>NC_064433.1:163419011-163729538 GCF_023343835.1 Lagopus muta
AAACAGCCCTATGGTCTCATTTGCCTCCATTAACTTCAGTATAAGATGTAGCTAGTGAGTTCCTTGACAGATGAAGTGCTTCAGTTGAGATGCTTAGTCTTCTCACTTTATAAAACAAATGTGTGCTATGCCCTCTATGTCTTCTCATACAATTTAGATTAACTTGAAGTTGTAAAAAGATGTTGTGACTAGTGATAAAAGGTATGATTCTGTGCTGATTATTGGTGCTCTGGAGTCCAGTGCAGAATTTTAATGGATTCTAATTAGCTGCTACTGTAATACTTCATTTTGATACATGCAAATACAAAAGGTCCTATACTGTCATCTGTTTCATGATGAGAAGGTGACAAGATCACGCTGCCAAAACTTAGATATCATGGATACCCTTGTGACAACTTTATCATTATATAAATATTACCAAACTATCTTTCTTGACAGTGGAAGATATTAATGGCTGGTAACAAGCTTGTCTTTGAACTGCCGACAAATACAGATATTTAAACTGATGAGAGTACTAGCCATTTAGGATAAGTGGAAGAATCTACTGAACTCCCATACAAATTAAAGGAGGATTCTTTAATTAACAAAGAAGGTAGAGGTGGGAGTGTCAATAGAAAATAAAGGAGAGCACAAAGAAATGTTGAGAGCAGAAAATCATAGAACCATTAAATGTTTCTGTTCAGAAGAGGCCTTAAAAATCATTTAGTTCCAACCCTTTTCTATGTGCAGGAACACCTTCCACTAGACTGGGTTACTGAAAGATCCACTCAACCTAGCTTTGAATATTTTCAGTGGGGCATGCACCACTTCTCTGGGCGGTTAAATAGTTAGGGAAATTTCTGTATCTGCAATATGAAGAAATCTGAAAAGTTCCCATTATTGTAAGTCTTGTTTGTAAAACAATCTGACTCAGATTGAGCAATTGTCTGATTGCATCAGCAAAAGAATTTATGAAGCAAATGGATCAATTGAATAGTTACATACGATCAGTTCTCAAGGTATTCAAGGTTGAAATAGTGGAATAACTCACTACTGTATATCAACTCTCATTTAAAGCTGCCATGTTACCAAGCTAGTGTGGCATCCATTTTAAGGTACAAGAAAAACTAGGAAACTGCAGGCCACCAAATTCCATTTCCACAGAGTGAATTAGTAACTACAAGAAAGTATTAAATAAGTTGGCATATGAATAAATATGACATACTGAAAACCAGCAGAGTCTCTTATATAGTTTGAAACCACTTATCATTGCTGTAAAATCTACTGAAATTCTCTGAAAGGATATTAGAGCAACCAGACAGCTTTCTACTGCAATTCCCAAAAGGCATTTAAAAGCTGCTTTTGTTGTTATGTGTTTATTTTATATTCAAGACAAATAAAGAATATGAGGGCAGTGTTACCCTCTGTCAGAGTGGCATTTCTCCAGCAAGGAACTGGACATTTATTTTCTATTCTGCGTCTGTCTTGAAGATAAGTACAGACATTTCAGAATAACTGTCAACAGAGGTACTGTCAACAGTTTACGGGCTGGTTCGGCTCAGTTCTGTGACTAGTGGGGCAGAGGGATTCGCAGATCCACACCTCCAGAAAAGGGAAACTGAGGACCCCAAATAATTAAAAACAGCTGCAACGATCTGAGAAGAAACAAGCTAATTCACTAAATATAGAATCAGAATGTAAGATAACACATTATAATGCAATATAATTAGAATTGAAGCTAATCAATTAAATATAACGAGAGAGAAAGTGTCCAAGAACTGAAGGCCTCACCATAACACTGAGATGAGACACGCAGTCAGGTCGAGCAGCAGAAAGGAGAGCTGAAGAAAGGAAAAGCACACGTCAGGGGACCTACCAAGGCTTTATATCTGTTCCCCCTGAGCAGAAATGATAACAGAACAGCAAACAGTATTCTGGGAAATGCAGTAGTTCTTCTCTTCTGGGACAGGTACCCGGACCTGGAACATTAACTCTTTAACTCCCAGTGCACTACATGATGTTATGATGCGCAATACTGATAGCCAAAAATCATAAAAGCATGATGTGTACATAGTATACTACTGTAAAACTATGCAAGATGGAAGGAGCCAAAACAAGAGCATGTTCACTCGTGCTGTTTATTGCCAATAGTTCCCAGCAAATTCTGTCTCAAAATCACCAAGCTTTTGGCAACAAAAATTTGCCCTTGGTCTATTGTATTTTCTAGATCTCACAGATGCTAATCTTAGCAGCACAGTGTTTGAGAGCCATTTGTGACCATGAAGCATTGACTAGGATAAACCCAGAAGTACTAAAGGGCTAGCCTAGTGAAATTCAATATAGGCAGATTTAAAGGGAGGGAGAAGTGTTCTAAGAGTGCCTTAACCTTAATAAGATCCTGGACTTATAGATCTATAGAAACTCACTTTAGTGTTTAGCATTGTATAGGGAAAAAAAAAAAAAAAAAAAAAGAAGTGAATATTAGGAATTATTAGAAAGGAATAAAGGATAAAGGATAGAGGATGTGCTACTGACACACATCTTGAATACCGTGTACAATTCAGCCCCTCCCACTTCAGAGCAGGTATAGCGATGCTGGCAGGGCTCATAGCAGCATAAAAACACATCAACATGTAAGAATCAACATCTGTACAGGGCTGGAAAAGAGAATACTGATTTGATGTAAATCTGCAAAAATACAAACATTACAGGATAGTAACATGTAAAACAGTTACAGCTTGCTCTTCTAGTATAAAATTTGCAGGTCATTAAACAAAGTTAGACATTGGTAGTTTCACAACAAATGAAACAAAGTGTTTCCACATGCACTGATTTTAGTCTACCCAACCCTTGCTCCACATCCCCTGCTGTAGATAAGTTCAGGGAGCAGCTGGGCAACATCACAGAAGAGAAAGCTCTGAAGTAAATCTTGGATTTGAGACACACATTACTGATGGGTAGTAGAATACTCTCTCTTTGCTTGATCTCATTTGCAGGCCTCCGTTTTTGGCCACCGTCAGAGACAGTGGCAGATGGATCTCTGGTTCATCTTGGAACAACCACTACTCTTTTCCTGGGCTCTGACTGTTTTTCCTGCTGTGTTCAGAGGTAAAGGATTTTCTCTAGACTCTTTTCAAACAAATAGGATCATGTTTGTGTAAACATTGAAGACTGATGATTTCAGAGCACCCTGACAAAGCTTAAAATATTGACTAACTCCTCAGAGCCAACCAACTGTACACACTTACTTTAAACATACACACTGATATACATATGCATACAGAAATACACACTGTAAGCCATGCATCTTTGCTACTGTGCAGGTCAGCAAGTAAAAACAAAAATGCTTGCACAGACCATCCATCAATATCTTTCAAAACACTCTAATGGTATGAGTAACATGTGAACCTTTTTAAAGATGTGAAAACAGGGGTATTTAGAAAAAGGGACTGAGTTTTCATCAAAGGTAGGGCTTGAAGCCAAAGAGCCTGCCAGTATGGTGGTCTGATGGTTGAAAAATTTTTGTCAACTAAATATGTGTGAAGCAAATTTGTAAGGTACAAATTAAGATCCTGGCAAGAGACTGAAATCATGTTTCTGTCACCACTTTCAGCAAAACCTCAGCTTCTCACATTCAACCGCCAGACCCTTTGAAGCAGCAGACAACCAGCAATTTGAGACACCCTTCCCTGCAAACACAGGATCAGAGATTTCTAAAACAACAGGATTATTCCTGAATCTCAGCAACTTCAAGCATTGAACAAAACATCTATCATGCTAGAAATAAAGCAGCTGCAGATAACAAGTATGGCAAAAGAAGCTAACACCTCACATTAGATTCGGTTCTGATTTAATGCCTCTGATGCGTGCTGTAATGATGTCTGGTTGGGGGCAGAGAGTTCACTCTCTTGTTTACTTAGGGCAGCTTTCAGTTCAAGGTTTGTTTTCCAAAGATGTTTTTGCTGCTTCTCATGCACTGTAGATATGAAAAAGGAAAAAAAAAAACAACAACACTCACTGGGAAAAATACAGAGCCAGCCTGCAGCTGGTAGGTACCAATGCTCAGCCATTATATCAACAGAAGAAATTCTTGTTTAAGTAGGTGGAAAAAAAGAATATCAGGAATACTGGATACTTCATATTTTACCGTAGCACCATGATACAAAGACCTGTGACAAATAACTTTGTGCTCTTCTAATGTAAAGTCACTGGGATTAATAGCCTTTAAAACCTTTCATTTCTCTTACATTTGATAGAGGTGCCCTAAGGGGTTGGTATTAGGTTAAACCATAGAGTGACACTGACTCATTCTAGGTCTCTTAATGTCTGCCTAGGAACTGCTAGCTCTGGAGCACCTGCTGTTAATGCTTAATGTACTTTGCATTAGTATATCATGTCAGGAGAACCTGACACTGGCAGATAAATGGATGCTTTACAGTGTAATGTTCCTTTCTGCTTCTTAACTAATCAGCAATAGCAGGAAAAGCAATGGAGAGGATTTGACGAGGTTTAACCACAATTCTATTTTGAAACCAATAAGTATAATTTGAAACCTCACTAGCATCCTAATTTTTTTTTTTTTTCAATAACTTCTAAGCCTTTCAGCCTACAGGAAAACAAAACAATGCAATTTGTAACTAATAAACTTTCATGATGCAGCTGGCAAGCGCAGATTACAGAACACTTCAAAACCTTCCAAACAGTGATGACAATATTTTGTTGAAGTGAGAGTCATCATTGTTTTGGACATAAGAAAACTGAGGTATAGAATCATGTTTTGAAAGGAAACTTTCAGCGCTTAAAGTGCATACAGCCATACACAATTGTGGTGTGCAAATTCCTCTCTAAAATTGTCACTGGTCCATTTTCTTTATTCTCATTAGAAAGCAAGACACAAGATTTCTCTCTTCCAACGGGTATCTACTTTGCTGATCACAGTCTAGAGACACGTCTTAAAGATGCAGAAAAAGAAAGGATGTAAAATGGTACAACTGTAGCCGCAGAATTGCTCTTCTACGTTCAAGACTTTGAGCCAAAGGGTACCTGCAAGGAGAAAAAGCTGAGAATACCAGAAAACAGATAAAAAGCATTTCTGTTATCCTAAAGTGATCTTCTTGCAAAATATAAAAAAAATGCTGCAAAAAAGTGCAACTTTTCAAGTTTTTTTCCAAAATCCTCATATAATATAAATTATAATTAAAAAAGGCAAGCTAATTACAGTTAAATCTACCACCTTTCCAATACAGTAAATATTTCAGGATATTCCTTCTTATAAATTCTCAAGTCCTCTTCAATAAATGAAAAAAAAGCAAACTCAAACATGGAAGAGACTTAATTTCATAATGGTATGTATTTGTTCTAGCAGTGCTTCACCTGGTTCCTAGGAAGTTTAAAACAAAAGTTTAAAAAGTTGATTAAGTACAAAAATACCCAAATAAGCTTTTTTGATATTGTTTCTGCCCCAGAAAATGACATACAAACCAAGAGTTTTAAGAATAAGCTGCCAAGTAAACAGGTGTAGAAGTGAGGTGATTTCAATTTGGTGTAGAGCCATTTTCTAACTGACGAGTTACATGCTTTACACTGCCTCCAGCTCATTAAAGGGGAAATCAATTTTACAAAGGGACAAGCTGACTAGACTAGTCATAATGGCATTAAACTTACAACAAAAGGGAAGATTAAAAAAGGGCAGCAAATAAACACTCATTTAGCACAGTCAAGTTGTCAAGAACAAAGTTAATCAAGGCATAGAATGACACAAAGACAAGAAATTCTTTAACTGCCTGTTCATGAATGGCAGGAGTTTGTGTGGTAAACAAGAAGAGGAACTACTTGTATGATAAGGAGTGGTTAGACCTGCCTCATATTACTGTAACTTGAAAGAAAATCTGTATGATAGGAATGTTAAACCCACTTGCTGCAAGCAATTTAAGAAAAGCTCCATGTCATGAGAAGAGGCAGCATGCAGAAATAGCTGATTTCAACTTACTGATAATTAGGTAGTAAATGCTCTCAGAATTTACAGATCAGTATCCCAGAACAAAGAGTATGACAACAATTAGTTGTGGGTAGCTACATGCCATCAAACTATCTCTTGGAACAATATGACCAGTAACTTGAAACCCTAATTACAGTCAGAAAACAAAACTATTGTCTATGGAGAGAAAGTAAAGTGTTTCTGTGCCCTGTAGGCTTTAAAAAGAGCCTTTTTCATTGGTTGAATATCAAGATGAAAGACATAACTTTGCAAGTTTGACGTTTTCAGCAATAAAAAAAATCTTAAAAATTCTGAAAAAAATGATTGATTAAAATTTCCTAAATCAAAAAGTTTTGTGTCTCTCCTAAGAGAATTTTTTACTTGATGTCATCCTGACAGGTAAATTGAAATTTATTCCAGGACTAAAATTTAGTGATTCCTTAAGTGAAAGTGATAACTTGATTACATTCATCACATGCAAATAGAATGTAAGACAACCAGTAATTCTTATGCCTGCTCCTCTAAAATGGCTACTTTCAAACAGATAAGAAAAGTTTGTGCCAAATCTGTACCAGGAAGAATTTTAAAAGAAAAAAAGAAAGAAAGAAATAATAATAAAGGAATTTGAAAGCATTTTACGACATCATCTCAAGAACATCAATGAAGACAAACTCTATTCCAGATCAGTCTATCTTAAAGAGAAATAAAGGCAAAGATTGAGTTGTGAGACAAGGAAACTAAATAAATTAGATCACTAGAATTTAGGATTCAAATTGAAACAGTAGGAAATTGCTACTGAAGACACTGTGTGAATTCTGTGGTAATCTGAACAAAGCAACCTTACATTGCTGTTTGTCTTTCGTTAAATATGAAGGATGTAGTTGTTCAGAATGGTGCAGAAGAGATAGAAAAGTTGAATAAATATTTTAACTCCTGGATTGGGAAAAAGCCATGTATGGTTATAGCTTATGAAGATGGTAATGACAACAAAAAGAAAAACAGCTAAAACCAAAGTCAATACATACTAAACAATAGCTGTTAAGACCAAGGGTCTTTTATTAAAAAATGTAACCTGGAATTTTAGAGAACTGTTTAATAGGCTTTATTAGTCTGTTTATAATAAATTATTCCATTTGAATGAATACTGGAATGCTGAGGTAGTTCCTGACCATAGGGTAAAAATAGGAATCATGCTTGTAGTTTGTTTTCCAAGTAAATGGAATAGTCTAAGTAAATATCAGCCTGCCTGCCTGACATCAGTCTTAGGAAAAATAATGGAACATCAAATAGGAAATCTGATTAATAAAGAAGTGAGGGTAGCATATTTAATGTCATCTAACATGGTTTATGGACAAAGGATTTGTCAAATTAAAAAGAGATCCATGTTTTATAACACAGTTGCAAGATGATTCATAAACTGCAGAATTTCGGTAGAGCATTTGATTTGGTCCTACTTACCACTGGATTAAGAAATTACACAACACATGATCAGAATGCTGGACACTAAATGGATTAAAAATAGCTAACTGACAAGTTTCAAATGTAATTTCAAATTGGGAGCCATAAAAAGTCCGTCTATTTCTCTTAGTGTTGGTAGTTAATTTTTTTTCACAAGAATCAAGAAAAAATCAAATCAAAACTCATCAGTTGTGAACATGAAAAATGTTAGTGAACTAGTAAATAATAAAGGAAAAGATCACTCAAGCAAAGACATTCTGAACTGCTTGGTAAACTTGGCAAGGATATTTCATCTGGCAGTGAACAAGGCAGGCGCTACTGAAGATATTTGATACTATCCCTGAAAGCATTTGCTGTGCATAAGTCTAAGCTTCTAATCAGATTAATTTGGAATATCTTTAGAGAAGTGGGTAAAAGTGTGTTTTATTCTTGTATGAAAAGGAAGCAATTGGAGGTGAACTAGATTTAAAAGAGATGAAATTCCAAATAACAAAACAATCAAATTTAAATCCTTATTCTCTTTCTGCTGCATAAGTAATCCCAGTCTCCTAAAACAGTTCTTGTGGAGAAAAAAAGAGAGAGAAAAAGTATGCTTCTACAATTCTACGATCAATTTATTTCAGTTCTTGTTCCACCAGAATCCAAACTACACACAATTCAGAATGTGGAATTTTCCCTGATTTTGTTTGTTTGCTTGTTTGTTGCACATAAGTATTCTCCCCATGGAAACTCAGCAACAGTCTGGGAGGGAAAGAATGCAGGGAGAAAGACAGAAAAGAGGAGGAAAGTCTGATGCGCAGTTGTAATCCAGTCATTCCAGCACAGTCATTGATGCAGTGGCTAAAAACCTTGTCAGTAATGTAGTTAGCAAACTCCAATTCCCTAATTTGACAAAACTGAGAATTTCTTTATTATTTACAGAATTTATTACAAATACTTGAATCTCAATTTTTCATCAAGTGAATCTCTATCCATCTTATTACCATTTATCTTAATATTTTGATTGGCTCAAGGGAGGGAATTGCGTGAAGAAGAGCTGACCCAGAGAAAGCAAACATCATATTACACGGGAGCTGGTTAATAAGGGGTAAATTTCTCACCTACAGTTTTGCAGCTCTCTAGCATGAGTAAAATTGCAAGTTCAGTATGTCAGAAAGCTACTGCTACCATAAAGCTAACTTGATTCTTCAGTGACAATATGGTTGTATTCAGATTCTTTTGTCCTGTCAGAAGACATTTCCTTTGCAGAAGAATGTCACCATGGAAAAGAAAAGCAGGTAGTTTGTGTATTATTAGTAAAATAATCTTCAGAACCACCTCAGTATATGCTACTGTGGATTCTTGTACTATTATCATCAAATATTCTTCAGTGATACACTGGACCACACTGAACTACAGAGAATTCCAACAACTGTATTCAAGAGTGTGTCTTTCTCAAATAAAAAATAAAAAAAAAAACAATACATTGCCTGACTCCATAATTTCTGTAAGTTCTTCTTTGTCTCCCGTTCTCCCTGCCTACACTGTAAAACTCCTCATACAGGTTCTGATTTTGGGTGCATATAGATATCACCTTGCAAACACATGGGACTGAGAGGGATGTTTCGGGTCCATGTGTCTAACATTTTACCATTGAAAGCAAGACAATACATCAAATGTTTATAATACTATCACATTTCAAAATAAAATATTTTATTTTCATTGTTCTGTGCCTATGATTTTTACTAGAAGTCTGTTTTTGAAAATAGTATTAATTTTCTCTAACTTTCCTGTATTCATAGTTTGTCTACATCCATTTGCTCTTATGCTGACATTACCACCTCAGTGAAATAATGCTTGTAGTCTGGAGCTTTACCTTGTAATGCTTTTACAGACAAGAATATGTCCTTTCTTCACTTTCAGATCAGGACAGTCAGTAAGTGAAACAAATCTAGTTCTATTTGTCTCTTTCATTAAAACAAAACCTCCAGTTCTATTGTATTTGTAGGACTTGTATGGTCTCATCCTAATCTGAAAGAATTTTTCTTGGTAAGCTGAATATTTTATTCCAAAGGAGGTCCCAAAAGTTCATGACATGGGGCACTGGAACTCTTCTGCCTCTGCTTCTCTCACAGATACAACTGATTTAAATTTTGTATGAAATAATACACTAGAAACATAGTTCACATTCATACTGTTCAACTAGTATGCAAAGATTTTTCTCATCTTCTAATTTATGACTCCCTGTCTGTTTTTATTATTTCTTAAAATCAGGACTTCACACTTTGTTCTAGTAAATTTAATCTCATTTCTATTGTTCCTGTTCTCTAGACATTGCAATTTTTCTTTGCATAATATTCAAGTCCTCTCCTGTACTGAAAATGCCTTCTAACTCTGAGATATCATTAAATTTTGTTAGCAAATTCTAACTTTATGTGGCACCCACTCTTCCACAATAATTAACGTGTTCTACTTTCTTTACAGCTAGTTCTGTTGTGTACTGAACTGCAGCACACATGCCTTTTGGTAAGAAAAGGCCTATCAACCAAAAAAATCTGAGTTTTCAGTGGCTTGAGTCTGGATGAAATTCCAGGTCCCAGCTCATGCTCACAGCTTTGCACAAACGTGTTATTGTGAATATAAAACACACAAGCATGTTATTGTGAATATAAAACACATGGTATTGTCTTGCTTCTTTTCAGTTGCAGCACAAAAATAATAGATTTAGAATGCTGAAAAATGTCGAACCTTTGAATATTATGACCCTATCCATGCACTGAAACCAAGAATTAGACTTTTCAATAACTTTCATCACTAAAATATCCTGACTGCTCCAGAGAATTAACTATGCTAATACATTCGGAAACAGTACTTGTAAATTCTATGCCACAGACTTTGCTTTTGTTTAGGACAATCTAAATAGAAAGGGAAGGGAAGATGGGAGGGGGCAGATATACCCACCTGCGTGCCACCTGTAAGTTATCTTGCTTTTCTGGTATGATTTCTAGTATCTCTGTTTTGGGAGTTAATACTTGTTATGAAACTTGTCATGAATTCACAAATTCATGTGGCATTTGGTTTAAGTCTGTTCTTTCTGCTGATAAAGAAAGCACTTATCCTTGAAGTTAAGGATGAATAGGATTTGAAGTCCTTGCACTATAGAACAAAACCTAAATAAAGGGATAGCTGTGGTGCAGCTTGACAGTGTGATGCTTGGATCTAATTCTTATTCATCATAAGACAAAACATCTTATACTTATTCTTGTCTTTGACTCTACCTCTTGGACTTCCTTATAAAAGATTAAACATATCCTCCTCTTCATATCCAGCTATACAATAGGTGCCCTAGTTTAAAAGAGAACAGACAATGAACCAAGAGAACTGGGAGTCTGACAGCATGAAAGTCCATCACCCTGAAGGCAGAAACATGCTGCTTTTTTATTAAAGCATGTCATGGACATGGCAAAAAAGTATTTACAGACCTTGGTCACACTGTTTTAAAAACACCTGCTGTGTTAAAATGCTTCTGAAGAGAGATGGACTACACTAACATGTAGAAAATCAATCTCTTCCTCTGTCCTTTGTCTATTCCTGCAACCCATAAATTTCAGAAAGAAACTGTGCTTATCATAGTAGCACCATAATCTTTGTGGGCACAAGTTGTGATTGGCAGTACTGATGTGGGACTTCATATGCATAAATTTAAATACATGACTCGTAATCACAGAATCACAGAATGGCCAGGATTGGAAGGGACCTCAAGGATCATGAAGCTCCAACTTCCCTGCCACATGCAGGGCCACCAACCTCCCTATTCAACGCTAGACCAGGCTGCCCAGGGCCCCATCCAATCTGGCCTTGAACACCTCCACGGACATGGCATCCACAACCTCTCTGGGCAGCCTGTGCCAGTACCTCACCACTGTCTCGGTAAAGAATTTTCCCCTGACATCCTCGTAATATAATTTCTGGTTCCTGTTGCCACACTTAAATTGTCATAGCATAACCAAGTGAAAATCCATTTTTTCTGAGAAAATCTTGATTTTCAGGAAAGGATCTAACCAAAAACATGACTTCATGGAAACTGTGAGTACAACATACCATAGGGACTAAAGATTTCTGAAGCTTAAGCTACCTCACTTGTGATACGCCACAGGAAACATTCAAACTAGCAACACTGCCCATGAATGAGCTGTTGTCAAGGTATAATCTGGAAATCCCATGAGACTGCAGTATTTGTTTTCCTCTTATAGACTGACAATTTCTGAAAGACTAGCAGTAGATTTTAATATTTTTCTCTTTTTTCACTTACTATCCATTCTAGCATTTTGTATACTGTTGAATTTTTGTTGGATCATTCACAGTGTAGGATAGCTGTTTGTAACTAGAGGCAAGCTGACAAAATATATTGTGTCACAGGGAGTACAAATCATTTTCAGTGTTAAAAAATGCCTTTTTCATGTTGATGGCAGAGCTTTCTTGGATGACTGATGAACTCTGAAGAGGACACTACATGGCTGATATACAGCTGCCAAATTATCCATACTTGTTCTGCATTTATATATAAAAAAAAAATAACAAAAAACATTACCACAAAGATGCACTGCATCAAATGTATGAAGACAGACACAGTGGTCATAATATAAAGTTTTTACGAATATTGATTCATAGTAGACTGAGAGGCTCACACTGTGAACAAAGAATAGACCCTCCTGGAATACAGAAACTTGTGCATTTCATAAAGCTGATTATTTCTTTCTTGCATAGGAACCTCTCCAACAGCACCTTTTGGCATATGACACGGATATCTACATGTTATTATTCCCATTTCCAAGAATCACCAGTGCTTTTCACTGATACAAATAGGAATAGAATATTTTGGTGTGCTTTGACATGCTGCACTAATCCACAAACAAATAAGCAGTCAGAAGAAATTTTCTCCTGTGTCGTATCAAAATGTGATGTCGCATAAATATAGGGATATGCCTCAAGAAACTTATGCTTAAAAAGAAAACATTTCAAATAAAAAATGTCATCTTGTTTATATTTTAGTGGAAAGGGATATGAGCAAAGGTAAAATAAACAGTTAAAAAGCAGAGACAAACAAATTAACAAACAAGATAGGAAAAAAAATGTCTGGCTTTTTTTTCCACAATCAGAATTTTAATCCACAACATATTCATCTTCTGAGCTGTTCCCCCATTTCTTGAATGAAGTTATCATTAGATAGCTTGGACTTTATACAGATGCCTAAACTGAGGTGTCTATTGCCTTCTTAGGGTGCTTCACTTCTCATCCATCTGCCCCTCCAGAAGCACCTGAACCTCCTGTAAGTTCTGTGCCACATTTTTCAGCCCCAGGCTGGTGTGTCAGATTTCTTATTTTGTACACATAGACCCTAAATAGCCAGCTTACGCAATGAAATCTCATCCTCCAACTCTGTGCCACAGCTGGACATTTAGGTACCTGCAATCTCAATGTGAATCCTGCCTACAAGAATTCAATTCATTTGCACACACATGCCATTGTGGACCATTTAGGATGTGTCAGGATAGTAGACACTTTAGTGAACAACAAAATGAAAGATTTGAGGGACATCTGTGGCTTCCAGGAGCAACACCTTGATACCAGGTGGGACGCTTAAGTATTTCAAATAGCACTCAACATCTATTCGTTGACAAGTGAATCAAGTCCCTTATGGCCTTTTCCCAGTAAATCTAAATGGCTTTTAAGAAGGCTGTAAGTTGCAGATAATCATAAACAACAGCAACAAAAAAAGAGTAAAGCTTGAAAATAATACAGAAAGTTGATCATATTAGCTCAGCAACAGGCTGGCCCTTTCTAGCTTATGGTAGTTACAGAGAATTTAGCCTTTCTTTTGTCATTTTCTGCTGTGCTACAGAGCATACAAAAAAAAACTTAAAAGTTCAAATGCACAAATTTGGCCAGAGCTATAAATAACAAATCCACTAGTTTTAGCAACAGGATGTTAATTGGTGTTTGAGAGATTCAGTTCTCAGTGTGAGAGCTCACAACACTTAATCCTTGCTAAATTATGAATTTTTAGTGGAATGTGTATCAAAAGATTGAGTTTATGGGGCCATTTCATATGTAACATGTAATCAGAGTCACCAATAACCTTGCCTAAGGAGGGGACTCAGTGTACTCAGAGCTTTCATAGCTATCATAGAATCATAGTATGGCTTGGGTTGGAAGGGACCTTATAGATAATCTAGTTTCAACATCGGTACATAATTGTTTTTTGTTTGTTAGTTTGTTTGTCTTCTGAGACAAGGGCTTAAGAGCTGCATTTAGTAAAAATATAATTATTCTTCTTCAACTTTAGTTCTTCATATCATTTATTCATTTCTCAAATGTTCTGTCCAAGGTGTTCACCAGTACACATGACAGTGAGCAGTAGCCTGGTAAGAATAGCCCGCTTACAGTTTGTATTTGATACTCCATAGTGATTCAGAATAAAAAGAAAACCACTGAGATTAAAATGTCAAGCTGACCTGAGGTATCCACTCCTTCCTGTGAACTGAATTCTCAAGAAAAAATACAAATGTCTAGGACAGAATATCTCAGTCTTTCTAAAGGAAAGAAGGAAGCAGGGGACAGAGAAGGGAAAGCAAGTATAGCCTGCACTTCATATAAGCTCTGCAGTAAGCTGGATTCAAGTTCTGCAGAAAGCACTTCACTTGGAGGGGAGAAATTTACAACTATTTGAAATTAGAAGATGGGAAAGAGAAGGAACAACACTGTATAGTTTTATATGTTACTCTCCAGAGGCTTTAACAGCAACTGCTCACCTCAATCATCTAATTTAAGTCATCTTACACTTAAAAGATAGTCCCTATGTCTAGCAGTGTTCCCACAGCCATGTGAAAGTCTTCAAAGTTGTTCTATGTGTGTGCACAGCCGTGCATTTATTGCCAGTGCACGGGCTTAGATTTTGCTTGAGACCAAAATCTCCACACACTCAACATAAAGCCTCCCTGACAATGTGCTGTAATGGTAGATTCAATACCTGCAGATACTCATGTTCAGGCCTTTGTGATATAATCCAAAACTAGCAGCCCTGGACATGGAGTCCCTGCTTAGCTGTATCTACACCCCTGCCAAATGTCTATATGCTGCAGAACTGAGCAGTTTGTGGGGGGTTAATGCATGTTATTTTGCATGTAGGTAAAGGAGGTGGATCATTCATCACTGAATCTGTGCTGTCTCTGAATGCTTATTACTCTCAAGTACCACGTGTAGGATTAACTGGCATAAACCAGTAAGCATCACGTTTCTCACATTTATGTTCACTTATTCATAAAGCTGAGCCTTCTCTGAACAAGATTGCTTTACAGAAAGATAGAATCTTCCCAGTCTCAAAGCATCCTTGTAGTTTAAACACACGAAGTATGGCTGCTTCAGCCTAAGCACCCCTACAACCCCACCTCATGATAGCCATGCACCAATTTCCACCACACTTACTTAAAGCTGATGCATTTCTGTAAATCCTTATGCTACAAACAAATAACTGTCTTATGTTATGGACAGCTTTTAGTTTTAAAAATGTGCTGGCAGGATTTGGGGATGGTCATATGAAAGACAGCTTAAATCTGAGAGCTACACAGATGTTGTAGAAAACTGGCAATTAAATAATTCATAATGTTGACATGTTGCTGTTAGGTTTCCAAATTAAGAGGAGTCCTTTTTCCTATTCAAGCAGTAATAGCTACTCTAGCAAATCCTGTTTCAAAAGATTAAATACAAAAGGATATGCCCTTTTGCTCTTCACACAAGAAAAAATAAGAAACTCTTTGTGTCCCAAATGACCATGATTACAAGACGTGCATAAATAGGCTTCCCTTTACTATATCTGTGCTGCTCACTGATGTTAAAGGGGCATCTGCTCCAGTGATTGCAGTGTGCTTGCTAAAGGTCACAGAAGCTAGTGAACTCTTACTCAGTACCTGTATGCTACCAGTGAGAATGCAAGGTATCCCAAATTTACATTTTATGGTCTATACTGAGTGAATAAATCAGAAAACAGTGAAACTCCAAGATACTTACATTGCCTACATAACAGCTCATTAAGATTCGTTTCCACCTCAGTAACAGAGCTGTGACACTTGCACCAGAGCTCTAGCAGATCCTCTAGACTGATATCATTTCAATCAGAACGTGAATTTCATGACTGTGGAAGGTCATCAAGTCAAATACTGTGTCTGATTTTTAAAAGGGTTGGATAATTTTATGACCATTAATAACATTTGCAGTTCTGCAAGCTCAGACAAGGTAATCAAATGTCATGCTTCAGAGTGTAGGCTGGTTGCCATGTAGGTCAGGAGGAATATTTTCACCAGTGTACATTATTGCATAAAATAAACTCATAAATAAAGTTCAATAAATGAAAACTTAACGGCAGCAAACTTTACCTTCACTATTTAAGTATGAGCTGTATTCAGGTATGGAACAAAACGAATCCTAGAATCATAGAATATCCTGAGTTAGAGGGGACCCATAAAGACCATCGAGTCCAACTCTTGGCTCATCCACACAGAACATCAGACCATACAACTGAGAGCATTTTCCACACTCTCCTTTAACTCCAGCAGCTTGGGGCCATTTCCTACCACCCTGGGGAGGCTGCTCCATGCCCACCTCCCTCTGGTGAAGAACCTTTTCCTGATGTCCAACTTGAAACAAACAACAACAAACAAAGAAAGTAAGTAAGACAAAGCAGACTCAATAAAGCTATAAAACAGGTCCCATATCTCTATAAATAATCAGGTTTGTATCTACTTAACAGGTATTTTGTAAGTTTCAAAGATTAATTACTTAGGCCCTTCCCTAACTGCTTCTTAGCACAGAATCACAGAAAATTAAGGTTGAGTGGGATCTCAGAAGCCCATCTTTGTTACCTCAAGTTGGATCAATCAAATCTACATCAGGCTAACATTTATTAGACTGATCTTTACACCTCCAGTTATGTTCCCACCACAGGGAATTTTTCCCATAATTAGAATTTATAAGGTATTCTTAACACCATGATTTTTCCTTACTTCTCTTTGAAGCAAGCCTAACTGACTGACAAGCAGTGATTATAAAAATAGAGGACATATTTCTGGAATAAAAAATAATGATCTTCAAGTGCAGCCATGGAAGAGCCCACTGTGCAGCTGTGGATGAAGCCTGAAGGAGGCACAGCCCATTGATACCCCTGCAAGAGCAGCCCCAAGCTAGAGTTGCGGCCCATGGAGAGAAGCGCACACGCGGGGAGGAGGGCTGGAGGAGATGCACCTGTGGGGACCTGTGTGGAACAGCTCCAAAAGGATGAGTCCCGTGGTACAGAGCTGTGCTAGAGCAGTGCTGGAACAGCTGCAACCTGCGGGAAGTCCACACAGGATCAATCTGGGAAGGACTGCACCCCATGAGAGGGATTCCATACAGAGAAGGAGCAGAACGGCCACGAAGAAACAGCAAAAGTATTAGGGACTGGCCACATCTTCTATTCCTTGTTCCTCATTCCTGTGTGTTACTCAAAGTCCTTTTCTGTTAGCTTCTACTTCACACTGCTCTGGTCTGTTAGTGATAAGTAATAAATTAACTTCCCAGGCTGAGTCTGTTTTGACCATGGCAGTAACTGGTGAATGATATCCCTGTCGTTATCTAATCCATTAAGGTATTTTCCCTTTTTTTCTCTCCCTGTCCTTTTGAGGAGGGGGTGAAAAAGACCACCATGATGGATCTTAGTGGCCAATTAGGGTGAAATGAACACACTAATTAATAATACTAATATATAAAAATAATTATTAAACTAAAGTCAACAGATATGGAACCTAGATTTGCATAGTAAGGAAGTCTACATTTGCAGAGCAGCAAGAGGGAGAGTTAGCATGACGCTAACAACTTGTCAGCGCTGAATCTGTAAATTCTGAAAGACCTTCAGAAAGGAAGGTGGAGAAGGGCACCAGAGAAGATGCTCTAGATCTGATTGGAAGAGTTATGCCTACATTTCTCAGAGGCCTATATCTGACAGTGACTTAGTGTTTGATAGGTTGTCTGCCAAAAATATAGCTCACAGATATACGCTTGTGTTTACCTGTAAGTTTTAGACTACAGATTGGTGAAGGTCACTTTAGGAAAGATAATGACAGCTAATATTCTTACTAGAATTTCAGAAACACGGGAAGTCAGTTTCTTTATTTTTATCTTTTTTTCCTTATATTTATCTGAAAAAGAAATCTACTTTTTTGATAATTATTTCATTTTGGAATTGAAAAGTAATTAAAGAGTTACCTTGCTGCATAGATACACTCTTCTTCTAATCTGTATAAATATGTCTCATAAGGACTTTAATTTAGATTTGTTATATAATTTTACTCTCATAATAGGAAAATGTCTTCATTTTATTTTTCTTGTACCAACTAAAGAGCAGGGCAAAATCATTATTTTTTTTTTATTATTTTCTGTTTCCTTAGTCACTTTTTCAGTGTCCTTTTTCTATTCTTTTTTAGTGTCAAAATGGGAAAATATCTTTATTAAAATAACAAAAAAATTTTTGAAACTTACAGATTACTAAGCTATCAAATACAGGCTGTTGTTATGAGATGAGAAATAGGCAGCTGTGGCACTCGATCACACATAACTCTAAAATGTGATTTTTCTAACCTCTAATTCTTTCTTTTACCTAGTTTTATCCTTTAGAATTAATCTGTTCTCCACATCATGCAAAAGGGGAGGATAATAATGCTCTTCTCCTACTTGACAAAAAGTGAAATGTTTGAGTATGTATTCAAGAGCCTGTCTATGGACTGCAGAGAAGCACAATATGAAGACAGCAGTATGATGCAGTCCTTCAGCTAGAGGAAATGGTCATACTAACACAGTGGCAAAGTATTTCTCTTGGATCTAGCAATACACAAGCATGTTCATACATCTTTCAGTGCCTGCATACTCAGTTTAAACTTACTTGACAAGAGTACACAAGAGTATCTCTGAAACCTACTTTTTTAACAAGATGATTTGCAGACTTTGAATGTTCTTTGCTGGAGCAGCTACTTTGCTGTTCTTAGAGAATAAGAGAATGGCAAAAAGTTTACGCTTAGGCACTTCAAAGTTAAGAGAATAAAGAATGCTCTTTTATGTTTTCCTCTGTATTAAGTATATTACATCTACATAAAAGGCTTGAAATCTCCCTAAAAAGCACCATAATCCTTATTATTTGGTTGCCTTTATTTTATCTCTTCAGTGACTAAGCCAAGATTATTTGTGAATTATTTCCTTTGCAAGTATGTGTGAATTTCAGGATGGGATATATATAATGAAAAATATTGACTGCAAAATCTTCCTGGCTACCAAGCTGAGGACATTCAAAAAGACTTTTTGTGTGTGAGTATTGTCAGTTAGCTGTGGCATGAGAAGATCAGACAGCCAAATTAGAGCAACTGGTTGATTTTCTTCTGAAGATCGATGAATATGACAGATTAATAGATAGCGTGCAGTTAGTATAAAAAAGGGAGCAAGGAAATCAGGAAAGGAGTACAAGCTGTGAATGCATAGCAAAAAGGTTACTTCTGAGGCACAGTGCAAAGAAAAGTAAGGCAGCAGAAAGGTCACCACCTAAGTGAAAGTCTGGGAAAGAAGCCAGGGAAAGGGGGGGGGGGGGGGGAAGGAGGGTGTGAAATAACTGAAATAATAGTGTCTGAGAGAACTGAGGCACTGAATATCAGTGGGTGGGAGCAAGGGGAATCAGGGTTCGGTTTAATGTGAAGAAGCTATTGAGCATAACAACAAAGAAGCACTGATAATAAAAGTGTCAATGGAACATTTTGCAGATAGACATCCCTGTCAGATGAGATGAAATAAAGGAGTAAAATGTCTTAAAAAGGTGAGAATATAACTAAAAACCCCTAAAATACATTAGAAAATTGGGAATCATCTGATTTTACTATTCTGCATGTTCAGCTATTGATACAAGGGGAAAAGAGCAGTTCAGAAAAATCCTAGAAACAGAAATACTGCTGTGGCTTTTACTCAGCAGGATATGACCAAAGAACACCAGAATGGTTTCAGCTGTGGCTAAAGTACTGAAATTATTTTAGTGTCCAGACTCTAGATATCACTGTTATTTACTGTAGTTACCAGAATGCTGAGATCCCAATGAGCAAGCAGATGAAAGAAGTAAGAGCAGGACTTCAAAGACATTGTTTATTCAGCTGATCAGTGAAGCTGCAAATAGTGGCTCCATCTCTCACTGTTGAGGGCTGCAGATGTCAAGCATTTCCAGAGATGAAGTATTCTTCTAGGATGAAGTCCTTTCCAGGACCCACTCTGAGGATGATCTCTTTGGAAATGCATGTCCCTGCATTGACTTGAAAGGGATTTCAGGTGGCTATCTTACCTTTTTGTATATAACTTTTAGTTTTCTATGTTAAGTCAGAAGAGCTTCATGCATAGCTGTTGCTCAAATGTACAAGTTGATAAAGAAACCCAAGTCAAGCCAGGATTATTCATTTTTTTATAGTGGCTGAAATGTTGTACTTCATCACCTGACAGAACTCATTGTCCTAAGGAGTGCAACATACAGCAAGCCTAATGTTCAATAGTAGAAACATAGCACATATAAAGAATAATAATCTTTCTCAGGTTGGAGAAGGATATTAGATTCTGGCTAATAAAAGTACCTGATAAAAAGTTAATGTATCCTTGCTGTGAAAATATCATGCAGTTCTTAGAAAAATGAATTTACATAGCGATTATATGTAGCATGGAGGGAAAAGGTGTACAATTTTATATGACAATGGAGGCAGTTTAAGAGTAATTTATAGTCAAGTAGGGAGTCAGATGATTTTCTAAATGAAACTTCACTGATGTTAGAATCAGTAGATTATGGCTACCTTTTAGAGATAAGACACCTTCTGAACAAGGCAGAAATATTGATCATGAGGAATTTTAATTACTCTGATATTGATTAAGATAACAAGAATGCAATTACAAAGAAGAGTACCTTCTTAAAAGCTCCACGTTCTTAGTGCAGGCTTGCTCTATTTTCAGTAATTCCTTGTACAGTTTTTGTTCAAGGATGTTCTACTCCTTATCCTAAGACATGAGATAAACATAAGAAATAAAATTTAAGATACAGAGCATTCTGGATCTACTTATAAGTTTATTATTAAGTTTGAAATACTCGTGAGACAATGCTGTGTACTAAAAATGTTCTGACTTTGAGAACGAAGACAGTGGAAGAAAGCTGAGTGCACAGAGGAATGTTGATGGATATTCTATAATGTATGAGAAATCTCCTGAAGAAGAGAAGATACAATATTTAAGAAACAATATGTAGGAAGATAATTGAAATTCATCTCAAGCAAAGCTCATCTGCAGCACACAGAGCAGACTGGAGCAAGTTAAAAGAAAACACAACAGAATTATAAGTCAAACTCAAAATGGAAAACTGGAGAATGTTTCTTCCCAAATATTCCAGTTAAACACGCTTCTGAAAGGTAACTTCATTTCCCTGTCTTCCACAGGTAAGATAAACAACATTGAGATAGATGTTAATGTTGCTAGTAATTAGAAGAAGCAATTAGAATTTTAGGTAATATCAATTGCACCTCTTAATTGAGAAAATGTGATTAGTGAAATGCCTAATATTCCAATCCTACTTCTGTTACTCTTAAAATCCTTTATATTCAATTAAAAAAAAATATCAAGTAACACTTTCAGCCGTGAAATTATGCAAGTTATCTGCTCATTTCAGACTGTGCAACCAATCTGGGCACTGCAGTTCCCAATTGGTGACCTCCCTACAAATCTGGATCAGCACTGAAAAATATTGGCTGAATGTAAGGATTTCTGTGATTAAGCATATCCAGGAGAACTGTACTTCACAAAGATATTCTGTAGTGACATCTTCTCTTTGATGTGTAGGATGCAGGGAAGTATTAACCTTCATCATATAATTCAGTGCTTTGAGAACCTGGCCAAATACTGATTTTAGGGTTCACCTTACCTGACATACTTTAATTCACCTGACAGGTTTGAGGCGACAGACATCATATTCAATCCTGACATATAGAAAGCATTCATTGTGTTTTTGTTTGAATAAAATGATTGACATTCCGCAGACTAGATTTAGCAGGAAGTCAAAAGAGATTAGAAGAGTCTTTCCAGCTTAAAAACCTGTGTTGGTGCCAGAGAAGAGCTGTTCAGCATGCTAATGTTTTCTTGGTTTTGCTGAAGAAAGAGTTGCTGGAGGGAATTCCAAAGGATTCATTTCCTTCCTAGAACTAAACACAAGCTCTGATATTATACACAAAAGGTTTTACTTTGAATAAAATTATTGCTATGCATTTACCTGTTGGTATTAATGGGATTCTCAATGTTAAATTTAAAACAGATCCCATAAAATCTGTGCTTTTTCCAAGTTCCTGAAGGCTTTAGATTTGACTGCAGTCACACAATTATATGCAGCCATCTGAGAAAGTCTGTAGCTAATTCAACTGATCTGGATCTTTTACAAGAAATTTATAATAAATAAAAGGATAACTGGGGACTAGATCCTTCTTACAAGTACTGTAATTACTAGATTTTCAATGATATGAGCCCTTGCTTCCAGTTAAAACACAGTCTCAGTCAGTTGATGCCCACACTTCTTTATCAACATCTCAACTGGGCATGGATTTCAGTGAGAACAAAATCCCTTTGCCAGTAAAGGAAGAAAAAATACATTCACTTTCACAGCTACTTCTTGGAGATTAGTAATATTGTCAGTCCAGACGTGAGACTAAGGTCTTTCATAGAGGTAACATCACTGAATAGAGACTTGTATTCCCATTGCCTTTTCAGTTTTGAGACAATGGAATGGTGACTGGCTTTATGGTTAGTTGGTCCAGTTTGACAAAGCCACCTGGCTTCTCATTAAGCAAGTTATGGGGAGATGTGACTAAGAATTACCAGTAAAAGCTTGCAATGTTACCTACAAGGTTTTGGTATCTTTCTTTACAGATGCTCCTCTTCAGAGTAATCTTTCCATCATTTTCAATTTATCTTTTTATTTATTTTCTATTATATTATATAATAAGTTCTTCTCTGCTTTTGCCATCGTCTTTAATATTCTGCTGTCATATTTATCCTTTTCACAACTACATCTCATACGTGGCTCTGAAGCATCTTTATAGTAATGAATCAATCAATCTACAATTTCCAGATGGTGAATTTGTACCTAGTAGCATCTACGTGCATGAACTTATATGATGTACATTTCATCTGAATGTATAATTGTCCTCAAAGACATCTATTTCTTTGTGTGTTATAAAGCATTTTTTTAATTGCATCAACTCCTAGCTTTATATCTTCACACTTTCCCATATTTTTGAAGAAAAAGGATGTCACTTATATCAACCTTCAAATCCCTACAATAATCTCTGCTGACATTTTATTTTCAGGTCAGGAGCTTTACTTCCTCAAAAAACTTCATGTTGTTGCTCTTTTAGCCAGTTTGCTACTTTTCACATAATTACAGCCACCTTCTCCATTGAATTAGCAATTTCCTATGTGACGTATCAGTTTCTTTTAGAATATCAAATAAATTATTTTGTTTCTTTTTCTTCTATTGAAAATACATACTACCTTATCAAAAGTGTTTTAGATTTACTTGGCACTCTTGTTTTATCAATTTTTCTTATCCTTCAAAACTTGTTTTGGTATATTGTGAAGAACAGTACCAGTCCTCATTGAACAGACTCATTATCTGAACCCTTACCATCAAATTTTATTCACTAGTTTTCACACTTAATCTGTTAAGAAGATCATCCAATTGTTAGTATTAAATAATTGAATTAAATGTTGCCATTTACATTTCCATGCCTCATTCCCTCAGGCTGTCATAAGTTTATCTTATTTTATCATCTATGTTAAAACACAGGCACATTATGTCACAAGTGATTTAAATGTTAACTTTATTATATTCACTCAATACAAATATCCCACTGTTTACATACTGGCATGATTGGGGGGCTAAACTATTCAATATCCCTTTTAATTTCTTTCAAAATGTTAATAAATTTGAATGTCAGGAGGAAACCTGCAACCTGCTACTCCACCTGGATTTTCGCAAGTCCATGGGGCCAGATACAAAGGGAGCTAGAGGAAATGCTTGCCAAGCCACCTTCTGTCATTTGTCAATAGTCCTGGTCAAACAAGCTGGTCAGAGGGGGCTGGAGACTTGCCATTGTGATATCTTTCTAAAAGTAGGGTTGTAAAGAGGATTTGAGGAACTACAGGCCTGTCAGCCTGACCTTGGAATGGGGAATTTTATGGACCAGATCATTCTGAGTGCGATCACACAGCATGTGGGATCAGGCCCAACCAACATGAGTTCGTGAAAAGCAGATCCTGTTCTACCAAACTCATCTCCTTCTATTGGATGAGGGAAAGGATGTGGATATAATCTATCTAGATTTTAGTAAAGCCTTTTGACATCTACTCCCACAGTATTCTCTTGGATAAGGTGGAAGCTCATGCTTTAGACTGGTTTACTCATCAAAAATGGCTGGATGGTCAGGCCTAGAAAGTGGTTGTGGATGGAGTTAAATCCAGTTGTCACTAGTAGTGTTTCCCTGAGATCAGTACTGAGAACAGCCCTGCTTAATATCTTTACTGATGATCTGGATGAGGGGATTGAGTGCACCTTCAGTAATTTAGAGATGAATCCAAGCTGGGCGAAAGCGTCAATCTACCTGAGGGTAGGAGGACTCAACAGAGAGATCTGGATAGTCTGGCTCAATGGGCTGAGTCCAATTGTATGAGTTTTAACAAGACCAGGTGCCAGGTCCTACACTTTGGTTGCAACAACCCCATGCCTTGGGATAGAGTGGATGAAAAGCTGCAGGACAGAAAAGGATCTGGAGGTATCAATCGACACTCAGATGAATATGAGGTTTGCAAGATCTCATTACTCTACAACTACTTGAAAGGAAGTTATAGTAAGGTTGATGTTGCTCTATTCTCCCAGGTAACAGAGATAGAACAAGAGGTAGAGGCCTCAAATTGTGCCAGGAGTGGTTCAGGTTGGATATTAGAAAAAAATTCTTATCAGAAAGAATGGTAATGCTTTGGACTGTGTTGCTAAGGGAAGTGGTGGAGTCACCGTCCCTGAAAGTGTTCAAGAAACCCATAGACATGACACTTATGGGTATGGTTTAGTGGGAACTGTAGCAGTAGGTTGAGAGTTAGATTTGGTAATCTTAGAGGTCTTTTCCAGGCTTAATGATTCTATGATTCAATTGCATCTAAACACTCTTCTAATCACCAAATTACTGTCAGTAGTGCTTTCTTATTTATGACTGGAAATCATAGAATCATCATAGATCCATAGAATAGCTTGTGTTGGAAGGGATCATAAAGATCTTCTGATTCCAATCACTTTGCTGTGGTCAGGGTTATCAGCCACTAAATCAGGCACTAGATCAGGTTGCCCAGACCCTTATCCAATCTGGCCTGCAGGGATGGAGCATCTGCAACTCCTTTGGGCAACCTGTTCTAGTGCATCACCACTCTCTGAATTAAAAAAAATTCCTCACAACATCTAATCTAAATCTTCTCTCTTTTAGTTTTAAATCATTCTTTGCCCTGTCACTATCAGAACATTTAAAAATTGTCTCCTGATTATAAGCTCCTTTAAAGTCTCTGAAGGCCTTCCCAGAGTCTTCTTTTCTCCAGGTTCAACAAGTCCATCTCCCTCAAGCTTTTTTTCGTAAGAGGTGTTCCATCCCTCTGATCATCTTCACGACCACCCTCTGGATCCACTCCAACAGCTCCATGTCATTCTCTTGATGAGGATCCCAGATATGGATGCAGTATTCCAAATGAGATCTCATGAGGGCGGAACAGAATGGGACTATCATCTCCCTCTCGCTATTTTGTTGTGGCTTTTGATGCAGTTAGCCTTCCGGGCTGAAATCATACACTTCTGGTTTTTGGCATGGTTTTTGTCCACCATGACCCCCCCCTTCTCTTCTGAGCTACACTCTGTAAGTTCTTCTCCCTGTCTGTACACATGCCTGGGATGGCTGCAACTTGAGTGCGATACCTTGCATTTGGCCTTGATGAACGTCATTAGGTTCACATAGGCCTACATGTTCAAAATCTTCTGTAAAAGAATAGTTGAAGTGCCTTTACAGTTTCTAATCATTTTTTGAATCAATGTTATTTGAGCAAAAAAAGTAAAGCATTTTCTCAGTTCAGAAGTGTTTCAATATAGTTGCCCTCACTAATCACTTTGCCAAAGTTGATTCTTTGGAACAGAAACAGGCCAACTTTAATTTAATGTGTACTGAGTCAGCTCTCTATCCAAATTTATTTTCTTTAGTTAACTACTTCCAGATATATTTATGATTGAAATTCAAATTTTTATCATCATATGACTTCTAGTTTATGTCTACTTGCTCAATCTGAGCGTAGCTATCCGTATTTTATTTCAAATAATATCTCAATAGAACTTGTTTTAAAATTCATCTGGTCATATTTTAATACCTTAATAGTTTATGTTTTCTCTACACCTTCTAGTTTACAAATCACTGATACAACACGGTATTATTTGACTTCAGTCTTTACCTCTATTTCCTTCCCTAAAACACATACCTGCAATTTACTTGGATAACTACTACACTGTATTTCTAACATGTTATGGTTTAATATGTACCCAGCATGCCAGCAATTTTTTTGACTCGACTGTTTACATTACTGTTCAAACATTCAATTTGTATCTTTTTCCACCTTCATTTTCACTCCTCTGGAGAAAAAAAGTATTTGTGTGTGTGTGAGTAAATATCTTGAAGCTGCTAATGGGAAGGTAACATTTGAGGAAATCTTGCAGCTCTCCAGGCATCAGAATTACTAGTGAGTTCCAATCAGAAAAATATTAATTTAGGTCTGTGCCACCTTCCTGCAATGTTCCATCCTCTTGGAACACCAAGTAATTTTCTTCAGAAAAAAAAAAAAAAAAAAAAAAAAAACACATTAAACAGTGGGTGTCCAAACAAATGGCAATATTTCAGTTCAGATTTTGTGTTAGGTTTTGCATCGTATTCCATCACATAGCACGTTGTAAGACACATCATATTCCATCAACTAATTCTGCTAAATGTCAGGTGTTTAATAAAGGGAAAGGGCAAAAAGTTGTAAAGGGTTTACATTGCCTTGTTAATCAGCACTTGAAAAAGTTTTGAAGAACTCAGTGAATCGTTAATTTAAGAGCTGGTTTCTGGAAGCTATAACATACGCTGCCTGAAATCCAAATTTTCTTTTAACAATCAAGGGATTTCGATTGCTAGGTTTCAAATATTTAAATGGATACCTATATGTGCTGCAAAACTGATTTGTGTAGCAAATATATGCAGGCATCAAAGTCATTTGTCAGGGCTGAATAGAAGCAGCTATCACAAAAACAGACTGTGAGAGGTGTCAGTACCTCATAAAATCATCTCTCCACCTGCTTGACAGGACAGGCGAAGTTCAGGAGCAGCTATCTCAGGCTATTAAAGAGTACCTCATTACTATTAAAAAGAAGAGCTGGACTTACAGTTTGCCATCACCACACAAGTTCAATTGTCATTTGCCAAGTATTACATGACAGACAGAAAAAGTTTAGGAAAACTAACATACAAAAAGTTTTACTCTTTTTATTTGAAAATAAAAAATAGCATTAGTTACCAATTCTTTTTACTTTAACTCATAAATATTTGGAAGTTCTTTCCCAGCATTGAGCATGCAGAATCAAGTTGTCCAAAGCTTATACATAGTGGGTAAAATATTTTTCATCTGAATAATGCCCTCTGTAAGGTTACTCAGTTCAGTAACAGCTATTATATGGAAGCATGGGTGGCAGAATCCGACCTTTAGCTTGTGTGGAGCCTAGAATCCTTTTACTGTTTGCTTTGATTAACTACATCACTACACATTTTCAAGAGGAAATGTAATTTTCACTGGCAATAACTCAGGAACTTACAGCAAAGGGGTAAAAGCTTTGAGCAGACAATTCTGGGTGCTGGAGATACTGCAAGTGATAAAATGATGTATAAAATGACATGATAACAAACATTGACCATATCTCTGATTTTTCTTTAGTAGCAGACAATATCATTCACACAGCTGTGAGCCATTCAAGAAGGTATTATCCCATGAGTTCTGACATCAAAAAACTTATCGTTTCCAGCCTTACAGTAAAGCAGTTTAGTAGGTAATAAAAATGAGGAGGAAATTTCCAGAGCAGTCTGTGTTGACAGCAGAGACCAAATTTCAACAAAGTAGTACAGTTACATATAATTTATATCTCCCTGCACCATCTAATCCTCCTGAGAAGATTAATTCTGGCAGAAGGCATGCCATGGTAAGACCAAATACCTTGCCTTAGGCTGTACAGTAGATGTAGGCATTATTTATTGCTTTCAGAGGTTTCTTAGGAATCCTTTTGATGAAAGCAAGACAAAGATATGGGTTTTCTTTCTTTGTACTTTGCACATTTTCTGGGTTCACATTTCTATTCTAACTGAAGATGAAATCTTTGGCTTTGTTTTCCTTTTATTTTCCAAGAAACTATAATCTGGAATACCTGATTGTTAATTTTAGGACATGCTAATATCTAACACAGATAAAATAGCTCAACAGTAGTGAGTAGCACAGACAAAAACATAACCCATGCTCTATGGCCAGGATTCAGTTCTGCCTGTTCACACTAATGTTATTTTAGCATTGTTTTAAGTTAATTAGTCAAAGCTATCCATAGAATCATAGAATGACAGAACTTTTTGATTCGGAAAGGATCTTTAAAATCATCTATTCCAACCCCTTTGCTATAGGGGGTAGGGGCCTCTCACTAGGTCAGGTTGCTCACAGTGCCATCCAGCCTGGCCTTGAAAACCTCCAGGGAGGGTTATCCACAACCTCTTCAGGAAACTTTTTCCAGTGTCTCACCACCCTCAAAGTAAAGAATTTCTTTCTAATATCTAATCTAAATTTACCTTCTTCCAGTTTAAAGCTATTTATCCTCATACTGTCGCTACATGCCCTTATAAAAAATCACTCTCCAGCTTTCCTGTTGGACCCCTTCAGGCACTGGAAGGCACTATAAGGTCCCCTTCTCTTCCCCAGGCTGAAGAGCCCCAACTCACTCAGTCTGCCCTCGTAAGGAAGGTGCTTCAGCCCTCTGATCATCTCTGTGGCTCTCCTCTACCCACTCCACCAGCTCAATTTTCTTCTTGTGTTAGGGGCCACAGAACTGGAAGTCCCAAGAGTAGAGTAGAGAGGCACAGTCACCTGCCTTGACCTGCTGCTCACACTTCTCTTGATGCAACCCTGGATCTGGTTGGCTTTCTGGGCTGCAAGCAAACATTGCTGGCTCATGTTGAGTCTTTCATCAACTGGCATCTACAAATCCTTCTTCCCAGGATTGCTCTCAAGGCATTCTCTGCCCAGCCTGTATCTGTGCTTGGGATTGCCCCTACCCATATGCAGAACCTTGCATTTGGCCTTGCTGAATTTCAAGAGGTTGACACGGGCCCACTTCTCTAGCCTGTTCATAGTTCCTCTGGATAGCATCCCTTCTTTCTAAAGTGTCAGCTGCACCACTCAAATTGGTGTAGTCTGCAAACTTGCTGAGAGTGCACCTGATTCCATTGTCCATGTCATCCATAAAGTTGTTAAATAACATCAGTTATTCTGATCATCACCAATCCCTGGGGAACGCCACTTGTCACAGGTCTACACTTAGACATTGAGCCATTGACCACAAATCTCTGCATGTGACCATCCAGACAATTCCTTATCCAGAGAGTGGTCCATCCATCAAATTCGTTTTTTTTTAATTTAGCAACCAGGATGTCATACAGGACAGTGTCAAATGGTTTGCACAAGTCCAGGTAAATGACATCAGTTGCTCTTGCTTTATCTACTGACCCTGTAATTCTATCATAAAAGGCCACTAATTTGTTCAGGCATGACTTATTCTTGGGTGAAGTCACACTGATTAACATCAGTCACCTCATTTTTATTTTCCATGTGCCTTAGAAGGGCCTTCAGGAGGATCTTCTCCATGATCTTGCCAGTCACAGAAGTGAGACTGACTGGCCTGTAGTGTCCTTCACTCAGTTCTTACCTTTGCCTTTCTGCAACTTGGACAATGCAACTAGAGCCCTTGCTAGTGAAGATGGAGGAAAATCTTTATCCATATCCCTCATGACCAGGTCTCCAGTTTCCTTCTGGGAAGGGTCCACATCTTCCCTGCCCTTCCTTTTATCACTGATATACCTGTAGAATTTCTTCTTGTTCCCCTTTTTGTCCCTGGCTACATTTAATTTTATCTGGGTTTTACCTTTCCTAACCTGAACCCTAGCTGCTCAGACAATGTCTTTGTAGTCCTCCCAGGTAACCCAGTCCTTCTTTCACTCCCTACAAATTTTCTTTTTGCTCTTAAGTAAGTCCTTGTTGACCCACAGAAGCCACCTGACATTCTTGCCTGACTTCTTCTGTCTTGGAATACACAGCTTCTGGATTTGGAGGAGATTGTTCTTGAATACTGAGCAACTTTCTTGGACCTGTCTTCCCTCCAAGGCTTTATCCCAAGTCACCCTGCCAAGCAGTTCCTTGAAGAGGTCAAAGTCTGCTCTTCTGAAATCCAGAATAGCAAGCCTGCTGTGCACCCTCTTTGACTGCCTAAGGATCTTGAACTCCACCATTTCATTGTCACTGTAGGCCAAGGCTTCCTTTGAGCTTTGTATTACTCACTAGCCCCTTCTTGGTGAGGACAAGGTCCAGTATAACACCCTTCTTCGTGGGTTCCTATAACACTTGGAAGAGGAAGTTATCATCTATGTATTTCAGGAACTCCTCTGATTGCTGGTGCCTCTCTGTGTTGTCCTTTCAACAGACATCAGAATGGTTGAAATTCTCCATGAAGACCAAGTTTTGTGAATGTAAAGCTCTTCCTATCTGTCTATACAGGACCTCATCCACTCAGTCTTCCTGGTTGGGCAGCCTCTAGGAGGCCCCACTACACTGTCTCCTTTCCCCGCCTTCCCTTTAATCCTAACCCATAAACTCTCTGTCACCTCCTCATCTATCCACAGATGGTGCTCCATGGACTCTAGCTGGTTGCTGATTTAGAGGGCAACATCCCCTCCCATTCTCTCCCATCTGTCTTTCCTAAATATTTTATTCCTGTCTATTCCTACATTCCAGTTATGAAAGCCATCCCACCATGTCTCAGTGATGCGAATGACATCATAGCCATAAGCACACGCATACCTATTACTCTTCTTGCTTGTTTCCCATGCTCTGTGCATTAGTGTACAGGCATTTGAATTGGGTTCCCCATTGAGGCTGATTTGCCAACTGAACCCTTATCGTGAACTCTGGGGACTATCTTCCTGGCCTGTGATCCAACTCCAGGCCCATTGCATCCATTTCCACCATCTCCTTAAAGTGGGATGAGTTGAGGCTCCCATCCTGACTAAATTGGAAAGCTTGTCAGGGAAGCAGAGCCAAAAAATAACACGGGTAATATTGAGCTTCAAAATGTAAACAGCTATATGTAGGTACTGACATTGTGGCAAAGAGGGCTAACAGTATTCTTAGTTGCATTAGGTATTGTCAGTAGGTTGAAGGAGGTGATCCTTCCCCTCTAATCAGCACTCATGAGACCATAACCACCGTATTGTGTCCAGTTCTGGCCTTCTAGGAATAAGAGAGACATGTACCTACTGGAGGGACTCTAGCAAAGAGCAATTAATCTGATTGAAATCCTCATACTCCTATGAGGAAAGGTTAAAAGGCTGGGACTCTTTGGGTAGAGAAAGGAAAGCTTAGGGGGAGAATCATATTAATGTATGTAAATACATGGAAGAAGGGTGTGAAGAGGACAGAGTCAGACTCTTTTCAGAGGAACTCTGGAGAAATGGCAATGGGCACAAAGTGAAACGCTTTACTGTGATGATTACTGAGCAAAGTTGCCCAGGGAGACTGTAGAGTGTTCTCCCTGGAGATCTTCAGAAATTGCCTGGACATAGTCCTAGGCAACATGTTCCAGGTCTAGAGATCTTTGACATAGGGATTGGACTAGATGAACTCCAGAGGTCCTTTCCAGCTAAAGCCATTCTCTGAATCTGTGATTTGTAGCATATCTACTAGGCTTCTAAGCTCCTATTTTAATCCATTCCAGATATATATTAGGTCAATTCCTAATTCCTTATTAATAATTATAATCAAGTCCTTTTCAATCCAAGCCATTCTATGATTCTGTGATATGATTCAATTCAGCATGAAAATTTAAAAATTTGTGGCAATTAAATCTGGCCTCCATCTCTCCTAGTCTTTCCTGTAAGGTACTGTAATATTTCTCACAATCCTATGTGATAAGTCTGGATATTTTAAGATATTTGGAAGTGGCACAAATCACCTGTCAGCAAGAAAATCAGCTGAGATCTTAGCTGACAATATAAGTGGCATTTACTGAGCTGTTATACATGTATTAAGAGAAATCTACACATGGTTGTGTTTGTTAGTGTCAGCCAAATTTCCAGGCTCCACTGATCTTGCTGACTACATCTTCCTTAGACATAAAATTAAGCATTAGTTGCTCAGCGTAAGCAACACCTTAAATAAGGCTACAGCAGCATTTGAGATTCTCTGTGGTCTTTGAGACATCTAAATAGGCCTTCCTGAAATGACGGAGGACCTGGAACGACTGCATATGCATCTGGACTGGCACATGAAGAACAATCAAGAGATACTTAACACTTCAGAATTTGGATCAAGACTTCACAACACATAGATATCTGCATGTATTTGTCTTAATGTATGTGTTAATTCCTATCCCAGGTAAAAATAGCTTTCAGAAGAAATTCAGCCATTTATCTAAACTAATAAATTACAGATCTCTTAAAAATTTGATTGATTTTTATTAAAGTGTTCATCTTTTTTTCAGTCAATCCTGGGAGGAGGATGTTTTCTTGAAAAAACTTTTCCATTCTAAACCAGTTTCAACATTAAGTTCATCGCTTGTTTATTAAAAAGTAGATTTTTTCTTATACTCCTTTGTGCTAATTTTTCTCTCAAATCTTGATCTGTTTCAAGAGATCAATATATCATTTAGCTTTCAATTTGAACAGGAAAAATAATAGAAAAATATTCTGAATAACAGATTTCCCAATCACAGAAACAAATTGTTGAAAAAAAATTTGAATATATTAGAAGATTGATTCAGCCTGTTATTCTTGTCAATAGTTCTTCTATTTTTTAATCCACTTATATCTTTCTTTCACACATATAACAGCACAGTACATAGCAGCACAAGAAAAATTAGCTTTAAAACAAGCACACAGACAAGAAATGTAGCTTTCAGTATGGCTTTCATACAGTTATACTGCACTCAGTTACCACTTCCTCTAATGGGATTTGTTCTCTCTGGCTTACAATTTCTGAAATACTATACCTGCCCCTGGTATATACGTAGCTAGCCCTCTTCACTCATCCCTCATTACATGACTATTTAATGTAACAATTCCCTGTGAGGAGAGTGTGTACAGCACTTTCAGGCCTCATTTCAGGATAGTCTGTGTTTTTTTCGTGACACAGACTGTTTCCTGACTTTCATTTAAAGAAGGCAATGGTCTTCATGGCAAAATGGCATTTCAGATGAATAAGAGAGGAGGACAAGCTGCAGAAAATTTACTGTGCCAGCTTATTTCTGATACATATGGATTCTTTGACTCTCTTATCTACTGATTTTTTTCTGTACTTGGAAACTATTCACAATTATGAATACCAGCAGATATTTTTGGCACTTAATTACTCAAGAAAACAAAATTTGGTCTTATCCACCACCTGCACAAAGACTCTTTAATAGACACATCACAGTCCTATACTTTGAATGACTCCAGGAAGTACCCCTGTTATTCTGTACACCTACTGTTTTTTCCCTACCATAATCTTTTTCTACCTTTCTTCAAAAGTAAGTCAGTTACATACTCAGTTTCTGGTTTCCTCACAGCATTTTTTACTATATAAACGTTGATCCTACTAGAGGCTGGGGGTGGATGCTGGTATTTTGGGTGTTTTTTTTTTTGTTTGATTGGATTTGTTTCTCTTTTTCTCACTGATAGCTGGATGGGACTGGGAAGGAAAGTATTTTAATTGTATCACTGCACCTGCTCTTCTCTAAATGACACTGCCAACCTGTTTCAGGATGAGTAATTTAGGACTTGAGTCACACTCACCCACAGAGATATCTTTGTTCTTGCCGAATTTAAAATTTAAATGTTCCAACAAGTTCATCTTTTTAAGAAAAAGCCACTTATATTTTCTTCTTCAGATGTTACTCAGAGAAAATGTTGTCCAGGATCAATCTGTACAACTTTGTGTGATGGAATTTTCAGCAGCCATGGGAACAGTCATTTAAATGAAGAAGACTTAAATAAGAGCTCTCCAGGTTGGGTCTAAAGTACCTACCTACGATGTCATCTGATGATCCAAAGCTATACATACAACTGCACACAAGGAACTGAAAAACATTTGGACTGCTTAGTAAACACGCATATAGATACATGGAAAAGACTGTATTTTAAATGTCACCTTTTTGATACGTCACACGTTTGTCCTTATAATGGAGAAGCACTATTTTCTCTTTTTAATAGCTTTAGGTAATACTTTTGTCTTGGTCTCTGTGAATAGGCAGGAAGGCTGTAATTTTGTTAAAAGACATTATGTAATAACATATCCTTGAGAAATTTGATAAGGCCTGTCTATGCCACCATAGACATACTAAGTAAGGCCTTTGAATTAACTTCATTTGAAAGAGCTTGCTAAGAGCTAAGGCACATAACGGGATGGAATTGAATTACAGTGGCCTAATAAATTATCAACCATTAGCTGAATTTCCTTAATTGCCTGCGGGCATGCTTTTAGTCCACCCCAATTGTGAGGTAATAAACGTCACTGAAAGGGATTTCAGGACATTTGAAACCTAAATAACAGTAAGGAGACTGAATATTTTGTTGGACCATTGCCCATGTCCTTGAATGATATTAGATAAATCAACAAATAATTTTTCAATTCATGTTTATAATTCCGTTTGTGATATGTTATTTGAACCACAAGCAACCACGAGAAAGTAGAAAAGCAGAAAGGGAGGGAGAGGGGGGAAGAGATAACTGGATATCTGTTGAGTTGAGCCTCAAATTAGGTAACTCTGATAGTCTTTCTCAGAACAGACTTGAAATTGCCAAAAAGTAGTAAAATAAGCAGGAGGGGGAAGCAGGAGGAGCAGCAGAAAGGGAATCCTCTCATAGTGCTAAACACCTTGGGTAAAAGAATTTGAAGTTACAAACTTAGGGGAGTTCTAAAGTAAGCATCTTCACTGAAGAATTTCTGTGGTGTTTAAGTCCTGCTTTGTGCTTGCCTTATGTTATTTTTCAGTTGGCAAGTAATAGCAAAAAGATTCTATTTATTTTAGAAAGTTTAGCTACTTTGAAATCTGGATGGGTATTTTTGTTGGTTCAACATATTTCAACATATAAAAGTTAGCATGAATTAAAATTCTATTCTGAATATTAAGTCTCCAGAGTATTTGTGACAAGACAAAAATCTGATTACATTCATTTTATGGATCTATTATCTTTGGGATTTTTATTCATACATTTTAAACACTGTACATTTGTAATAACTTATGTCTCATAGTGTCATGCATAAAATGTATTTTACAGTGCTCAATAACATTATATCTTGAAAGACAGTGTCAGAATCTGGTGTGACTTTGCTGTAAGTTTTTGACATGAAAACAGGCATTTTGATTTAACCTTATGTATTGCAGGTCCATTTAGACATTCTTAATAAATAATTATTTAGTTGGAATTAAAAGTAGAAGATATGATTAAATATTATTTTTTTCGAAGCTGCACAAATCTTGTAAAATTGAAAATGAACTTCTTGCAGCCTTATTCAGTCATCTAGATAATTTTCAGACTTTCCAGTCCTGACATTTGCTTTCTGTAAGAAATGATACTGAAAAATTGTTAGTTCACATGCTTGGATACTCATGGAAATGTGAATGATAAACAAGGACATGCAAATATTCACATAAGAATATGGTATTTATATGTGAGAAAGGAAACTTTGATACAGATAAAAGAGCTGGTTCATAGAAGCTATTAAATGAGCCATAAAAAAATTTAAATCCTACTTTTTGCAGCTAGAGTGAACCACACACATATTACTGAGTTCTAATCACAGGATCACTGCATATGCTACGTCAAATATACCTATTTAAGCAATACTACTCTTAGACATAGCAGGACAAGATCATGGGATCATTTAGAGAGAGATTTGTTAAAAGATAATTTGGCTAGTTAGTTGCTAATTGGCACACTATTTCTGCCCTTCCATTCACTTTTCACTTTGTCTTTCACTTCTGTTTCATTTTTCACTGCCCAAAGCTCTTCACAGTTAAAGTAAGAAAAATTATGTATAATCACCCCTTAGCACATGTAAACATATACATGCACTAAATTACACATAAAACAAACATTTGTGTGTGTATATGTAAAACATATATATAGGTAGTAGTACCAACTTGCATAAATGAAACATAAATCGATACCAATTAAGCACGGGAGTACAGCATGATAGGTTTCAAAAAATTCATGCCTATTAGGTGAGAACTGCATATTGAAAATTATCTGCTTAAGCATCAACCTAGGAATTTAATACAGGTTTAAATTTCCCAGAATAAAAAGAGACTTTTCTATTAGTGAAATTCATTTTGGTTTGATCTCTCAACCTCTCCACAAAGTGTAGTATCCACCTATCTGTTACCTCAGTGACTAAAGCCAATAGGATGGTATTAAAAATATATGTATTCTTTCCCTTTCTCCTGTTCCTCTTGTAAACCAAAGGCATTTTAAAAATAAAATTCATTACTTAAATTTCACGTCTTGAAATGTGATTTTAACATGAAGAAGTGTCAAGACTTTAAATTTAGTACTTTACATAATTTAATTACTGAGGGATAATGTCCAACAAAGCATGAAAGATTTATCTTCGATATATAAAGAAGTCTGTGATCACTGTTATGTAAAATCCATGAAGCAGTTGTGCTGCACTACTATTTTGCTCACTCAAATTCCCTTTACACAAAATTTTCACCAAACGATTATTCTTTTACAGTTGTTTTTCATGTGGTTATGGAAAGAATGAAGGAATGAAGAAAGGAAGGAAGAAAGCCTGGACAACTGAAACACGGATAAAATAAGACTGAGAGGGGGGTATGACCATTAATATGTCATGAAGAGACAGATGTCAGTGTGTGAAGGAACTGCAGAAGCTCATAAGACATGTCAGCATAAAAATAAATGAGTGTAAACTGAGCACGATATATACTTAAGCTGTAAATATAAGGTTGTGTGATGTGGAGTTTTCAATATCAAGACAGAAAAGGCATGGTCTCATGGGGTCTGGTATGGATCTAAAGTTCCCAACTGAGTTTCATTTTTTGCCCAACTACTGAAAATTTCCCTCCTTGGACAAGCAATCACCACATTCCAGTTAAACAAAGTTGTTATGGAGAGTTGCAGAGAAAACAGGTTGTGTGTCAATTAAGTATAATGATGTGACAATTAACTTTTCATTTCAAATTGTAAATATGTGCCACAGAATAACTGAAAGGATGCAGGAAATATAATCTCTTCATTCTCTAGTAAAAAATGCAGTATGTGGAGAAATGAAAAAATATTTGACTACTTAAAAAATCTATTTGTCTTCTTTGTTCAGCATGTCCTTTTATTGATCATTACCAGTGCTGACAAATAGCTTGAAGCTCTGATCCTGAATTGATATTTAATTAAAATGAAGATCTATTCTAATTGTATGGTAAACAGATCAGAGTTATGTATGTAAATAATGTCAACAGATGAAGGATAAAAGAAGAATTTTAAATAAGTGTTAGAAAGTTTGCAAAGGGGCTACGGAGCAAATCATGCAGAGAAAAGCAATAATTAAATTCTGTCTCCAATTTATTTTTACACTGGATTCCATTCTTATTACACTGAAGTTTAAAGACTTTTTTCTTATTTGCCTTGCCAGAATGAATAAATTACATGAATGATACAGGGTTTAGGGGGTTTTAAATTGCAGAAGTAATGTTTTCCTCATCAAAGTGTGAAACCCATTTGTAGTATGAGTAGAGCATGTTTCTTACCAACAATGAAACTTACAGAATGAAATTGCTGAGTTGGTTTATAGAGAACTGCATTGTTCAGAGAATGTTTTGTCTCCCAGTCCTGGTCGGCAACAATCTGTCACTGTGCCATTTTTGCAAGTTCAAGTATATCATTATTACTGAACGCTGAAATAATAACTGCGGTATTGGTTACTCAGAGGACTCTAATCAATTTTACTTTCTGCTAATTTTGAAGAACCTTCAGGACAGGCAGTGGAAGCTCAACGATTCCATTGGTCCTTCTGAAAGTTACAGGGAACAAGTCATCTGTTTTGAAATTTAAAAAGTACACAGAAGGTCTAATTGAGGTTCTTCTCTTTTTGCTTTATTGAGGGATCACACTGGACTTCAACATGGTCTAGAACAGTTTCCTGGGATCAGCTCTCCACTTCTGCTCCTGTCTTGTGGAAGTCTTTGGTTGGTTGTCCAATGGTAGACTTATGGAAGCTTTAATCAGCCTTATGTATGAGAATAAAAAAAAAAACTGAGTCCAGTTTTGTTTGTTTGTTTGTTTTGTTTGTTTGCTTTGTTTTGTTTTGTTTTTGGCAGGATAAAGAAGTCAGATGAAAGGCAAAGAAAAAAACATTGTGGTAAGTTATAGTAGAAAAAAAACCCAACGAAATAAAACAAGTGTAAAAATGAAGATTCTACAGTGACAGCCCTGTTATCATATGGAAAAGTTTATACAGGGACTTTAATCAGTATTAAGAAGACCACCAAGCCTCAGGGATGCAGATATGGTTAGATCAAAATACAAATTAGTACTGCTTTGAGATGTCTGTAATCCTGAGAAGAGCTGAAATTTTTATTTTCTTTTGAAGAACAAGAAACTGATGTCAGTAAATCCCTCTGCTAAGGATATCCTTTCTGCTTTTACTATTTTCTCACAAGTATAACTCAGTATGAACTATGAAGGAGAGCATCTAAACAAATAATAGGATTGGACAAAGGTCTCTAGAAGTCTGAAGTATTGATTAAAAGTCTACAAGGCTTGGACTGTAGAGTCCTAATCTTCAACAGAAGCAGCAAACAAGGAGTCTCTGATTAGGAGAACGCTCCCTAAAAAGTGACTGAACTCTGCACAGGAATAGGATACTTAGAATTATTTTACAGCCACATGATGGAACTGACCCCAATGGCTAGATGCCTTTTTTTTAAATTACAGTAGATCTTGTTTGCTAAAGCGTGAATAATTTGTTTTCACTTTTCATATCTTTATATTTTGGATCAATAGAAAAGGAAAAAAGCTAAAAAATTAGGCTCTAAACATACAATTATGTTAAGATTCATAAAGACCTTGAGGCCTCATCTTTAAGGGATAATTCTTTTTCATCTGAAGGAGCATCACTTTTTCCCCCACTGTCTTTGACAGTACCAATTTGAATAGTTTGAGTTTGTAAACAGTTCCTACACATAAGTAAAGTATGTATTAATAAAAGCTCACTACAGCTTTTATTAATTGTGTCATTTGGAAAGGAAGAAAAAATCAATTTGAAGAATATGATTTCTATAATTAAATTGTCTGTGTGTCAGAAAGAAGATTTTCCTCTTCTCAGCTGGAGTTCTAGGATTCAAATTACATCCAGTAGGAAGCCCTTACCATTTTTACTGGCACTGAAAATGCATTTGAGCAAAATATGTGTTCATTAAATGCCAGTTCTTAAATTTTACTCATTTTCCTAAGTGCTGTAAAGTGATATAAAGAGATTATTTTTTTCTTTTGGATTTTAAGACTTAACATTTATGTACTACTTTCTGATTTAAATGTTACTTAAACATTACAGCACTTCGAAATAGAGTCCTACCTAAATAGATTTTTTTCTAACTTTCATTCTTATCATAATTGTTCTTAACCATATTGTAATTACAGTAACTGCTCTGTAGTGTTTATCTTCGCAAGGACAAAAACATCAAAGGTAATTATGCATGTACTAGAATGCGATGCCAGCATTTTACCAACCTGTGAATTATTATCCTACTATGGGATATTGAGCCAGACCTGACCAGCTCAGTAATGAGGGAGTTAATTTTCTACTCAGTGTCTGGAAATGAGAAATGAGAAATGGGAATGCATGGACTAAACAGAGAGGCCTGGTAACTCCACAAACTTCAAGAGAAGTTTGAACAAGGTTTTTGTCTGAATCCCAATATGTTAGTGTTCTACCATCAAGTAAGGTAGCATAAACACAATTAAATTACTGTGGAATACCACACTTAGCTCGAGGTAACCACACACCCAGGCAAATCAGCTTATTTTTCTGTCTTACAAGAGACAGACGCCAAGAGTAAGTGAAGAGTCAGGTGCTGCACTGTGACACACATTCATGTGAACAGCTCAGGTTTAAGAGTTATAAAGAACCTAAAAATATAAATAACAGGATGTGGTGCATCTTTAAAGTGTGTATATGTGTGTATGCATTCACATCCCTGAGCAGACAGACTGTTACCGGCCATCTCTGTAGGTTGCTCCGAAAGTAATGCCTCCCACTTATTTCAGTGGGAATGAAAACAGAAAAAGGGGCACAATGACACTATTTGATTGAGCAAACTCTCAAATAAAAGCAATATTTTCCAACACAGTCACCACCATTAGCTTTGCATTATTGCCAACAATGATCAATAACCTGCATGCCACACTCATAATAACCAGCATCAGCAGAGGTGACCCATTGTTGCTGTTGCCTCTGTTGAAATGCACCAGACACTGCAACCACATCCACTGCCTGGTCTCCATAAATGTTCAGCAAACATCAACGAATGTCCTTTATACTGAGAAATTCAATGTCACACCTTTGCTTCATATCTACTTTCCTATCAGATGCCATTTTGTCTGTTTGCCCCTCTTTTGCTATCTGTTGCTCAGTAACAAAATGAAACAGGATATTTTTGGGAAGGTTCAGCCTCTACTGCCACATCACCAACATCCACCTCTGACGTTGTGGTTCAATGTAATAAAATAGGAGGTATTCCTTTTGGAGCATCCTTCATAAATGTTGGCTCAGTGCTCCTCAGTAACATAACACCACCAACATCAGTAAAACTTCTTTCCTATTTTCTTTATTTTCTTTTTCTTTTTCAAATGTCGAACTAGTCTTGTCCTCAGCTGTGCAATAAAAGATTGGTTATGTTCCTATTTTCACATGCATTCATTTACCTTTCTTCCTAATGAAAAATACATAGCACAGCCAATTTATCTCACATACTTTTTCTCTTTCCTTTCTGTACCCAAAATATATATTGTCTCACCTATTGAGGAGTGTAATTATATTTCACATACTTCTAGGAAAGTCCTTGGTAATTCGCTGTTGCCTGAGGCTTCCTGAGTTATACCTCTTTCACTTTCATGACAAAAACATAATAATAGTGCCTTGAGGATAATATTTTCGGTGGAAAGATGCACCTGGAAAACTATATATATATATATAAAAAACAACAACAACAACAAAAATTAAAAATAAATAAAAAATAAAGAATAAAGGAAAAAAATATATATTTCTTTTCTTAGCTTGACTTTCCTTCCTGAAATTTTGCACAACTCCCATGATTTTCTATTCTGGAGATGGTGTTTCTGAAGGTTAAAATTTGTTTTGCTGTGGAACATAACCCAGTACAGGGGAATTCTGACTTTTATATCTGAAGGAATAGACACACTGGAGCTAAAACTTTCTTCCTTTAAAGTCAGTAGGAATAACAAAAAGTTTATCTTGGGATTCATGTTTTTTTCTCAATCACTTCAAATCTATACCAAGGTTAAGGCTTCAGGTAAATCTTTCCAGCAATCTACTGATAGAACAATTTTATCAGAAGTCAGAAAATGCCAGATGGAAAAAGCCAAATTACTTTGTGAAAACACAGAAATCTTGGTTACATTTCTGTATAAATTGATAAATGGAAAGCATTCTAATACCATTTCAAACAGAATACTTGGTTAAAATTTTATGAATTGGTATCATGCATGATTAATTTTAGATGTTATGCAAAACTTCAATACTAAACTATATTCTAAGTCAAATACATTTGAAATCTTATTACATGCAATTTTAAAAAGTTGAAATTCTGAAATATGCCATGATGTTCACTTTACCTCTTCTGTAGTTTTTGCAGTTTTAGATGAGCAGATACACTTCACTTTCTATGGGGTTGTGCTTTATGTTTTTGGTCTTGTTTTAGCTTGTTTTCATTCACTGAGGTTTTACACTGTCTTTTAAATAACACAAAGGATAAGGCATTATTTGGAAAGATTAAAGACAGTCCCTGATTCAAGGAAATGAAATCTGTGTGAAATATTATTTATTCAACATATTTAACATATATTTAACATAATAGTATTTAACATATTATTAACTATGTTAATAATAAAGTTTTCCTATGTACTATCTCATTAGCAATCTCCTGTAGAGTCTAAGAGCAGTACAATGTGTTTCCTACAATAAGTACTGGAAATTCACTGTAAAGTTTCTTGATAAATTTACTTATGTAATTTCTTCTTTGCTTTCTCAGTATGCAGTAAGAAATAGTACAATAACATATCATAGCTTCTGATTGCTCTCCAGCTGCAGCAGAAGCACTGTTGACGCAGAATAAAATGTACAGCAAAATGTGGAAATGAGAAACAAATGCTGCTGATAGAATTGGATTAGTAAACAGTAGCTAATTCCAGGACTAAAAAGATCTGTTAAAGAAAGCTAATATGTTTTGAGGGAGGTAAATGTAAAAACAGATACAGGCCTATAGAGTAGGAGCTATTACTTCTATTTGATGAACTAAATGGAGCCATTATCCAAATCAATGGAAGCTCTGTAAAAATAGAGACTGGCAATCTTAAATCCCACTCTTTCAATGAAATCCATGAGGATCTTAAAATCCATCAATACAGACTCAACAATTACATGACAGACATAATACAATCCCACAGATCAAGAAGAGCTTTAAAAAATTGATCTGTAGGTAGTATTATAGAATAAATGAGTCTGACCTTCAATTACTGTTCCTTTTACAAATGTTTTCTGCGTAGCTAGTGCACTAATTTTAAAAACAAAACTGTATTCTAAGGAAATATTTGTGAAGTTTTTATGGAAAGAAAATTTTGCACTGGAAATTTTTATGATAGCAGCTGCACTTTTATTTAAAGGACAGAAACATACGAGGTGAGGCATGAACCAGTTTCATATCTGTTTCTAGCCAGACACAAATTCTTCTTTCATCTCTATGGAACTACACCTGCTTTCCAGCTTTACTTTCATCACTGGATTCTCTGTAGCAGTGGACATTTTCCCATGGAGCAAGTGGTGTGCAAAAGGCTGTAATTCTAACACAAGCAGAGCAAGCCCTTGTGACTGCACTTACCTTGATGCTGGCAAGCAGTCAATGGATGGAGGATATACTGTCTAAGGGCACTCAAGCTCACCATGGAGCAGCAGGTGGATAGTGCAACAGTACAAAAAGAGCATAAAGAGCATTTACTTGTACTTATTTAAGCTCTGCAATAGGAATGAAGAATAAATCTGAGAACAGTAGGCAGATGCACCTTCTGCTACCCTGTAAATTATATTCTTGCTGGGCCATTGTGTAAACTCTTTCAGTTTCCTGAGAGATTTCCTGATGGGTCACAATACTGGAAGTGACAGCTACAGCTATTGGAAATAATGGCCCATAGCAGCAGCCAAAGAAAATTAACGATAGCACTTTTTATTCAGGATAACAGTCTGGTAATCTGTATCATCACTTTAGAGTAAGTTCATACAGCAAAAGCAAACAAACAAACAGAGAGTTTGGGCTCTGAATAAAATAAAGTAGAAAAAAAAACCCCACTATAATTATTTTCCTTTTTTTTTCCTCTTCTTTTTGAAGCAGAACAATACATATAAAGCTAAGTGAATCTGAATAAGCATCACTGTGTTGTGCTATTGTAGACACAGCTCAGAACACTTTTCTGTAACCAGTGGGTAACTGTGGGACATATTGCTGAAGACATAACCTTTTATCTGCATGAGTGCTAATATAAGTGCATGGAAGTTTCTTTACCAGGTTCTACTGTTCCCTCAAACATTTTACAGAGTCATAGAATATCCATTGTTGGAAATTACTCACAAGGATAGAATCACAGAATAGAATCATTGACTCATTAAGGTTGAAAAGACCACTAAGATCATCTAGTTCAACCATTAACCTAGCACCACCAAACCTACAAAACCATTTTCCTCAGTGCCCCATTTTCTTGAAAACCTCTAGGGATGGTGACTCCACCACCTCTCTGGGCAATCAGTATTGGTGAACCAAAGGCTGCACAGGCAAATTCAACAACACTAGCATTTGAGTCTGGCCAGCGTCCTGAGGCCATTCTCATTGAGTCCAGCTCCTGGCTCCACATGAGATCACCAAAAATTTGAAACGTGTCGGAGAGCACTGTCCAAACACTTGGAATGCTTGGCATGATCACTGCCCTGGGGAACTTGCTAAGCGCCCAACTACTCTCTGGTGCAGACCCTGTTTCCACCCCCCAGCTGCCCTCCCCTGACACAGCTCCATGCCGTTCCCTCCGGCCCTGCCACTGTCATGGAGAGCAGAGCTCAGTGCTGCTCCTCTGATCCCTGCAGCCGCCATCAGGTTTCCCCTCAGCTCCTCTGCTGAGCAAACCAAGGGGCCTCAGCCACTCCTCATATGTCTTGCCCTCCAGACCATTCATCATATTTGTGACTCTCCTTTGGGCCCTCTCTAATTAATCTTTATGTCCTTCTTATATTGTGGCACCCAGACCCGCATCCAGGAGGTGAGGCCACACAGCACAGAGCAGAGGGAACAACCCCCCCCCTTCACCCAGTGGCAGCGGTGGGCCTGGTGCACTACAGGGCATGGTCAGCCCTTATGGCTACCAGGGCACACTGCTGACTTACATTCACCTCGTCAGCAATCAGAACCCCCATATTCCTTCTTATGAGCCAGCTTTCCAGCCTCTCATACTCCATTCTCTACATATATCCACATTAGCCCCATCCCAGGTGCAAATTTTTCTCTTGTTAAACTTCATGCAATTGGTGATTGCCCAGCCCTCTAAGTTGTCATGATCTCTCTGCAGGGTCTCTCTTTGCTGAGGGAGTGAACAGTTCCTCCTAATTTAGCTGTAGGAGAAGTATATTTTAAATGCAGAGAATTCAGGATGCTGTCTCTACCAGGAACCCAGGAACATAAAGGTCATACCTGCCTCACTGTCTTGTGTCACTCCCAGGAAGCTATGGCATATAAGTAGGATGTGGCTTGAAATTATGGCTTCTTTGGCCAAGTGTCATCTGTTACCCATCTCTTATGATTTCCACTATTCTGAGCACAGACCAGGAGTTCAAGTACACATCTCTGTTCATACAGGTATTCTGTATTAATTCCTTTTGAAATGTTTTGGGATATTTGTGATAGCCACAAGGTCTTGGAAAATATATCAGAAGATACGAAGGAGATAAATGCTTTGCTAGACTAGTGGCTGGAGGGAAATACACCCAAAGGCTTCTCATACAGCTCTATGTTTAAGCGGCTGAGTTGCAACACTGGTTGACAGCCAACTGAACCATTTTCTAGACTTTGCTGATGATAGGGACTAAATTTCTACTGGTCACAGCATGAGCTAAAACTCAAAGCTCATATCTGGTTGTTCAGTTTTCCAAGCAAATGCTTCCCAATTTCTCTAAGCTAGGAAAGAAGAGTCCTGAAGAGATGGCTGAACTAACTGCACTGAAAACAGATTTGATAGAAAAGATAAAATCCTAGGTTTAGACAGCCTGGGGAGCTACCCTATAGCACAGCCATCCCTCTTTCCTCTCCTACACCCATCTTCTTGGATCTGTTCAAGGACCAGGGCAGCCTCTCTGGGTATAGGCAACATTTTGCTTGTGCACCTACTCTTCGACACCAATGTTTTCTCTTTCTTTCCCAAACACACACATCTCATTATTGTTTCTACCTGAATTTCATGTTTTTCTTTTGTGTGTAGTTTGCAACATTTAACTTAAATAACTTGTGGTCTATAGGAATTTACAAGTAAAACAATAATATATTTACATAATTTGTTTGTTCATCATTAAATAGCACAATCCTCGAGAATTTATTATTATTATTAACATTGAAATGATAAAAGTATACAAATTTTGTCTGGGGTTGTAAAAGTCTTTGTCAAGTTTGAGTCATATGTTAATATCCCAGGCTAGAAATTAAATTCAATTAAATTAAGAAATTTCTCTCTCAGAGAAAACCTTTGTAAAATGGATACCTTCTAATGAAGAAAACTATTCAGTATAGATGTAAAATTTAATGATAACTATCTGATGCTATTTAAACAGACAATAATCATCAATAAAAGAATAGTTTAACAAATGCATTTCTTCACAAAAATATATTAACCACTTTTCACAGCCTGGAACCTTCATCAATCAATAATAGATAGTATTTGTTCTCTCCTGCTAGGGAAGCTTCTTTATATATTTAATGGAATACGTTGAATGCAGGTTACTATAGTTACAGCAGAATTTCAGAATGAGTTTTGTTTTATCATAATTGCTGCATATTAGTATATAAACAGCTGAACTCCATCTTCCACTGGTAGCACTAATTTGTGCCTAGAGACAATTCTCTCCTCAGAAAATCGAACAACAGCTTAAAATATGCTGTAAGTTTGTGGTCCTCCCCAGAGGGAATTGAAAGTTTCTGCAAGTCAAGCTGTTTGTTGTTTAGAGCCTGGGACTGCTGGGATTGGTAGCACAGAAAGGTGAAGCTGTAAAAATCCATCACCAGCAGTAAAGGGAAATTAAAATTGTTCCCTACCCCACCCAAGACATATTGAATTATAACCATATTACTTCTCATCACTATTGTTTCTGAGCAGGCCTGAACATTAATGAATTTGGCTGGGATTTTTACAGAATCCTAAGAGAGTTTGGAAACTAACAAGGAATGCAACATAGGCTCTATAAAGTTCCCAGTTTTATCTTCGTAGTCTTTTCTAAAATAGGAAACTATTGTTCCCAAGTTACAGAAGCTAGGAAAGAAGAGCTTCATCATCATGGATCCCTTATGCAACCCCATAAAGATTAATGCGCATCAGATAACTGCTTTATCCTTTAGAGATATGAATTGTAAGAGTAATTTTTTCCAAGGAGAATTACAGGATTTTTAGAGTCTCACAGAAATACTGAGAGGCAGGAGATGATAGAATCACAGAAAATGTGTGGGAGAAGTTGGAATCTAATGAAAAGACCTTAACAGCTAGCACAACGCTCCCTGCAAGAAATTACTCACACAGGACTTCCATTGCATTCCCATATTGTTCCATGTAGAGAACAAAGACAAATGAAATTTCCTGTAAGACTTCTTTTGAAGTGCTCGAAAAGACAATATACCTGAAATTGTGGCTGTTATGATTCCCTGGGTAGAAGAAAAGTATTCCAAGAGTGGTTGAAGACTGACAGCCCAACAAGGTTTCTTCTGTTTCTTTAAAATGACACAATCCTGCAAGTGAAATGAAAAAGAAAAGACAGTGTGCCATCTATGATATAGAAGAACAAAATACTAGTGTCAAGTCAAACATGGCCTTCTCCAGCATGACAGCAATTGCACAGATCAGTGGATTCCAGGAGATAGTAGTCTTAAACATGCTACACATTAATGACTACAGTTTTGTAACTGAAGATGACTCAAATGGCCCATTACATAACTGAAGCACTGAAAAGAAGGACAGTAACTTAGTAATACATAACATTTATCTTATTGCCATAAAAGGAAAATCTTTTTATTAAGAGTATAAATGACAGATTATGAAATTAAACTAAGTCTGTCTGGAAACTTTTCAAATAAACTTAGAGACAATTTATTTTCATATCATGTTCTTTACTGTTTATGTTTTGGGGATCACTGTTAAGTGATTACCAAAACACTTCAAGTTCTAGTATTACAAAGGTATATCTTCAGCCTTGAGATTTTATGGACAGGAAAGTCTAAGAAAATATCTACTTTCCTTTCAAATGTCAATGTAATAAATGTTTATGTGTCAGTATTCTCATCTGATGTGCGAATACTCCCTCCATGTTCAAAGAATAGCACATTGTGATATACCTGACTCTTCACACCCTAATAGTTTAAAAGGATCCCATACACAAAAAACATTCCTCAATTAATTACAGGTACTGAATATCTTCTCGCTAATCCAAGTATGTCAGAAGATCATCTGTGAAGAGGAAAAAGGGCAACGTGTCGGGCAAATTGCTATTTTTACCTCATCCAGTTCTGGGACCCATTTACATTATGCTTAGATTTACAGATGGTAGAGTAAGTGATTTTTGTCATGCACTGAAAAAGAAACAGGTGCCCGTTTATTGTTTTTGCTGCATCTTACAATGTTTGATTCATTTTTCTCCCATTATCCATTCTCATGTCTTTCATCTGGTAATATAATATATTAGCTGCAAAAGAGCACTGCAAGGCCAAATGGGATTTATGTGTGATAGTGTACAAATACATAGAAAAAGTGAGCCTTTCTCCTTAAATCTTTTAGCCCAAATTGACAAGCTCTAGACAAAGGATGGAAAGAAAATAAAAGGCAGCATCTGTTCAAGACAGCATTCAACAGAAAAACTACCAATGAGAATGGAGGCTAGTTTCTTTCACCCTATATTGCTCTTTATACGTAGTTTTATGGTGACTTTTGTCCTAGTGCTTTAGATAAATGCATTTGTTATCTGCTTTCTCCTTTTGCCAATGACCATAAAAGGACTAGCTCAGCCCTTAATTTAATTGTGTAGGTATGAACTCAAGAGACAACAGGCTTCAGTGCATGGGATGAATTTGCAACATATTACTCAGCAACTGCCATCTTACTCTCTAAAATTCTGGCCCTTTATTTTGACACACAAATTAGCTATGGAGCACACAGAACGTATCTAGTATTTATCTTAAACAATCATAGAATGATTTGGGTCGGAAAGGACCTTTCAGATCACCTAGTTCCAACCCCCTGCTATAGGTAGGGACACCTCCCTCTAGACTAGGATGCTCAAAGCCCCATCCAGCCTGGCCTTGAATGCTTACAGGGAGGGGAAATCCTCAGCCCCACTGGGCAACCTGTTCTAGTGTCTCATCACCCTTATAGGAAAGAACTTCTTCCTACTATCTAGTCTAAATCTACCCACTTTCATTTTAAAGCCAATGTTCACTGGTCCTGCTGCTACACGTCCTTATAAAAAGTCCCTCTTGTCCATTACTATGTAAGAAATTGCTGTCTTCCACCAACCTCATACAAAATCAAGTCTCCCACTTGCATCACAGAACTTCATATTTTTCAGAACTGAGTTCCTGTTCCATAGTACTTTTTTTCATAACAAAGTACATTTGTTTTCTTCTTTAAATTCTTCATTCCTGGTAGCAACTGTGCATTTTAATGTAGACTATACCAATCACTTATTTATTTCTTGACTTTCTCAAGTGTGCACAAAGAATAAATTTAAAAAATTAATGATGAAGAAATATACACTGGTAAGCGAAGAATCACAAGTGTGTTGAAAAGGCACTATTAATAAGAAATAGAGGAGGTGAGAGTTATCCTTTAAGAAGCATTGAACCATTGACCTTAAGAGTTTTCTATTATAGTCCAGAGAGAAAACAGTAAAACACCTCACCACAGGAAAGAAATGAGAAATGTTGAGGGCTATTGACCACCAAATTCTTGTGGTGTCTCAGCAAAATGTTACTTGGAACAGGTGTTCCTGTAATTGTGATACATTGGGGAAGTTTACAGTATTCAATATCCCCACAAGATATACTAATACCTTTTTAGCATCTCAAGAAATTGTGTTGGATTGTCAGTGAACACGAAATAAAACTTCTCCCAAGAATAGTTGATGATATTTGTAATACAGCATGTGTTTCTTGTGTAGCTGGCTTTTCCAGAAATAAGGATGACTTTTTGGACCAAGCCCTAACAAATTGCATATTATTGCAAGGGATCTTTATCCTTTATTATATCGAAATTCTTGAAGATACTGTTCCAGACCCTTAATATTCCTATTCTCAATGTGACAAGGAGAAGTTTTACTTTTGAAGCAAAACCTCATCTACTAAAGAGATCAGGGCAGGATATCCCCCATAGGATGTGTAATTTTAAGGCTCTAGACCCATACATAGTGAGAACAGCTGTGAAGTAATCTTTCCCACAGTTTTAAATCCAGATGCTATTATTATAGCACAAGCATAATAGGGTCAATTTGCAATTTCAATTAACAATAAAACATAACTATTTAATAAAAATGGAAAACAGATAATAAAAATAAAATAAAATGCCCATGGTTATCAAATTTGCTCAAATTAAATGAAGCGATTTAAAAAAAAAAAAAAAAAAAAAAAAAAAAAAGGAGAGAGAGAAGATTTGGAATGAAAAGAACACAGAAATGACCTCATGCATTCTCCTGAAGTTACTCAAGAGTTTTTGAAGCAAATATACAGAAAAAAAAAAGAAAAGTTTGGTAATTTGGTGAAACAATGTGGCAACTATCACAGCTAGGTATCACTAAGTGATAGGAAATGCATGAATCACTGAATGGGATATGATCTTTTCATATGTTTAGAAGAAAAAAGTCATTAAATGAGGAGGAAAAGAGGGGTGTTTTCTTTCACAGTGTAAACTAAGTTTTCTTTTGTACTTCAAGTGAAGCAGGTACTTGAAGCCCTGACAACCTGCAGTGGAAATGAACTGCAAATAGGCAAGAAACACAGCAAGGTCACTGCTTCTGATCTTTGTGATTATCCAGGGATATTTTATAAGCTGAAAACCCCTTTCTTTCAAAAAAAAAAAAAAAAATCAGTATAGAATTGAATTCAATATGTCATTTCACACTAGAGCTGGGCAAACAGTACTTGGGAAACATTTTAGCTACTAAATCAGACTCTTTTTTGGTTGGCAGACTTTTAGCAAAAACATTATGATCCACATAAATGTGTTCATTTTCTTTAAATGGTTGTGGTTCTTTCTACATTTTCAATCAAATTGCCTGTTGCAAACTTTTCATTTAATTATGTCCTTGACTATTCAGCATGCATTATTTGTTACTCAAAGGATGTGATTGGTCATCACTGTTTCATTGTGGCTTTCCTCCCTAGTTACCTGAAGCTTTCAATATCCATCAATTCAGTGGGAGAATATCTGGGGCAAATGGCAAATATCCATGTTTCTAAGCAAGTGTCTTTGGTTTTGTAGGTTCATGGTTAAATGAACAGAGAAGAACAAACAGAAATCCTATCCAAATGCTCAGAAAACACATGAAAACAACTCTGGGGGGAACTGTAGGTTTAACATGTCCTTTTAGCCCAGGGGCCCACATGAAACCCACATCATAATGGACCTACACTTCATCTTAATGTATAAACTGAGTTAAGGTATTTTGCTGCTAATCATATCTCCCCCTTGACACTGCACCCTTTGGTAGTGAACACAGCTGAATTGAAAAGCAATTCAGGACTAGACAGAATGCCTGTCAGTTTCTTTCCCATTTTCCAAGCTCAATTTCAGACAAATAGTACCATCATGGTGTAGCAAGTACTCAACAGCAACACTTCAAGCTTCAGAAGAGGAGAGAAACAGAACTGACAGTAAGACCCTTAATCAGGGTGCATGAACAAGCAGTGATTCAGTTTACTCTTGTAGAGCTGTGCTGAGACAAATAAATCTTTCCATAAAGCTACAGGAGAGAAAATAAATAAATAAATAAATAAATAAGAAAAAGAAAAAGGAAAAAAGAAGAAAGAAGAAAAAAAGTTGATCTGTTTTTTGGACCTATAAGTTCAGATAAACCAAACCTAAAAGCTTTCCTCTAAAGGTCAAAAATCTCACAGTCTCGCATTTTCCAAGTAATACATTGCTCCTTCTGAGCTCTTTTTTTTTTTTTTTTTTTTTTTTTCTTGTAGTGGTGGTGACATTTGTTGTGTTTTAGCAATCCTTAATCATCACGCTTAACCCAGTGACAAAATGACAGGCATAATTCTAGCCAGTTCCATCACAAGGGACTATATGAGCAGCTGTGATTTTGCCCCTCTGCTTCTTGAGCAATTATTAAAGAACCCACAAAAGGTCTCTGTCTTTCCGTGTAACTCTGAAAACTCAAAAGCTTTCCATTTTTCAGTACCCCATGTTTCATTCAGTGTACCCCATCCTGAAATATCCTTTCCCCTCTCTAGATCAAAGAAGGGATACAAAGTGAGCCTATAGCTGGAGAGTGACATGCATGGATGGACCCCAGTGCTAGCCATGACCCTTGGATGATCTGGGGAGTCATCTGTCATCAAATGTAATCTGCAAGCCAAAAAAGAAGTCACGCTAGCTGACCCATGTTCAGAACATAAGTCATGAGAGTTGAACACACGTGCTACCTCACTCCCTGGAACCTCCATTTCATAGTCTTCTGGGACACAGAAGTAGGTACCAGAAATGAGTTTATTTTAGGAATCCCAATTTTCCAAGTTTTCCCTCAAACCTATCCATCAATTTCAACGTCAACTACAAAAAATTTACATATAGGCAAAGCCATGTGCTGGCTAGGACAAGAGGGCACTGAATGCTGTAAAATTCTATGTGCAGGACTATTCAGAGAATTGTTCAGTATCTTATTCCTATATAAGACTTTTAAAGACAAGGCTAGTAGAGCTTTCCTTCCCATTCTGCACTCTGTGCGGAATACTTGACTAGATGGGAGAAGGGAAAACACTTATATTTCAATGGTAGTAATTTAAGCTGAGAAAAGTTGAAATATTCAGCAATGTTATAATACCATAATTACCCTAGAATTTTGCCCCATGACTGGCTGCAGTGCCATTAAAATAGTGATAACTTCTAGATATTCCATGTCTTTTATTTTGAGAAAACATGGCCACAACATTCTTTAAGACCACTATTTTCAACTGGTATAAATTGATGCACCTCCACTGAAGTCACTGCATGGAGATATGACCTTTGTGCTCAAAGGACCCAAAATGTTGAGAAATTAGGTAAGCAGAGTGCTCTAGTAGTATCAGATATGACAAACTGATTAAATTTTGTGCAAAGAATTTGAAGTTATTTAAACTGATGCTCTTAATAGTACAGAAAAGTGTGAACTAAATATAGTTCTTGTATGGAGTACCTTTCCTATGTATTTAGATCTGTTGCAGAAGTACAAGTCAACAATGTGCTGTCACACATCTAAATATGAGTAATTCAGAAATGATCATTCTGAGAACAAATCTAGTCTTCTTTCTAGAGCCACCTCTGGCTTCCTTCTATACGATGACATCCAGGTAAACACTGCATATTGCTATATCTTTCTTCTTTTGGTAATATGCCTAATTGTGTTAAAAAATGATAGTTCAATCACTAGAATTTGTCCAGTTGTTTGATACAGTATCAGCTATATGTATGTCTTTGTTTTTATCACTTTGTATTTTTATACAAAAAAGAAAAATGCTACTAATTCACCACTCATTCTGCAAGAGGTTATCCTAGATATGACATATTCCTGTGTTTAATATCAGAGGCAGAGCAGTGATGTGGTAATGAATGCTGAATTTTCACTCAATTCTCCTGTATCTCAGATGACATATTTCAGTCTCCATAGCTTTCTTCTAAGGTCAGGCAAGATCCACCTAATTCACCTTCCTGACTGTAGAGTTATCTTTGAACTTCTGCCTTACTGCTAACTGACTTTCTAAATGAATAAATGAATTTCTTTATGGATGCAGGCAGACTTAACCGACAAATAAGAATCAGAATATTCAGAAGGAGAAGGGGAAAAAAAAGAAAAAGAAAAAGAAAGAGAGAGAAATAGAAATGTAAGTCTGAGAAACAACTTTGAAGTTTAATGGGAAAAACTTCACTGTTCACTGAAGTTTAGCTACTAAGTGTCAGCAAAAGAAAAAAAGTTGAGTCTTTTATGCTCATATACAGATAAACAAAAATCTGATTCCGTTAACATTTGCTTTCTTGCACTCTCAGTGTGAGAAGGCAGTCCATGATGCAGCCTTTCCTTTAGCAGAAGTGCCATTAGGAGTTTCCTCCTGCACTCACTCCTCTGTTACCATGAAAGAGCTTGGTACTCCTCGTGATATAGCTATGGATCTATGTGGTTACTTTTTTTATTTAATATTAATCTTTAGACCTCTCCATGTCTACAAAACTTGCTTGAAACTATCCAGTAGATCTAAAAGATATTGAGAAGAAAAAAAAAAGTCTGATAAACTAGTGGAAACACAAAGCTTTCATTTTCTTCAAATGTTAGATTGAAAATCATTTCCTTCCTTCTACTCTTTGTTCCTCTACTTTCTTAAAACTTACAGATATTTATTTCATGTGTACTGAGTGGTTACTCTACAGATGGGTTTTGGCTATAAGAATTAAGTCAAACTTTCACAAATTCAAACATCAGAGTCTATATTTCAAATATTTCTACTCGCACAAAACTTGTTTTGCACCTAATTTCAGTGTATGAAGTGAGTGATAGCCAAAGGCTACCTTCAGTACAAGCTGGAAAACTTTACATCTCTTTCATTTATTCATTCTCCTATTTGTAAACAAAGGCTATCTGTTATGCTAGCATACACTTTTGTTTAAAAGTCACACCGGCAATGTAGTTCACAGTTGGTCTGTATGTACCATCTGGGCTTTGTATAGAAAAAGAGGCACCAAGTCTTAATTTTGGAAGCACTTGAGGGAGGATCTATTATATACAGTACTGGTTTAGTCTGCTTCATATTTGGAAGGTAATAATTCAGTAGCATTTCTAGAACTTGGCAGTTGGTATGCCATCTGGGGTGGTAAAGACTCTGCATATGGGAGATGATATTGTCCCAAATATTTTATCCTTCTATCACACTTTCCATTAAAGGAAACTTTAAGAAGCAAAATTCATTGCAAGTTTTTTATGCTGCCACAAAGGTGAAAGGCAAAGAAACATATATATATATATGTATAATATATTTACTCATGCATTATGTCTTGCTCATGATACATTTATAGTATAGCAAGTAAACATTGTTTCCAATCACCTTAAAATCATATTTCTTGTCTCCCTTACATTGCTCTTGTTTGCATATTTCTGCACCACACAGAGTTCCTGACCAGCCTCAAGATTTGTACTCTGTTGATGTTTGGAGACTACCAGGCACCCTTCTATTTATTAGTCAGGCTTACATGGAGATCTATATTAGGGGGACAGTCTTCATATCATCACTGAATGTGAGGTATTTTTATACATATACAAACTCAGAGATTTTTACCTATAGTTTATCCATTTTTAAAATATTTCTTCATTTTAAAAAAATGCATCTGGTCATTTAGCTTTCACCGCGGGGTCTTGCAGCTCTTCTCATTAATTCTAGAAAGACTCTGATCCTTTGAGTGCCAGAGCTGTAAGGATCCTGTCTGTTTCTATGCTCAGAATTAATCTAGTCTTCTGATATATCACCTTATTTCACGAGGCAATAATTCTACATATGCACCCATAATTACACTTGCACTTTCATGACTCTTCCATGGTATGTCCATTATCTGACACAATTGTATTTTATTCTCTCTCCTTTTCCAGATTATTAAATACTTGTTTAATATTCATTTCAAATTACACCAGAGATGTTCCCTTGCACTTTTATCATTTATTTATTATTTTATTACATCTATCTCTAACATATTGTATTATTCTTTTCCCATGAGGTCATTCAAAGTCCCTCCCAATTTATGCAATGAGTAGATTTTTTAATGGGCTGACTCATTCCTTTTTCCAAATCAGGAATGAAGAAGTTAAACAAGTCTTGATTTAGTGCCAGCATCATAGCAAATAACTATGTATCTCTCTTCAACTCAATCCATCAAAATGGCCTTTGAGCTCATCTTAAATCCATGTGACAGTTCTCCTATTTGCCAATTTGAATTAATTGTATGAGATTTCATGGTCACTATATCAAATTCTCTACTGAAGTCAAACTAGGTTTGCTATTTTCCTTCCATTTACTTATTGTAATGCTATCAGAAAAGGCAATCACATTTGTCTGATAAGATTTATTCTCATAATCCATGCTGCTTATTACTCACTGTTCTGTTATTCTCTATGGGCCATGCTGTGCCTACAAGGGACAGTGCTTCCACACAATGACTGATTCGACAGCTTGCCCTCTCAAAGTAAAACTTACTGAACAGCATTTTATTATTGGGATGAGTAAACTGAAGAGCTGATCCAGCCCTCATCAGGAAGATTCTCTTCTCTTAATCTCTGTGAACTTTGTATTAGACCACTGTACAAAAGATTGGCTTTCTTCTACCATGTATTATGTATCACACTGTGGTTTTCCTTGTAGGTTGGAAAAATAATAGCAAAATTAGAATTGAGAGACAGGGCATAATATGTCCCTTTTATGAGTTAAATAAGAATGTGAGCCACTTCTGGCTAACAGACTCCTAGCATTTTGAAAGGTTCATTGCACAGGAAATACGATTCTAACTGTTGCATATATTGTAGGTTGTTCATGACTATTGATGTTGCAGTCAACTCAGTTTTAGCTGACATAAGAGAGATTAAACAAGAGACCTCCAACATAGAAATAGATTAAACGAGATACTTTATAGAGTCAAACTCCCTAGCTAGAACTGTTAACATGATCACATCTTCTGCATTCTGTTTTTCAGTAGACAGCATCTTTACAGGGAGTTGTCTTCACTGCATGTTACTTTGGCAATGCTATTACTACCCTATTTCTAAGACAACAGAGGAACTGTAAATCATGACTTATCTCCCAGTAAGATTTAAAGTCTTCTTTTAAAAAGCAGTATGGCCTCTGGTCTGATTGGATGAGGCATGTATGTAGTTTGGGTCAGTTCTGCTGAATTCCAGCCTCCACTTTGGATCAGAACAGCAGTTACCTAACCTCTGTCAGCTCTATAGTTTCCTAAAACATATTTCTCCTTGGACTGCCATATCTCTGACCCTATTCTGTACCCTTTAGCCACTGTCCTTCACTGGTACATGTCTTTTGCCATAAGTCTGCATTTCTCTCTATTTTCATTTTTCCCCTCAGGGGAGACAGATACAAAAGGAAGCAGATTTTCTAGTAACTGTCTTATTCAACTTCAGAGATCTGAAGAGTAGGTTTCCACCTTAGGCTCTTTTATTGCCAGAAGCTCTTCTGCCTTCTAGCAGACAATCTGATCTATCCCAGAGACCTATACTGCAATAAAATAATCTCTGTCAGAATATTCAAAAGATTATTTCCTTCTATTCTACTATAGTGATGACAAAGGAACTTAGAACTGTGAACTACATTTCAGATGCCAAAGTTACGGTACATGAATCCTACACAGTGTCTCATAAAGATGCATAAAAATAATGTCATAAAGCAAGCTGATAAAGGTCTTTTTGTCCCAGAAGAGCAACTCCTAATAAATGATCTCAGCTGAGTGTAGGTCTCAAATGACAACATTTACCAGCTGCACAAATTCTGTGGATATGTCATTAAGGGATGATGTTATAAGACAATCTACCTTGTGGTACCAATAGTCATACCTTTATTAACTCCACCAGGAACCTATTGATTAATACTTGCTGAGAAGTGATTTGAATGTTTCAAATGTTGTAATGTTCTTCTATTAATAGCTTTTTTTTCCTGGTATAGGAACACAGGTGTTCCTCTCCTGTTTTTGTTGATACAGCTGTAGACATCAAATCAATTCCATGATTTATGCAAAAATCCCATTAAATAATCACTTCCTTGATTATTTTTTTGAATAATATATAAATTTGTGGGTTTCTTCCTTTCTAAAGCTTAAAGATACACAATGGAAAAGTTTATTTGTCCAAAATTTATCCTAAATTGAGTGTGTGGAACAAAACTGTTTTTCCCTTTCTTTCCCTATTACTTTCTCTGGTTTTCTCACTCTCAAAAAAAGGACTTATTGTATCTGTCTGGCATTAGCTCTGAAAATGTATGGGCCAATCTAAAATATATTGCCCTTTCCCCCAAAACTACAATTGACACAATGTAGTCCAGTTCTACTTACATAAAACTGAGAGGTTTGTAGTGATCCATGACCTTGTAAGACTCATTATTAGATAGATACCAATTTGTCATGCTGCGCTTAGCTATCAGCTTTTCTAGTCACTCACTTCATGCTTCTAGTAGCAAATTATATTTGACTTTCAATTTAAAATCCAGGGTACTTTAATGTAAAACCTCAGTATAATAATGGTGATGAAGCAGCAGGGCATGCAATTTGGCAGAATGAATTTTTCTAGCTTATTGTGTCAGATTCCCTTCCTCCAGCCTCCAAAAAGAAGGGAGAAAGGAATGAACAAACAAACAAATGAATAAAGGAATAGCACTGGCTTGAAATCCTGGTGGAAGCTGGGAAGATGGCAGACTCATCATCATCATATTGTCATTTAGAAATAAAGGCTCTGTTGACCTAACCAAAGCCAATAGACATTCTTTTAAAATTTATCTCACTGACCAGAAGTTAAGATATGTTAGGGGCATCAGGACAAACTATAAATTCGTGAATGGAGATTTCATCTGTTTTTAATGGGAAAAAAAAAAAATCATACTTATTTTACTGAGATATTGAGCTTACTGTATGTTGCACAGTTTTTGTCAGGCAAAAATAATGCTCATCTCCTACATCTGAATGTCAAGCGCTAACTATTAACAGTTATAGATGTGTACATCCTGATACAATATTAGTACTAAGATATCAGTTTGAGGGATTCTTGAATAAGGATTTGGTTTTGAACAAAGCCTTATATGGGATACAGGTAATATTCACTACATTCATCTAAAGATATATATAACATAATAGACATTTATGTGGAAAATACGACAGATACAAAGAGCACAATAACAGTATTTGACAGAGCAAATTTTCATCTGCAAAGCACTGTTTTTCAACACAGGCATCCTTATTAGCTATGCATTTTCACCAGCAATGGACAAGAGCCTGCATGCCACCACTCATAAAAATCTGCATCACCAAGGGTGAACAACAGTTTCATAGCTGCTATGATGTCATTGCTGAAATGCACCACCTACTGCCTCACTGTTTGGTCTCCATAAATGTTCAGCAAGCATCAGTGAATGTCTGTGGGTGCCATTTTTTTTTTTCCACAAGGATGAATTCAATAACAAAGCTTTGCTTCATATCCATTTCCATGTCAGATGTCATTTGGTTGGACTGTCCTTCTTCTGCCATCTCTTGCATGAATATGGAATGTTGCATGAATGGAATATTGGCAAGTAGGTTCACCCTCTACTGCCATACCACCAACATCCACCTCTGATGTGGCAGGCCAGTACAATAAAATAGAAAGCACTACTTTCAGAGCATCTGTCATATGTGCAGTATAGTATTACATTTTGAAGATGTTTGTTTTTATTATAAAAACGTATCATTACGTGACTTCCAATGGAATGATATGAAACATTATGGAACAGGTTAAAATTTACTTATTTCTCTAATTTCTACTACTACAAGTAGTAAAGATCCCCCGAACATTTAAAATCTCTGCTTCAATTTAACTGTGATTAAGATAGTATAAAATTGGCCACTCAAATATTAAGTATGTAAAGCTAATTGTCTAAGGTCTTTGTAGAGCCAGAAATACAAAAAGGAAGACTGGGATTAATCCAAACTAACTCCAGACATCTAATAGCTATGCATTAAATTCTATTTGTACCTTTAATGTCTCTTCTGAGCCAACAGGAAAATAAGCATTTTCACATGATGATTCATCTGATTTATCACATACACTTATTTTAGGATACAATTAATTGTCCTCTAGGCATATTCATTCATTTCTGTTGAGTATCAACAAAACTTGTAAGAATCAATTGATCAGGCTGCGTAGGTGTTTCCTTACACTTCCATTCCCAATATCCTGATAAGCCAAATGATCTTGCAGAAAAGCCTGTGTTTTTCCTTTGATTATTGAAACTTTACTCTATTTGCTTAATGTTTTAAACAGATAAAGAAGGTAAGAAGACAAAATTTGCTTCTGGAAAATGCACACGTGTAATTCCTGGGCATAATGGGATACAATAACAGGTTTTTGTCAAACTACCTTCAACTATTGGATTCAAGCATCTTTATACTGAAATGATAATTTTTTGCTATATATATGAAGATCTGTGTCTGAGTTACTAAACAGAGCCATTTTGTTTCATTCTCATTTATGTAAATTACTGTCTCTGGCCTAAGCTTCCACTGTAATGCTATGAGCCTCCAATAGAACCTGTACCAAAATACATAGCTATTGTGGATGTTCTGGATAATCTATAGACTGTCAGTGGTACAGTACATAAATAGATAGGGGTCTGTCTACATATGAGCAACAGAATCCCTTCCTGTGGTGTCCAAAAGTCATCTTATGTAAAGTAGTAAATAATGTATGTATATAGTAAAGTAGTATAATAATGTACCTGATCAGTTTTAGGTGTCTATAGTAGAACAAGAGTTGTTCCATATGGTTCTTGGTTTTCTCCATTGACTGAAAGAAATCTAGGATTTCTCTTTGCACTGTCTTCACAGTAACTACATTGACTTAGTGAGATTACTCTCAACCTCCATCTAAATCATTAAGCACTTATGATAGATACACAGGATGGCTAATACAGGTCGAATCTGCTTTCTCAACTCAGTCCTCAAAATGCATAAAAGTTACACAGATAGGGATTCTGAGTACAAGAAGTCAAAAGCCTTGAACCTACAGGGAGAACAAAAAGCAAACGTATGTGCTTCTGATGTCTTAGGCTCTTTCCGTAATCAGGAATGTAATAAATGACCATGTCCAGATGATAGTGGGAAATGGACCACAGCCCATGCTACAAAGGGGAGTAAAAACTTCTTATGCTCAGCCTGTAACTAAGATAAATTTTCTCCTTGACTTCAAATTTTGCAAAATGATTGATGAAACACTGTTGACCAAAACTTTTAAACTAAGTATCTAAGCAACCAGGGTCTGAAAGATGCTTCCTTCTCATTTAGAATAGAGATTAGCACAGTATATCTGCAGAAGAAGCCTTTTTCTCTTTCTGAGAAAGAGAACGGGGGAAAAGTTATTCATCAGAAGAAGATTATATACTTTTCTATACCCTTGCAAAGTAGCATCTGAAGCCTTGGTGTATTTGAACTATCCCTGTGCAATACAAATAAAGTACACAAGACATTTCTAGTATTTAAACTCATTCCTTCATCATACAGACGTACAGCTCAATTTACATGAAGATGTTAATTGTTCTTTATTTTTATTCTGTCCTTTGTGTCTCTGGGATGGCTATATACACTGTGAATGATTCTACAAACTGAAGGAGACATATTTGTACCACAGTAACCAAAGTCAGATGATGTCAGACAACCTTTGATTGCTAAAAAAATTAACAATTTTATAAATGAATTTATTTTCCAGATATAATGCAGTGCAAAATGATATCATAGTTGGGGAAAAGCAAAAAAAATGTTTAAGATATAAAAATACAGAGACCTGCTGTTAGTTGGTCAAGTAGCAGTCCAGTTGCCATGACCAATGACTAGACAGCTAAGACAAAGTGAGCATGTTGCATAATACAAATGCATGGAGATTGAACCTTCCCACCAATATCCTGTTACATGTAACAGACGTTAGAAGAAGGACAGTCTGACAAAATGACATCTGATTCTGAAGTGCAGATGAAGAACAGGTGTGTAATTTAATTCTTCCACGTGGAAAAAATGGCGCCCATAGACATTCATTGATGCTGAACATTTATGGAGACCAAACAGTAGATGTGAGCACAGTGAGGCAGTGGGGGGTGCATTTCAGCAGTGACAACAGTGGTGTGCAAGACAAACCACTTTCCAGATAGCTGTGCACGTCTGTCACGCTGCAAAATGGAGAATGTCTCCATCACCTCGTATGCATGACTCAGCAGATTAGAATCAGGAAACTACATACAGAGCTGAATATCAGCTTCAGTGTTTTGGCAAATATGCACAGCTAATGGTGGTGGCTATATTGAAAAATAGTGTTTCGTAGATGACAATTTGCTCTGTCAAATACTGTTATTGTGTTTTTTGTTTCTGATGGTGTTTCCATTGAAATAAGGAAAAAATGAGAGACATTACTTTCACAAAAACCTACATATATGAGGTGGGATTTCCACTTCAATCAAGAGTAAAAATCGTAACTAGAAAGATTTTCCATTATTTTTTCATGCTGGTAACAGTTTACTAATCTGTGTGATGTAGCCATTATGTAAAACGTCTTTAAACCAGCATGTTGTGATCCCAGACTAATCTGTTGCAAGCTAATGGAAATGTTTCTGCAGAAAAAATGTAAGCAACAGGGAGGGCTTGAAAACTCAGTTGTGGAATATCTGGAAGAAAACTTTAGCACAACTGTTTTTAATGAATTAGTAAGTCCATCTGTGCTTAGATAGTGTTGATTCACATCTGATCTCACATTTGGATCTGATCAGCAACACCAAACAAAAAAATTGTCTGAAGTTTGCTAGCCACAATTGCTGATGGAACAAATACATTTTATGATGTAAAGTGATGAGGGGAAACATTCATAAAATAATTCCTTTCCCATTCCACATATACATATTTTTTCAAATTCCTTCCTATATGTATGGAGCTAATACTGATTAACATTGCAGATCTAAATACGTACTGTTTTTTTGGGTTTTTTTTCATATTTATTTTTGATTTTATATGCAATGCATTGTATGTGCTATATCAAATTTTCACAAAACTGTCTGGCGAGTGCAAGGCTACATTTTGTCCCTGTTCTTTTCCAAGCATCAGCTGAGCAATTAATGAACAAATCAAATAAATTGGAACTGTTGTATTTTCCTCTAGATGCAAATATGAAGGGTGTTTTATAAAAATCCTTTCATATTTGTGCCTCATACTCTGGGGAGGAAGTACAGACTTCAAGTTCTAAATTACTCATTCCTGCTGACATCAGACAGATGCCCCAAGGAGTTCATTCTCAGTGCAACAGACAAGACTTTTACTACGTACATTTATTTCTAAATAGAAAATAATATAATATAGCACTTTCCAACAATCTCTCACAGGTACTTTAGCATCTGTAAGGATAGAGCTAAAAAGGACCTAAGAATTTATATACTCTTTTTCACACAGAGCATCTAAGAAAAACTACCATTTTATGGAGCTGAAATTTCCCTCACTAGCTTAAACTTTCTTCTAGTAAGGATTCCTAATACTAAATTAGATCAAACAAATTATAGCATCAGTCTAGACATTCACATAAAATCCTTTTGAAGCTTACTTCAATTCTTCCCAATCTCAGTGCTGCAGTATTGCTTCAAATTCTGGTTATTTTTATTAACACATTATACTTTATCATAAGACCTAGGGGATCCCAGCTGCTGGAATTGAACAGGAGAAATTCAGAATTTTAAAATATATTGCTATCCTAGATAAAAATCTAGAAATATACACCAACAAATTATAAAAATTGTATTTAAATATAGCTCAGTTGTGTTTTTCATAAATACAGTTGCCTTGCCTTTCCCTGCCATTTTTCCTCCCCCAGAACCCAGTCATACCTTCAAGACCACATTCCATTTCTGTCCAGAAGCTGGACTTCTAGAGGTAGCCACAGAACACATTTGATCCAGGCTGTCTCAGCATTTCTTCTTACTTCATTTACTGTTAGCACCAAATTATGTAACTATGTTCTGAAGTACATCAGGAAAACAAATAAACAAACAAGCAAACATCTGTAAGCTCCTGCAAAACAGTGGAGCAAAGGAAAAAGAGAAGAATAGATCCCAGATTTTTCTTGGAATGCTGCTGAACCATAGAATCCTAAAACCATTAGGCCTGGAAAGACTACTAAGTTCAACTAGTCCAATCATTAACCCATCACCACCACATCACTAAACCATCTCAATGCAACGTCTACACTTTTCTTGAGCATCTCCACAGATGGTGACTCCACCACCTCCGTGGGCAGCCTGTTCCTGTACCTCATTAAGGTAAGAAATGAATAGATGCAACCAATAAGATTAACTCTCTTGTCTTACATTAAGCAAATTCTAACTTCATACTTAGTTCTAGAACATGCACAGCAATCTGACTGCAGTGATGATAAAATTTGTCCAAGTTCTTATACGCAAAGACTATTGTCCAGTGTATTTCTACAAATACTGACATAACATGCCATTTAAACTTGTCAGATCCCCAGTAGAAATCTCATTAATGGTATTGCTTTTCTGCAAGTGGAACATCATTATACTAATGCTATTTCAAATCACTGAAATGCACATGTCCAAAATGAACAGTGTCCAGTCATCTCTCAAAGACACCTGATTATACAGAAAAAAAATTGAATCCAGAAGAAACTATGAAAGGGACTGTGCACTCTGGCAAGGAATGGGATCAACTAAAATTTGCAGTCAGACCTGTCACCCCTGAAGCTTTTATTTTCTTATTCCCAAATAAGATATGCAAGCTGGTTTTGTTCTCACTTTCATCAAAAGCTTTGCCTCGTGGCTCTTTGTATGAATTCACAGACTGTTAAATGATTTGGTGCAAAGCAAATGGAAAGATTAATTTTGTGATGTGCCACCAAAAGTAACAATTTAGAGCAGGAATTAAGGATTGGATCATCTCAGTGAAAGTTCTGGAACAAGTCCATGATAGATACAGCATTTCACAATAACTTTCAGTGAGCACAGAGGACACAGCCTTTTCTAAGAAACTGAGAACATTCATACATTCTGCACCTCCCCCTTATTTTACCAAAAGAAGTAAGAAGGAGAACGTTTTAGTAGAAATGAATTTAAAAAAATGATGATCAGAAGTAGAATAACTGAAAATTTTGAATCACACACTGCTAATAAGACATCAGACTCATAGATTGGTATTTTTCTTCATATGTAAAATGAAGAATTTTTTTTCTGATTTTCAGCAGAATATGCATCATTCTATATGTTTTAAAATCCGATTCATATCCTTTGTTCCTAAAGGCTACCATCTCTTGTGTGTCAATGTCAAGCTACCATCTAGCTTGCCATTGTAATTGATGTTGCTATTTAAGTTGAAGAGAGATGAGAAAATAAACCTGATGAAAACAGCAAGGCCAATAATTAACTGAATTCTTTCTCTTTCACATATCTGAACACAGAGGGACTTAACTAACAGTTTCTTATGTACCCTCCTTCTATACATGCAGCCATTAGAAAACCATTTTTCTGACTGCGTAAGTCTTCACATCCTGTCTTCCTTTTGGCCTTCCCATGCTGACCAGCTAAGAGGTGTTCAGTCAGATTCACCAGTTTTGTGTGAGCCAGAAAATCTCTGCACACAAAAAAACAAACACAGTGCAACCAAGTTATGAACCTTGACATCCATATCTGAATATATATAAAAAAATCTATAACCTTACTTAGACAGTTCCTTTTTCCTTCTGATGTGTGAACACCACTTAAGATATCCTAGAAACTAACAATAAAACAAAAACAAAAGAGAACAAACCAAAAACAAAAAACAAAAAACAAATAATTTTGTTATCCACTACATAATGTCTAGTTATCATAATTTTATTCTGCTATGGGAGGATTTTATACAGAATCGTTGTTTATGTTCTCTTCTGTGCTTGAAGTCTTGGGTGTCTTGAGATATCTGGATCAGGAGCAGAGATATCCTAAGCTCCATATACTGAGAAAAATAAGCATTTCTAAACTATTGTTACAGTACAGGTCTGTGAGACTCGAGTTTGTTAAAATCACCCTCAACTTCTTTAGGAGAAGAGATGAAAGATCTCCCATTTTAGCAACTGTTGTAAGGAAACATCTAAGAGTGGTTGCTTAATTTTCAATTTTATTCTACTATTAAAATAGCACAAAAGAATAATAATAAAAATAATGTAAATTAATGCTATGAATTAAAAGTCTCCCTGGTATTTCACAGCATGCCTTCATGGATTTTGATGACTAAATTTCTGTGCTTTCATACTGATTGCTCCTGAAACACCTGGTAAACAGGATGTAGTATATTCTGTTCCCTTTTCCAAGGACTTAAAGTCTGAGTAATTCAAGCTTAAAGCAGAAAAATCACTCCAGTACTGCTCATTGCTGTCAAAGATTAATTTTTACTAGCCACTTAGGGGGCAGAGGAGTGCATTGCAGCGTACACTATTATTCAAGTTCAGCAGAATAAAATCCATCATTTCTGAGGAGGGTGAAAATGCTTTTTATTAGAGCCATTCACATAGCTCTGTAATTTGGTGACATACACCATCTCTACTTGCTCATTTACCATTGTAAATTTTTTTTATTCTGCAAGAAAGGAAAAGTTTATTGGTTTGCGCAAAGCACTTCTTAATGAGTGCTAATTGAGTGCAAATTAATTTATTTCACTGGTTTCCGATGCTTATTTCTTGAGAAGAGACAAAAAATTCATCTTCTTTTGTGTGTTTAATGCTAGCAAGACTTTGTTTAAAGGGAAGAAACTGTGGTACCCATTGTGCTCTCAAAGGTTAAAACGGTAAGAAACACATCACATAAATGTTTTGTGAAGTGTATTGGAAAATTAGGCTGCAGCATAATAACATTCCCTCTGTTTTTAACGGGTGAATGAGGGGGAGAAGGGGTTTCAATCTTATTAGAAAACATTCTCAGTGGTACCACAGACTCTGCAGCAATTTAATTTAACATGTGGCAAACCGCTTTATATTTCTTTTCCTGATTCAGCACGTTCCTCAAATACTAGTCTCATTTCAGATGTTTGGGTAGTGCCATGGAACTCAAGTTCGGGAGATACACTAAATTATCTTCCTAAAGTGGGAGCCTTCATTTGGATATAGAATAGTCAAAGAAATTTCACTAAGATTTGAATTTTTAAAAAGCTCTTTGCTTTCCAATCCTCCATACTGATATTCTAATGGTTTAGTCTGTCTTCATGAACTGATCCTGCAGCTTGCTGCCCTGCTTTTCAGTCAGGCAGAACAAACCCTTCCTTGCCTTATTAGCAAGGTTTTTGGTGTTTTTTGTTGTTTGTTTATTTGTTTGTTTGTTTTTAAATAAAGCAAGTTTTGAAATATTGACTTCTCTCTGAAAATTTACTTTGAAAATAGAGTCAGAGATGCATGATGAAATGCGAGTTTCTTCTCACAAAGACTGCTTGGGAAGTAAAAATATTTCTTAGATCTAAGTGGGAATTGAAGGATTTTGAGTCCATATGCAAGTTTCTCAATTTTTTTTATGAAGATAAGTTGAAGGAAGAGGATAAAAACTACCTTTACGTGATGGGAATCATTTTAGTTAGCACAGAAACACCACATCATGCCCTCTTGATTTAGGCACAGATTTCCGCCCCAAAAGTAATAAGTGATACCAAATTATTTCCAGCCTCAGAGGCATCAAACTGATTCATCGGAAACATTTGAGTTTTAAACAGAACTCTCTGAGCATGAAAAATGAGATGAGCTTTGGTTAAAGAGCTTTCATTATATAAAATCTCTTGATATAAATATAGCAGCAGAAATCAAGCTCCTCATTTCCTTCCACGTGGTGTGGCTGCTGTGTCCAGCAGGCAAAAGGGTACTGTTTTACACTCATGACCACCAGAATATTCTCAGAAAATTGTCATTGCTCACAATCAGCTTCAGTCACTGCCGCTGATGGGGAAAGCCCCTGAGGATGGGTCTTGGAATAATGAAAGTGCTGCTGAGATAAAATGGCCTGGGGCTGTAGATTTTTAAGTTGTACTCATTTATTTTTTTAAATCACTTTGCTTAACCTCCACTCTGTCACATTTCTTTCAAGTCAATTTAGACTTACATATCAAGGTCTAAATGTAAAGAATATATAAACCAGGTCAGCACAAGCTCTTGGGGAAGGTAGGATTCGGGTAAACAACCTCATTCTGTAGCAGATGAATCTAAATAACTGTATGCATAAAATGCTGCATTAAAGAAAAAGGAGTAACACTTTCTCTCCTACTAATAATACTACATCAAAATTACTGATTAACAGGCAATTTTCACAGTTTCAATCAGCCTGTGCTAGAGGCTCATCTCTATCTTGTGAATGAACCAGATCTCTTAAGTTTGGCAAATTTATTCTTGAAATATCATAATGCCCTGACTCCACTCAGACTAAAAGAAGTTTCAGTAAGTCAAATCATAGCAATTTACTCAGTACTAGTAATGCTCAGCAATTAAGCTTACCAAAACTGGCATTCAAATATAAGCAAAATAAGAGTAGGAAAAAAAAAAATATATAATTTGATTGTTCTATTTTTTTCTTAAAGAAAAAATAAAGATTCCAATAATAGAATCTGTGAAAATACAGGTGTGTAATTTCTATGACATATATGATAGTTTTAATTCATGAAAGATTCTTGTTATTTGAATTTGGGATATCTATCTAAGCTGAATTCAGAAGAATAAATATATTCTGTTCCTTCCTGCACTGTACAGCCTCACATTTTCTCTGTTTAGAAGTTATTAGATTTATTTACCTTGCACAGCAACTTGACCCAAATGAGTACAGAGCTGAATTCACTCTTGCAAATATATGTTTACGTACTCAGGTTTGCATTTAAATAGTGGCCAATTAAACCCTTGTAAACAGAAGTAAGCACTCACAGTCCTTGAAATTTCTAGGTAGATATGCAGCATATACAATCATTTCATGTTACTGCTCTCTGAGTAGAACTCAGAGCACAACGACATTGTCCTTATGATGATGAACCCTGCCTGTTGCATTTGCATGCACATACATGATGTAACATAATGTTCTTGAATCTTCCTGTTGTCTCCTAAAGCTGTTCAGTGTAACACAGCGTAACATTAGAATCATGAAAAGGACAGCTAACACACTTTAGACCCTGGCTGTTGCTGCAGCCATCATGCAGAAAATCACCCGAGCTGATGGAGAGCCTCCAGTGGCATACAACTGGCAGAGAAGTTTTGGGTGGCTTCCAAGGTCTCCCCATGCACTGACAGTGTCCAGCTGCCCTTGCTGCTGTTGGCATCTGCTGCATGTTAGTTAAGGCTGCCTGCCTGCAGACCACCCTCTGTACCCAAGGGTACCAGTCAGGCGCTTAAACAACCACTGATCAAGGGAGTGCATGAATAGTTCGATTCCTCCTTTTCAGTCCAAGTCCTCAGATGTGCTTTGTGCTTTTGGGCCACAGCAGAAGTTCTGAAGCAGAAGCTCAAACTTCAGGGCAATGTAAGCAGTGTTGTAAGCCGCCGTGTGGGTGTAAGCTACTACAGGTCAGTAGGAAATAAAGGCAAGGGATGAGAAAAGGAAAAGGGAACAGAAAGGAGTACTGAAAGAAGTACTGAAAGGAGTATGCCTAACGCAGCGCTTTGGGGAGAGCACATGCTGTTCTCTTTCCTAACGTGTGGAGGAGGCAGCTGCAGTTTTGCTGCCACCGGGACCCATACCATTCTCAGAGTCCCATGTCAGGCTGCTAAATGGAGTTAAGCAGCATCTGTGCTGGTTTGAATGACAGCACATTGCCTCCAGGAGCTCCTGCTGGGCTGCACACCTCAGCGCTACTTCTAAGCCAAAGCAATGACGTTATGCACTATCTTGCCTGGAGATGTTTTTAATTTGGTTTGATTTTTCTCAGAGGCAGGATTAGAAAGTGGGAGTTCAAGGCCCCCTGCCTCATGCTGACACCACTGTACCTCACCTCTCTCATATTGCTGTGTTGCATAGGTTGAAGGAGTCCTCTTTAGCAATGGGACAAAAGGACAAGAAAACAAAAAGCCTCAATACTTTCCTTTCAAAGCTATCACTGGCAGAAAAATATGATTCAAACTTTGCCTGCTGAGCTCCAAAGAGAAGCAGCAGTTCACATTTGCAAGTTGTTCAGCCTGGCTTTATAAAAAGTTCCCCGAGCAGAATGAACACACTTAAAATTGACTCTTTTTTAAAAGTCTAATACTTTTTATCTGGGATAAAAAAAGAGTGTAGACTACTTACAGTCAAAAAACTGATATAATGCAGCATGTAGAGAGTACAGTGTCAAACTCTCAAAGTTTTATTTCTGAGCAGTTACAAAGGAGACAGGTAAAACCAAATGTGGAGACCTTTCAGCAACTGCATGGATTGAATACCTCCCTTATTCTTTGGGTTAGCCTATTGCTGATATTAATAGGATACCCACTGGTATCTCCATGGAAATTGGTATTTGTTGAATTAATCAGCAATGTTTTAGGTGTGTTCTGCTTCTTCCTTAAAAAAGAACCCTAGGAATCAACAGTGCTGCCCATTCCCAAATGTCTTCCTTCATCTTGTTAAGTGTAGCTTTTGCAGCAGAAATAATACCTCTCTAACAGCATCCTAAAGCATATAAAAGAGCACAGATGTGCCAAGGCTGACAGTAACGAAGGTGAGCTTGAACAAAGTCCTCAAAAAGGAGAAGCAAGAGAATATGCTGGTGGATTTGGTAGCAGTTTTGTTACCTTGGGAAATTTTTTAATAATAGATCCCAGATTAGAAGAAAATTGTGTTTTCAAATAATTTTGCAAGATTTACTTCCAGAAAACTCATTAGAAAAATACTACCTTAAGAACAGGATACATGATATCCTGAAGAACATATCTTTGCAATGCTGCAAGGAATTCAGATCCTACATGTAAGAAATAAGAGGCAGAAAGTGATCTCTACCTGAGATAATCAAGCCTTTTGTTTAAAATTTGCTCCATAAAAACAGGCAGGATGCTACCAGCCATGTTTCCTCAAGCCCAAAGGTGTGGGTTTTGGTGTTGTTGTTGTTGTGGTTTTTTTTGCAATTCTATAGCAGTTTCAAAGGCAAAAGCTATATGAAGGCTGGCACCTGGAGCGGAGGCTGTGACAGTGTCCTGTGGTAGTAGTTATTCCTCAAGGAAAATCATCATTTCTGCAGCAAATTGAAGGCTTCTCTCAGAACCAATACTCCCCTGAAGGTGATCTGCCAGCTCCTTTTGTGTATCAAACAAAATCCCAAAAGCCTGTTACCTGGCCAGGTATTTCATCATCTCTTCTTCCAGTCTGGCTGGACACATTCGCCAAACTCATCCCACCTTGACATTGCTCCAGAAGGGTTCTGGGTGAGTAATGCCTTGTGTGAGAAGAATCAATTTTCAGTGGTATTCAAATGATATCGCAGGGTATTGTCAGCAAGGCCCATTTCTTTTTCTTTTTAGATCACTGCATCTGCTTGTAGTGGTCCTCATCTAACTGGCTCTTTTGAGAGCACCTCTCTCTTCTGGGCAGCAAGTGAACCCAGACTCCAGGTGTATGCTCCTGAAGGGTTCACATCCATGCTACCACGACTGCTTTCCCTCTCCCCACTCAGAGGAAAGCCAGACATGTGTCCTGGGTGGGGACAGCCATGTACGTAAAGACTTTATAGATGATCAGGAAACCACGACCTTAGGACTAGCATTGCACACATCAAAAGAAAGTTTGAGCTGAAACTACTGAAAATGTAAGCCAAATCCAAATAACCAGAAATTACCAGTTCCCTGGCATGCCTATAAAACAGCTAGGGACACATCTAAATATTAATGGAGGAATTACTGTAAGAAAATGTGGTATGTAAAGAAATTTAAACTGATTCAACTTATACCAGTCTGTATATTTTAACCTTCACTGTTTTTGTGTAGCTATCAGTTGTTAACAGCCCTTTCCCCTCCCATGCTTTCATGCAGGCATTCCTCTGCTTCTTTGCTGAGGGCCTGTTTCCAAGGAGATTGAAAATATAGCCCAAGTCTATTTATCATGCTGGACCTCATTTCCCCAAAGGTGCAAGTTAGAGCATACTGTCAACCTCATCTTTACATTTCAGCTCTTGTGCAATACATTCAGCCTTTAATACAGCTCTCATAGCTGTGTATCCAGGATATCGAAATATCTCAAATGAAACCAAATGCTTATAGAAGTTCACTTTGCTACTGTGTAAAATCACTCTCATTTCTCTCTGCCAAGTAGTCCGTGAGGTGAAAACAGGGCTGTTTACTGCACAAATGCAAAATGAAGTACAAGAGGAAACAACAGAGGAACAAAATTCAGACCTGAGTCCTGGTGGAAGTTCCATGATATTAGGTAAGCAAGTTAATAGAAAGGAAAGGGAACCCTTTTTAGTGAATTGTGAATGTGGAAAATAAAACAGCATATGCTTATTGATGACTTATTTTTCTATGTATCTGTGGCAACAGTTCCAGTGAAGCTTTTATTTGAGACATTGGCATTTAGCTCTGCAGATCCCTGACACCAGCTGGAATTTTCAGTTCACCTACACAGAGGTATTGTAGGTATTGAGCATTTTCTATTTTTGAGTCTTCACTTCCTTCAGTCTCCACTCTCAGGCACATCCAGATAAGTTGTCCATTTATGAAAATTTACGTATTTAGTTACCATTTTATAATTAGCTAAGTGTCTTGGGGATTCATAATTAATTCTAATGTATTTCTTTACGATATGTAAGTAACAATCTGTTGACAAATTTGATATTAATGGCAGATATGTGATCAGCCACGTGCTCAAGGCTGGATCCCAGCAGGTCAAAAATGGAGGGAAATTAAAAAAAAAAAATGTCCCAGTAGTTATTATATTCAGTACAGCTTTATTCTGTTTTCAAATATAGAAATTCTGTTTACCAGGGTTTTAAAACATTAAGGGCCTTGTCAAATCAAATTCCATGCACTCCTTTTCTGTTACCTCTATAGAATCCATGGTCTTCAATCATTACTTGAACTTCAGTAAATTCACCCAGGTCTGGAAGAAGGATATGTTCTTTGAAGCGTGCCAGATGGTGAAGGTACTGAGTCAACCACATGGTGCAATAGAACTGCTAGTATTGTATCATCATTTGCAAAAACCCAGTAAAAACAAGGACATGTAATTGCTGAAATGTCAAAAAAGTAAATACCAAAAGACTGTTTAAACTGTTTAAAGAATCAAATTTATTTTCTTCCTAAGTTTAAGATAAATAACAGGTTTTGTTGTAATATATTTAAGAATGCATAAACAAAAACCTTTTTCAAATTTGAAAGAAAGAATTCCAGGTTAACTTCACTTTCAGACAGGCAGTCCTTTGTTTACAAAATTGAATGGAAGCTCCAAATCAGATTTGCAGAGGAAATTACATTTCATTTTCAACTATGGAATGACCATTGTCCCCTGTATTTTATTTCCCTTACCAGTCCATAAAATGTGTTAACAAGCCACTCACAAATGGTGCCTGTCATATGAATGCTTTACATAAGGTAAAATTTTACTGGATCACTGTGAAATCCTTGAAGAATATTTGTATGCTGATATCCATGATTGGTTTATGTTATGGCACTTGGTGAACTTCACTTTCAACTGAAGTTTCAGTGCAAAAAGAAGTTGCAGCAGATAAATTGTGTAACAAGTTCTTTGCATGCACAAGAACTACTAAGCAGTCTATTCTTACCAGGGCTCATCGCTGTTGCAATCCATCCTGTAGGGGGTCAGTGCTAAAATTAAATTATACCTGCCTACCATTCTCAATCTAATCAGGCTATAAACTGAAAAATAAAACAATTAAAATTAGAGACAGGCCAGCCTCCCACTGTTTATGATCTCATTCTATTTGTGAAGAGTAGGTGGAAATTCACCCATGGTGAGCATTTGGTTTATGTCAATTTTTCTTGTTATTACAGCTGGGGCTTATTTTGTGAACTGTTTTCAGCTATTTCTGCTAAAAATAGGTGGATACCAATTTAAACTTCCTGGCGATATTTCAAGTCAAAGTATCATTAGTAGATAGTTATTATGCTGCATTTTATTGTAAGAGATCCTGCCATGAAGCCAATCTATACAAATATAAATAAAGACAGTTAGAATTACCTTCCAAACGACTCTATTGGAAGTTATTCACATTTGGTTTAGCAAAACAAGTTAAGCTATTTGCAAGAAATGTTATTAGTTGGAGGAGCATTGAGTTAATGAAACTTCCTAAAACTCCTTATCAGATAACTATTATACATGAAAAGAGAGTGTGGATCTTTTTTTTTTTCCTTGTTGCCTCAGTCTTAAATAAGAGAAACTCATAGTTCTCTCTTAGTTTCCAAAGAATATAATCTCCTTGGGTCAATTCTCCGTCTCTTCTGCAGTCTCATAACAAAATCATCGTCCTCAATCACCATCTCACAAAACAAGAAGTGACAATTAGATACAAAAATCCCTACAATCTAATGATAATAAGAGATATGACAAGACCACAAAATGGTGATTTGATGGCACAGATGAATCTAAGTTCCTTGTTAGCCATCACAGGGTCTACGTTCTGCTCTGTGATGAATAATACCTAGTTGCCACTAATGTTTTCAGAGAAACCTCAGAATCTCAGGGAAATTTCTTATGTCATTCACAAATTCTTCATCTTAAATTTACAAGCTGTTAGCATTGATGCAATTTTTCAACAGTTACAATTTTATTCGCACAAGTAATCATCTAACATTGTGGTGTTCGTACCTTGAGTACCAATATTTTATTTTAGCTGCAGCTCCCCATGGAAAATGGATTTGTCTATAGTTAAAAACATTAAAATTTTCAGGAGCACTTAGTGGTGCAATTTTACATGACCATTAATAGTCTGGCTGTAAGATGTCACGTTGTGAAGGGCTAGCAGGGTTAGAAGTGTCCATAGGTGTGTCAGTAAAGAAATCAGATCCATCTCAATGTTTTGGCCCTGGACACAAGGCACAGCATTGCATATTAGGAACAGGCCCTCTGTGGGCATTCTCTGGGAAACACTAAGTGACACAAGTCAAAATGTAATCAGCTAAAAGCATAGATAATCATGTACCAGTGTACACCATCTCTGTCTTGGCTTTCTAGACCTGACCATGGTCTAGAAAACAACTTTCAGATAATTAAAAGTAGCTGTAATGGGGGGGGAAAAAAAAAATGGTTTTAAAAGATTTGAAGGAGAGATTGAGATAAACCAGAAACACCAAAAGCCAGGCCTTTAGGTTGGCTTTCAAAAAGGGCTCAAAGGGCTCAAATGTTCAGGCTTAAAGTTTTAAATTTAAAAATGCAGATCTGGTGTGATTAACTTAAATATTTTAAGTGCAGTGGTTTAGGCATCTTGTTCCAGCGGTGTAATACATGAATCTGAATTACATGCTCAAATGGAGAAAAATTAGAGAGATCTAGAAATGAATAGGTAACTAGTTGAGAAATACAAGAGCTGGTAAACTACTGTTTAGATGTAAATTAGCTGAATTGAAAAATAACACCTCTGCAAAAATAGCATTCAAAGTGTATCTTCTGGTCCTAATTAATATTTACTTGGATTTGTATGCATTTTATACAGACTATTGATTTTAAGAAGGCTGTGCAAAAAACAGACTTTTCTAGCCTGTAGAAGTGGGCACTTGGATACTAAGGTCCCAGCCCTGATGCTACACCTGAGAAAAACATTCTGGTGGAACCCTGTCTCAAGGGAAGCCTTCCCTAGAAACAGAGCTCCCTGGGGCAGCTCAGGTTGAACACACAGCACTGCCAGGCAAGGCACTCCTCAGCCAGCCCCCCAGCCAAATTCTGTCCTTCTCACAGAGTCAGAAGGCTGGCAGTGTCTCAGGAATGTGCCTCCCAGACAACCTTATCATGCTACTGGAGCAACTGGTTCTATACAGAACTGCCTCCTGCCTTTACAGTTTCCAAGTCTGGAGTTGCTATCTCCATTCTGGAGCCAGGAGTTGGACTACATGATCCTTATGTGTCCCTTCCAACTCAGGATAACCTATGATTCTATGATTTTTCCCTCCATGCTTTCTTTCTTCAGTCCAGGTTCTTATATCAATCACCCTTAAACTGGGAGACCTGGCTGCTAGTATATCAGCTACATCTGTAAGCCTACAACCCCCCAATAAGTGTTTTACCCATCCTCCACAATTCCTCTAAAATCTGAGATGACATTAGGTTCAGGAAGAATTAGGAAAACAAAAAATCTGAAGCAGGCATAGAAGCAAAGAACCAATGATCTGAGTCAATAAGATGCTAGAAAATAGCTGTTGTTGAAAGCACTTGTTTTATAGAAATACATCTATATAAGTTTCCTAAAATAGTCCATATAGATAACAAAGTAGTCCAATAGATTAAAAGAGCCAAAACTGTATAAATTATGTGAATGGAGAAGAGTTTTGAATGCCTGTTCAGAAAAAGCACCTTAGACATTTTATAATAGCATATATAATGTTGCTGTTGTTACATGGAGAATAATGCTTTCTCGTGCAAAGTCAGAAAGGGAAGGTCTAAAATGACTTCCATATTTACAAAGGAAGTCAATGAGTTTTTTTTACTGACACTGCTAGGGAATTGGTAGATGGCAGAATTTCAGAAGGGATGGAATTTGATTTTATTTCCACTACACTTCAGGGGAGTCTGAACATACAGAAAGACTTAAGGGAGACAAGGCAGGCAAGTTGATAAAGGGAGAGATGACAATGAAGATGTTGATATGAGTGACTGGTGCAAAAACAGAAAATGAAATTCTGTCTTTGGCTGATCTCTTAAAGAGATATCAGTCCTATGGGATACCCTATGCTTAATGAAAAAAAGGAGTAGGTTTATCCTGAGGTAGTGGAAGAGCAGTCGGAGATGGAACTGGAAAACTGACTGTGAACAAACAAAACATTCCACAAAAGGGCAGAATACTAAAAGGGCAGATGTGATTAGAAATGTAATGAAGCTTCAGGAAGAGGGTGAGGAATGGGGAGAAAATAAGGAGGTTGTAGCAGTTGTACTTTATCTTCCTTTTGAAAGAGTAATTAAGATACTGCATGGAGAAGGTGAAAGCTTAGAAATAAGGAATGTTTTCAGAAGGTGTCAAAGACTGTAATTAAGCTAAGGACAAATGTAGGATTTGAATTCAATTCCTTAACATCCTAGTTACACTGAGTGGCAAAGTAAATTAATTTTTTTACTACTATGCTACCAACACAGCTTTCCTTTTTAAGTTAATTAATATTTTAAGTTTAAAAATCAGTGGCTCTCCAATATATTTATTCTGCTCTTTCCAGTGCTGAGAACATCATATTAACCTTATGTATCCAGATGATTTATACAGTTCTGTGAAGCGCTTAAAAAATAATCCTCTAAAAATTTGGGTCATTGTGATGCTATAATTTACATGTCTTCAGATGAACAATTGTTTAATTGGAATATAAAACTAGCAAACAGAGAATTTTACTATTTTTCTCTCACTAAGTCACCACGTACAATTGAAAGCCACTCTACAATACAAATACAGAAGGGAGTCATTCCACTTGTACCAAAACAAGATGCTAAAAGACTGATGAGCTCTATTTTTTAAATGAATAGAAGGACCTAAAGAATAATGTAAATGTTTGCAATGCAAATGTTTGACATAAACCAAAATAAATATTTTTTTCTGTAAGTTGAGGATTACAAGCTATTCACAATTAGCACTATTACAAGTCATTCACGCTATTACAAGAACTCAGCTATTTAGTTCCATCTTTGTTCTTCCAGACTTCAGTCACTAAAGATAGACTCTTGATCAGACATCAAGATGCGACCCTTTTTCCTTGGTTTTTCATTACCCATCACCTGTCCAAACTCTTGGAAGTCAGATATGAAGGGACCCAGTTCCACAAGATATGAAGCCAAAAAATAACAGCTCCACCCTCCATCTTAAAATACGACTCCACTGATTTCAGATTGCTGTTACATTTTGTCAACTCCTACACAAGATTTAGATTTTTGGCACTTGAAGGAGTATCCCTCCAGAGATACTTTTGCCTATCACTCAGTTTTGTCAAAATGAAGTCTCCTGTGTTAATACCTTTTTATCCATTTTTCCTTTTCTTTCTGCAAGCACTTTTCATTAATTACATTTTAACTCATGATAAACCTGGTAAGTAAGTTAACTTCAAGTAACTGCAAATTTACATGTAGCTATTTGGCAACAATATGCTGTGTTTACTAGTTAGAAAAATAATGGCCAATAAATTCCACTGCCAGCGGCAGTCAAAACTTCTCTAATACGCTTCTATTTCTGCATTAGTTTAGGGTGAAACATGACCAAATCTCTTCCAGACAAAAGGCACTTCTGTCAGTGGACTGTTTCACTGAGATAAGAATAAAGGAAAAATAAGTCTGTATGCTTTTAGCACAGATTGTTTACCTTGTGATAGATGTAGGCAACTCTATCATTGGGAAAAGATGTTTTTCAGATGACATGATTGAAAACCATATTACATCTTTTTTTTTTTTTTTTTTTTTTCTTTTAAACAAACTACAGTCAGAATTTTGTTAAACCCTATTTCAATGCATTGGCCTCCTTTTTTTATGTCATTTTTTTTTCTTTCTTTCTTTCTTTCTTTTTTTTTTTTTTTTTTCAATGTTTCTGTAACGACGAAATGTTCTCTTTGGTACCAGCTCAGTATCAGATTTTGGCAATTACACAGTCATTTCTCTTCACTGACAGTGAAAGTCACAGGGCACAGCTGTCATTTACTTTATTGAGACCAGGAGTTGAAATACTTTTTCTGAACAGATACAGCCTGGAGAATCTTCTGTGTTGTCTCTGTTATTCACCTTTTGCAACCAAAGTAATACCATACTTCCATCCAGCCCTCACCTAGAGAAAAGCCTCTGTTCTTCCTAATCAGCAACATGTTCAGTACCATTTCTGAAGAAAATAAAGCTAATCCCCACTTGAAATGAATCTCTCAGACTTCCAAATTCAGAGATCTCAGACTTCAATACTCAGTTCTGCATACTTAGTTAAAATTTTACATGCATGAGTTTTGTTGGATTCAGTAGCATTACTATTCCTAAAGCAAACATATGAATATAGCTTTATGCTGTGATGGTTTAAACAGATGAAATTGAGAAGCTGAGAAAAAGGCAGGAAGTTGAGAGGAAGAATAGGTGAAATGTATGGATACAAATGTAACCATTCATACATTTTGTGATTAAGAGTGCAAATGTATGAGCAACAACTGAAATATATTGCTTTATTATCCAGCTCCAGTGGCTTGCTTCCTCTAACTGCTACAAAGAGAATTTTCAGGAAGAATCCAACCCATTTCATGTAGGCCTTGAACGATAATGCTCACAAGGTTTGGACACTTCAGAGAACATAATTTTCAATGTCTACAAATATTCTCTTGAGTATGTGCAAGCTGAGATTTTTCATGGATGTAGAACTAAGCAAATGGCGTGTTTCCAATATTTAATCATAGAATTGCTCAGGTTAGAAAATACCTTAAAGATCATATTATGCATAAAATGCATATTAAAAACTGTGTTTCTTTAATTTCAGAGAAGAAACAAGATTCAGAGTGATATATTTTAAGGAAGGTCCTGCCTTGTGTAGGACATTTGACAAAGCTTGAAGTAATGAAGCTAGGAACCTGTCCAGTGATTACAGCTACCACTGTGGCACAAAGAGAAGATGGAAAACAGTTTGTCACAGAGGTTTCTCATGTATTTCTGGACTGTAGCAAAATAAATGAACAAGAAACTTCCAATACCTTGCAGTTACCCATACTGTGGTGTGTATATTGTACAGTATATATCTCTCTTCAATAGAGCATGGGCCACAGAAAATCCTGTCTCTAATAAAATATCTGTTCCCTATGCAAAATGTTTTGTAATGATGGAAGAGTAAGCTGCTGTGTATAGAGAAAATATTGGCTTACCAATCAACCATCTGGTGTACAGTGGGAACGGTCTGAGTAGCTTTCTCAGTTGGAACATTTGGAAAATGAATATACTGTTGCTAGAGCTCAGACTGTTGGCCATGATGTTTGTGATAATGTTGTTGATTTACCAGATGTCCTGCAAATTCCTGGTGTGGTAGTGTTTTCTGCTCCTACCGAAGTCTTCATTATGTGGTGGGTTTATGATTGCAGTCATTTCTCACAGAGTAGGAGGGAGCTGGGAACTGTGTCCAAGAACAGCATGGAATCCATCATGCACTTGACATTCAGTTTTGAAATCAAAATCTATACCAACGTTTTGCTTCTAGATCTCTAAAAATTACATGGGAATACATGTATAGACTTGACTAATACCACTGTCATCTTTTGCCATTTTTCTAAATCATGCAATGCCCAATGCAGATGCTTGTACATCTGTCCTTATATAAGCATTCTGAGCCCTTTTCTTGATTTCTAACTAGCAGACAAGAATACAAATGAGAACACTAAATGCTGTGTTCACTCATTATGATCAAGAAGTGTATCTGAGCTTTGAATAAGTATGTTTCACCACTCTTTTCGGTAGAAAGGTAGATTAATGAAGATAGTATATGATGTACATCTGAGCATCTAGACTTTGAGTTAAGAAATTAACTCATCTGTTTTACTTTCAAAATGAACAAGCATGTGTACTGCCTTCACTTTTTTTCTTTAATGCATTCAATTCACACATGAGCCAAATAAGTACCCTTAGATTACAAGTGTGCTGTAGACCAAAGGCAGATACACATGGTAAGTTTATTTCACAAGACTTGTAAATATGTTAGTCTATTGTTATCCAGATGTTGACACGATTACCAATCTTGTCTTTATGGTGCAAACACTACTCAGTTAGCACTAAGCTTAGTCCATGCATAATGGCATTTTATAAGCTTGAAGGAGAAATGGTTGTTACCGGTTAAGAGCTAAGCAAAACAAAGAAACAAAAAAAAAAACAAATAAACACAAAAATAAATAAAAGATCAACAACAAAAACAGTACCACAAACAAGAAACACTTGAAAACCACAGGTTGGTTCTGGAAAAAAAAAATAATAAAAAGTTAAAAAACATGGATAAGTATGCAAAGCATATAAAGACTACGGACAAATTTAACATCTCAAAAACATTTTGTTTATCCTTCACTTTATTTTGATTCCAAAGTACCCAGTGGATATATAAAAGACATCTCAAGGAATAAAACACTGTTTGGTTGAGTATGAGAGTAAAGCATCAATATTTGGCAGTGGTATGTAACAAGCAGAGGAGCTGCTCTAGGGAGATGTGGTTCAAGAAACGTTGTCTTCTGCACACTGCAGAACTGTTTTCTGTGATAAGTACAAAGAAATCTGGTTTTGGCAGATATTTGGGGAAATTCATAAAAGAATAATAATAATAAAAAAATGCCAGCACATCTGTGATTATGTGAATCCAATGACCACAAAATCTTGCATGGGATGCTTGGTATTTCAGATTAACTACAGCAGAACATCAATAACAAATCTGCCTTACAGCTCAGTACTTTGTTTACAGGTAAGGATGTGAATTCTATGCTTTTGGGCAAAAAAAGTGAAAATAAATCTCAAGAAAAATCAAGATTATTCATGCTTTGCAGTTTGTGCAAGAAGGCATCTTTTTCTATGCATGAAAATAGATCCTAGGCTATATATTGACTACGGGTTATTAATCTCTAAACAGAAAATAGCACAATATATACTGCATATGTCATTTCCACAGTCTTTCTGAGACATATCCAAATCTTTCATGAAGGTGCATAGGTTTTCTCATGAAAGTTTCACCAGTGCTTTACTGAGATAGATTGGAGACCCTCCTTTCTTTCTCCTATCTCCAGGCTATCTATATCCAGCTACAGAAAGAAACTGTAAACCAGGATCTGTCTGTGAGAGCAAATTTTACAAAGCCTCTCTTGTAAAGGAAAATGAAGACAGAAAATATTTAATTTGCACCAAAGAAATGCAAATTCCACATAGCTGATCCTACTGACTTTGCCCTGTATGAGATCTCTTTCTCATTCCTCAGCTCGTTGCCAAGTGCCATCTTTTAGCACATGTAATTTCTACCAGTATTCTGGATTCCTCCCAGGTGAACTTCACAAAAAATATGACAGAAGCATCATGCAGCTGGTACTGCTCAGAGTCCCTGATTAGGTAACTAGGAACATTCAGGCAGGAACCTACATATGATCATACATTTTATTAGAGTTCACTCTATGTATCAGTCTTGATAGGTGTTGCTTCAGCTCAGAGAATCAGCAGTAGCATGATGGAATGGCCACTTGAAGCCCCATCCCAGGAGATTTGGATGAGCAGCTCACATCAGCACAGACCTCTCAAAAGTGATGTTTACAAGACTGTTATGTTCAACAATTTCCAAGCTGTTTCCAATTGTGACTACACTTCCAGTTGAGATACACTTGCAGAAACGATTTAATTTCTTTCAGATGAATGCTCCTTCTCACAATGATTATCTATGGAATTGCTGCCTCTGCTGTTTCCCACTCCGTAATATTGTCAGTAGACAAGATTGAGGCAAAAATAAATAAATAAATAAATAAATAAGAATGCTTGTGGTTTTGGTATGCTAGCTGTTATAAGTCTGGCTGTGTTTAAAATGTTGACTCAAATAATTCTAACCCCTACCCTTCTGCTGGTAGACATCATCACAGTAATAAAATTTGGGGGGAAAAAAACAGAGAGAAAGGCACCTTTTAAATTTCTTAGCTTAATTTGCTGTAGTAAAGACTGCTGCTGAGTATGATTTAACTAAAATACCAGAATGTAAAGCTGAGCAGGTGTAGTAGTGGTAATTCCTTTGTTCCAGCTTCCATGAGAGTGGTAATGTTCTCTGGCAGAGAAGAAGGACAAACAACTGAGGACAGTAACATCTTAAATTATGCCATCAAGACTTGCCAGAGCTTTTATGTTACACTTCTTACACAATAGCAGTTTCCATTCAACAACAAAGAAGTCTAGAAGTCAAATATCCAGACTTCTTATGGGCAAATCCATTAACATTTAACCTGTCTTTTAAGCAGAATAAAAGAAAAAAATAGAAGATTCAGCAGGCACTGAAATAGAGTTCAGCCCAGTTTCATGAACCCAGGTTGTTCTTTTAATCAGCTCCTGTTTGGAGACAATTTGCATCTCACCTTACCTCATCTCTAATTTGGGGTCATCTCCTTTTCTTTCTGAATTATCTTTCTCATTCCTAAAGCTTTCTGCAAATGTAATGAATTTCATGTTTATTCCCCAAAGGAAATAATTCTCCCAGAAGTCATATGTACAGCAAATGGACCAAAATACATTTATGAATTACCAAAATACATTTATGTCCTTAGTAGTTCTTATGCTAGCAAAGCATTTAAAAGCATTAAGTTTAATCATTCTGGGTAATTGTAAGCTGTATATTGCCTACTGGGACTCTGTACTTTTAGATAAATCATAAATCTTTTTCTAGATTTTGCAGATGGTCGCCTTTTTCTCTTCATCATTAAGTGATGGCACTGATAGAGATCAGCTGCTTCACTTTGTAAATGGCTAGTGTTCTTTCACCTGCTCTGCATGACTACTGAACTGAGGTATGTTGTGACAGTCTGCCCGCTCTTCCCTGTTCAGATTAATGAATAAAGCTTTAACTGTTAATTCAAAGGCAGTCAAGCTTATATACAACAATTAGAGTGCAACTTCCCTATTCAGTGTATGTGTAATTTGGCATGGTCTTTTATACCAGTTTGGGGTTAAAGTGTGTTTCTGCTCAAAAAGTGGCTTTGTAAGAACAGCATCAAGATTCAGAGGTCTCCATGTTTATTTTCCCTCAGAAACACCCAAAGGAAATTCACTCATTTTGCACAGACAGATGTCTTTGTTCCAACTGCCAGCCTGCAGATGCAACACAAGTCTGCAAATAAAAATCTGCCTTCTTTCTGCTCCATGCATTTCTTCCCATTAATAAATATACCGTAATCCAAATTTTGCCTTTAGTTACATCTGAGCAACCCCAATGGAATAGATAAATAAAAAAAAAACAAAAAAAAACAAAAAAAACCACAATGATAATTGTACACATCAATCTGAAAGGATAGTGAGAACCCCTCCCTGCAGTAGACAGGTCCTTGAATGAATGACATAGGATGGAATGAAGCTCTCACAAAAATTTTCTTGCCCCATCTTTAGTACACATAGAGAGTTTTGTTCTTTTCAACATACTCTGTGATACTTTCCAATATCTGCCTCAATAGTAAACACTCCTTCATTCACGGCAGTCTTTTAGTCACAGATAGGCACAAATGTCAGAGGTGAACACTTCCAGTTAATATGATACATTTTTCTCTCTTCTCACCCTCTGTATTGCACCTTCCCTCTGAAATCTGGTATCAGTCGTTAAAATATCAGTTTGTTTAAGATTGTAAAGGATTTTATGCATTGAGTGGAAAGGTTTTATTGGTCACTGGAACTGAAATAACGATCCTGAAAAGCTCAGGAGATCTGGTTCCAGTGTCTATTTCATAGAATGGCTTGGATTGAAAGGAATCTCAAAGATCATCTAGTTCTAGTCCCCTGGTGGGGGTAGGGTTGCCAAGTACTAGATCAGACTGCCCAGTAATCTTGGTTGCTGTCTTCATAGGGTAATATAAATGTTAAAGGTAATAAGTAGTTAATTTGTTCTAGACCTAGAACAGATCTCCATGTCTTCATCATACTGTCCAATATGTACAATTTCTCTTCACAGGAACAATAAACTTCATAAAGTGTGGTTTTATCCTGGCAAACGGAATATACTTTTAATTTGCATATACTTCCATAAATCCACAACATTTAAGGAAGAAATAAAGTCTAATGCCATTGTAAATACCTGAAAATTCAGCAAATTTGCTATGTGACTGTCACCTTCTGCTTTTTTTTTTATTTAGTGGACATTAGATTAGGAGGAGAGCTTGGCTTAGAGAATTATTAAAGCATTACTATGATGGAATAACACACATCAGATATATATTTTTTCATCTTCACCTTTTTACTCTTATAAGCAGTTTTTGGAACAATTTGATTCAAGTTACCTGTTTCAGGTGCTGGGAAAAACAGTGACTGGAAATGTATGTCCAGGTGAACTGATTTCAGGGTTTGTATGTGGTTGAAGGTCACTGCTCAATTTTCAGAGCAGTGCCACTTTTATCAGACATTAAGCAACTCCAATGGCAGTGCCACTCCAATTGGAGTTGCTTAATGTCTGATAAAAGTGGCACTTGGTAGATACAAGGCTTTGCATTAGTGGATAAACACTCTGCCTTCCTCTGAAGAGACATTAAAGCTTGAATCAGCGCTATTAACCATCTAAACAATGGAGAAGTGACCATTTGAGGAAAAGATGTTACGAACTCCTCAGGCTTTTGTCAAGCTTCAGAAGCTGATACCTAAATAAAATGCAAATTTTCCAACATTAAAATGCAATCAACACTATGCACATACTAGGACATCAGGATGACCATGCATGATGAATTCATACAGTCCAAGTCTTTGTAGCACTGATGTTGCCTGATTAGCAAGACGCCATCATTCTAAAGGAAAATATTTTATGCCCAAATCTCAGCATCTGGGTTCATTTCAGAGCTCTTCTTCTCTCTCCTCACTTGCTAGCCCATAGTGCTAGGCTTTCAAAGGGCTTTGTGTCTGACTGAAATAAGCCTGCGTGTCTTTAGTGTTACAAGGTGGACAAGGCTGGAGGGCAGCAGTCACTGTCTCCAGAGGGATGGCTGCACTTGTGACACAACACCCTGACCTGAGACTTCGTCAAGTTACCCCTGCTTGCTCTCCTTTTTCTGGCAGTCACAAGTTTAATGCCATGTCTCTGTAGCTTTCCAGAAGGAAAAAAAATAATAATATGAGTCTGGATTAGAAGTTAATAGTCTGCTTTCAGAGTTACACTGCAACTAAATGTAATCTTTCTCTTCCTGTGTGAAAGTCTTTTTGTGTGTTGGATTGGAAGAGGCTGTTCCTGCCACTGTCCAACATCACACTGACTTCACTGACTTTGTAAACACAGCCCAAGATATTAACAGTGCACATTCCTGTGAATGAGGGCAGCAGTTAGATGTTTGTATTGTTGGTAGCAGGGCACTTTGAAGGTTTAATCGGGTCAGGTCACTTTCTATTTCATCCCTGAACTACAATGATAGATCTGAGTTAGGCAGCTGGGCATTCATGATGAGGATATGTTCCAAATAGTTTTCATTACAACTCTCTGAGGAGTCTGTGAAAAACCCTGTCTTTTTCACCTGAAATGGCTGTAGTGCTGCCAGCCTATTTGCTCCAACTTTGTCTTTAATAAGGTCTTAAAAGCTCGCTTCTTTAAGGCTCCATAGCAGAGAACACAGCTGTTTGTCAGTGTAAACTTCACTTGAAACCCTTGTTCTGCCTCCACTGAATGCAAAACATTAATTCTAAGGGAAGGGAGAGTTATACACATTTTTAATACAACAATATGTTTCCAATCAAGCTTTACAAGATCCTACACGGCACGGCTTGCAGTGGAATGCTGAGTGCTGCCGCCTGAAAAGAAACATGCTTTTAAATTATTATTTATTCTGCCTGTTATTTCTCCTTTTCTTTTCAGAGTATAACAGGACTTGTGCTGGGAGGCAAGAGAGAAAAAGAGAAGGCAGTGTCTGCAAAATGTTCCCCCAAACCCATCAGCCAGTTAAAGTGTTTGAATGTGCAAACAATGAAGTTTACACTACATGGTTAATGAAGTGAGGGAAAAAAATGTGAATTGGAAGGTAATGAAAAATTCATATTTTCAGAGCATGAAAAATAAGTGAATGACCTTTAATTGTTCAGTTTACTTGCAGAGAGGACAATTTGGATAAACTGAAAAATTATTCTGAGCAGTAAAAAACTCTGCACTTTATGCTAAATTCTTCAATCCTGCTGGACGTGTGCACATGTCCGAATATGAGTACCGTAGTCAATCTAGAAGCCCACAAGCCCAGCCTGATGTGCAGAACCATAGAATTATAGAATTGCTTAAGTCAGAAGGGACCTTGAAAATCATCAAGTTTCAATACCCTGTGCCATGGGCAGGATTGCCACCTACCAGACCAGGCTGCCCAGGGTCCCATCCAACTCAGTCTTGAATGCTTCCAGCGATGGGTGATCCACAACATCTCTGGGCATCCTATGCCAGTACCTCACTGCTCTCTGAGTAAATAATTTTTTCCCAACATCTAATCTAAACCTCCTCTCTTTTAGATTAAGACCATTCCTGTTTGTCCTATCGCTATTAGACCATGTAAAAAGTCATTCGCTCTCCTGCTTATAATCTCCCTTCTCTCAAATCCCAGAAGGCTGCAATGAGGTCTTCTCAGAGCCTTCTCTTCTCCAAGATGAACAAGCAGAGCTCCCATAAGCTTTCTTCATAGGAGAGGTGCTCCAGCTCTTTGATCATCCTCATGGCCTTCCTCTGGGCCCATTCCAACAACTCTGTTTCCTTCTTGTGCTCAGTATCCCCGGCCAGGACATGGTGCTCCAGCTGTACAGGAGTTTTTTTGAGGAGATAGAGATCAGTGATGTGAACAGCAAGCTTATAGGATGTGATAGAAACTGAGATGGCTGCTAGAGAGTTGGGAAGTGGGAAATTGGTAGCTGTGGCTGGAGAGAAAGAAGATAAATTGTCGGTGCTGCTGGAGGGACTGGTTAGGAAGAGCTGTTCCTGTGGGGAGTCAATGGAGGAAAGACTGTTGGAGACAGAACTGCTTCCATGGGCAAGGAGAAGGACAGACACAGGTGGAGTGTAGGTTTCTTCTGTTACCTGTGCTGCTCGTGATAGTTTCTGGTGATAAACATAAGAAAGATTCATCCTGCTGCAATTATTCTAGCAGGCCCTTGGTTAATCTGCAGAAAAACTCTCTTAATTCGTTTTCTATTGGTGCAATGCCTGTACTGCTGTTCTCCATGCTCTCTTGCCATGAGCATAAACCTTTTTTACCTTCCCTTTCCAGACAGAGTGAGAAAGGAAGCAGGTAGCTATAACAGTTGCAAGTCTAATTTGAGAAAGTCTGCAGCTGAACTAGTTAGTGGGACCCTCACAAGAAGCAAGGCTGAGGAAAGGGGTGGGAAAAATCAGGGAGGTTTGACAGGAAGCTGAAATCAATGGGAGAAGTGTGAGTAACTGGGCAGGAAGACTGCCTTTGCTTTCTCTGCATTCAGATGCCTTTTGGTTTCTTGCACTTCTGAGCAGAATTTTAGTACCTGTGCTCCTGGCTCTGCCTTACACTTTTTGTTAAATATTTACTTCTGTGGATCTACATATGTTTCAGACAGATTTTATGCTTTGTTGATAAAGCACTTGACAAATACTTGATTAATTCCCTAAATAGGATCACTTTCATTTAAAGGTGAAAATTTTAAAGTTTAAAATAAAAGCCAATAAAGAAGGAAAAAAAAAAAAAAAAGGAACAAAAAAAGAGGAAAAAAGAAAAAAGAAAAAGAAGGGGAAAAAAAAGCAGGAGAAATTACTTACAAAAATTCCTACATTAAATTAATGTTAGAACCAGAACCTGTGTCTTCCCTCTGTAGTACTGTACACAGATCCCCAAACTCCCCAAACACACATGACAAGGCACCCTAGCACTATTGAATGTTTACATCGCATCAGCTCAGTTTCTCACCACAGCGACTGAAGATTCATGACTTTTTAAAGAAATGTGATAGGGGCACTATGAATTCGATTATATCCCTACTGAACAAGATGCTTTCAACTGATGTTAAGGTTCAAGATTTTTTCTGAGATCTTCAGAAGTGACTATGCATGGAATGGGTAAATAAATTTACCTTGGTTTTGTACTCCAACTTGTTGCAAGAGGGTTTATGTCCTCTTCACTGTGAACAGCACAGCAAAGTAACTCTTTTAAGTAGCTTGTAGTGACACAAACAGGCAAAAAATGTCTCCATTATGGCATTCTTGGGCTTTTTTTTAATGACAGTCTAAAATGCCAAGTGAATTGTTTCAATTTCGCAGCCATTAGCAGAAGAAAAGACCAAGTAGGTCAAGACTGTCACTTTAGAAGCACTTAAATAAATAACAGTAATAATCTGACACCCTACAAAAGGAGGATTTTTCCCTTTAGCACATCTGCTAGTTCTTTGTTGAGTCTAGCTTGAACATGCTATAATTAAAACAGTGTAGCCTCAAGTCAGCGGAGTTACAGAAAGGAAAATTTGCCCATTATTTTCCAAGTAGATAATCATCAGTTATCATTAGTCAACCTATTCAGGCAGTAGGCGATATAGATGGATTAGTTTTAGATCATGTACATGCATTTTCTCTTTTTCTACAGAAGCAAAAAAAAATAAAAATAAAAAAATAAAAAAATCTATGAACTGCTAGAGTCAAATTTCAGTCATGTAAGAGACAGCAAGGCAAAGCTTTGTAAAATCTGATATGATGGCATGTAGAGACTTTCTTTTAGAAAATTCTAAACTTTTTGCTGATAACAACATGACAGCACCCCCTTAATTTCATTCAAACCTCTACAGAAACTAAGACTACACAGACTCATCAAGAGAATATACAAGACACACTGAACTAGCAATAAAAAGAATAATGTGACTGTACATATAGGCTTTTTCACACAACATTATATCTTTCAGCTGTCATCATTAACTTCAATTCTAGAAAAGCCTTGTTGTTCTGTTACCTTTGAAAAATGGATGCAGTGATTAGGATAGATTTTACTTGGATATATTGGAAGAAAAAAAAATCCATGACAGGTATATGCTTCTTTCAGTATGTTTATTCAACATGTTTTCATCATTATAGTGATTGAATTTGAGAATTTACACATCGCTAGAGAGGAAAAGAAACAACAAAACTAAAATCTGTAAATTGTTTTCCCAGTGCAATTAGAATGAAAGTCAAAACTGGAAGACTAGTAACAACAGAGCTTTACATTCTTGTATAAAAGATGAACCTGTCTGCCTGTTCACTTTGCTTATCAGCAATGGAAATGGAGAGAGATAGAGTACTGCAACCTAAGAAAACTGATAATGACTTTTGCTTCACAGTATCTGGTGGCTGTTTTAAAAATAACAACGGCAACAACAAAACCAAGCTAGGGCAGCATGGCAACAGCAAGCTATACAGTAGAAATTAATATGGTATAGTTGTTACTGAAGTATACCTATCCCTTTCAAACTGACTGATGTAACTGTGTCAACTGACAGCCAACTTTGTATTGATTTCCTTGACATATAAAAGGCAATGATTCTGTGACTGTCACTTTATGCACATCTGTTCTGAATGAATAGTAGCATTCATTCACTTCATAATAGGGATCCTGTTGTGAATAATATAATAAACATGTGCAAGATAAAACCCATCAGAAGAGAACATGTCAGTCAGAGAGATAAATATGGTGATTTTCAGACTCCTCCCTGTTTCCATCCAAAATAAGATAAAGCACATATAGAAAAATGAAGACGTTCCCACATCAGGTAAGAAGTCCACAATGAAATGCACGAGGTACAATTTCCAGCTGAGACAAAGTGAGTGCTTCTCCCATATTAATCTACAATGTGTCTCCAGTGTTGACTGTCAGATCTTTGTAGTGTGATGCTGTAAATCACAGCAGTCGCAACATTCTCGACAAAGCCTAGATGAGACGAACCTATCAATTGGTAGGGAAGCCCACCTAAAAATGCATATGAGCAATTTTATTCTATCTTAGTGAAAACCTAACATTTTTAATGTAGTCTGTAGTGAGCATTTGTAGTACGGGTCTGATGTGTGCTGCATGCAAAGGCTCCAGAGGAAGAGGGATTAACTGCATGAAAATTGAATAGAAGCCATGACACTTTTTCTAATGCCAAACAATGGATTTGGCTACATGGACAGGATTCTGTTACATAAAGATATGCAGTTAATGCCATCTGAAACATCCTAACATATGATATCCACACAGGGCTAACAGATAGGAGAGGCAGATCGATGCTCTCCTGTGCTTCTGCTCGGGAAGGTCATGAGTATCCTATAAGGCTTGCACCATAGCTTCTAGCCGAAATTCAGCATTTCAATTGGCACTAGGTGTCTATATTTATGAGACTAACTTCGTTCCTGCTGCCTTAAATTGGATGCTAAAAGCCTACAAACTATCAGAAAGCTACAGGGTCCAAGTCTATAAGTTTAACAGCAAGTTCATTCCCCTCTTCTGACCTCCTTCAATCCCCATATGTAAGCTATTGTGTTATTTTACTGTGGTATTTTGAAACTAATGCTACTGACCTAGCTGAAGTCCTTAAGTTGTTTTGCTGCATTTGACCTTTCAGTGTAAAATAACTCTGACATGATGTAGCTCTGACTAAGCAAGATTATATAACTCAGCAGCCTATCTATTACTCAGTAAATAAATTGATAGACATTAATCTGTTTAACTTTATGATCTCCAGACATCCCTGCCTTCCAACTCTTATGCTTCTGTGATTCTGTAACTCAGAATCCATTTTCTTCCTGTTTTAACATTTGGCAGACATGGATTTGAAATGCTAGGCCTTATACTTCCCTGTGGTACCTCTCTTTCTCATTCCCAAAACTGCATCATGAAATCATCATGAAAAATGATTGATCATATTTAAGGGGAGCTACAGAACAGAATAACAGCAGGCATCTTGTATGGCAGCAAAAAAACAGGTGCTTTTCCAGGAGCTGACATTGGTATTTTTGCTCTCTACAGCAAGTTTGGAGCATTATTCTTGCTTCCACCCTTTGCAGGAATTTCTTCAAACACTGTTGCACTTTCTGCCTGCTGCCCCACAGTTTTACCTGTGAAAGTCATAATTTGATGCTTTTAGCATTCGTATATCACTTTACATCTTCAAAGCATTGTACATGTGTTAATTAAACTACATGCCTGTGAGATAACAAAGAACAAGTTACAAAGGCATTTTATGAACACAGACAGACTATCAAATTCTAGCACATTGGGAATAAATTAATAATGTCCTTTTATAATGACTGAAATGCATAGCTTTGTTTTTCTTTTGCAAGCAATAAGCCAAATAAAACAATTATGAATGGAAATATAATAGTTTTCACATCCGAAGTTTTGTGGACCTTCAAACCTAGAAACCAAGTTATACATCACAGGAAAAAAAAAAAAATGGAGTGGGGGATCCAAACTGCAGGAAGGAAGGAAGGAAGGAAGGAAGGAAGGAAGGAAGGAAGGAAGGAAGGAAGGAAGGAAGGAAGGAAGGAAGGAAGGAAGGAAGGAAGGAAGGAAGGAAGGAAGGAACATTTAATTCAAGTATCTTGTTCCTATGGCTTTTCTATGTACAGAATAGTGCATTTTTGCATAGGTGGGAAAATTTGCCCTACATGAAATCACAGACAGAAAGAGCAATATTTTCATATATGGAAACTTTCTATAGAGTTTTGGGGTTACTTTTGACCAGATAATAGCTCCTCAAACTGATTCAAAAAAAGGTAAAAATATCTCATGGCCACTGGCATGTATCTCACCTAAATATGTGTCATATAGGCTTCTTGTGCTCATTACCTAGGTAGAATCATAGAATTGCTCAGGTTGGAAAAGACCTTAAAGATCACTGAGTCCAATCACAACCTAACCGAACTACCCTAACAACCCTCCACTAAATTGTGTGCCTGAGCAACACATGAAGATACATGTAGTCTTTCAACTTTTGATCCACCCACATTTTCACATGCAAAATTTCTTTAGATCTAAAGTTCTACTTCTGAAAATACCCAGTACAACTTAGTCCTGACCATGGTGAAGAGTTTTCCGCCTATCTCCCTTTCCAACTTTGTAAGGAATCATCAGATCTACCACAAGCACTCTTTCAGACTTAAAATTAAGGGGAATTTTAATAAAACCTCTGCCCTTGTCTGAGAATACCAGTTCCAAGAATTGATTAGGATGGTGACATCATACTAGGCTTTGGAAATACGAAAGTATTATGACAACTCTATGACAACAAAGTCTCCTGCACTCAGTTGTAAAAGCTTGAATCATTCTCAGTCTTTCAAACATTGCTGTTGAAATCACAGAGAGGATAAAGACCTGGGCATTCTCCACAGTGGGAAAAAGCTCTGAGTGGTTCAGTTCAGCTCGTTAAGTGCAACCTAGACTTAAAATATTCTTTTTACTGGCTGTAGCCAATGTAATCTTACTGATCATGTGAGGTTTTTAGTGTCTTTCTGAGGCACTTACTGGTTTGTCAGTGTTCTGACTATGTCACAAACCCTGCTTTACTGATTGTTCCCCTGCATTGTCAAGAAGGCCTAATGACTGGGATGCAAATGCCAATAGATGGATGAGTATGAATGGGTTAGCTGAGACAATGTTTGACATTGAGCCACTTTAGTAATGAGGCAAGCTCCACCAGAGCATTTTTATAAACTCATTATTAGCTATAATTCCTCTTTCTAATTTCTGCAAATTGGACATTTGGTACCTAAAACATCTGGTTTTGCTGAGGCTGACCTATATTATTCATACATTGCCACTTGTGAGCAATACAACCAATCCAAATCTAGGTCATTAAAATTTTTCCAATACTTCATACTATTCGCTGTATAAAACTCCTTCATTCATATCAGAAAATTAGTTTTGACTCGTGGGAAAACAGTCTGTTGTTAGTCTTTTTAAATTGATTTCATTATCCCCACAAAAATGGAAAATGAAGAGCTGAGAGTTTATACACAGTGATGCTCATATTCATTTCAGTTTGAAAAACTAGCATGTGTCTGTTGTGTGAAACAGGGACAGAAAAGTAAAGAAAAAAATATTTCTGTTTCATCCCTTTCTTGCCCCTTCTTCATTTAAAAATATTTATTTATTGTGTGCAGTCAAAATGCATAAAGCGAACATAAATCCCTTCAGTATACCCATGATTTCTCAAGATCATTTCCAGATTTAGAGAAAGAAGTCTAAGCTCCTTAAGACAAAGTAGTTGCAACTTTTTTTTCCTTGAAAAGAAATAGGAGGAGATTAAAAGTAGAAAGGGGACAATGGCATGGGCTGAGCTGTGACATTATTTCCTTTTACTGATCAATATGTGAAACTCATTGTAGTACACTTCCAGCTTTTGCCTTTGAAACACAGATCAAGCTGGGTCAATGAGATGATCCTTTTGTATTAAACCTTTTTTTCTGTAGTCTAGGAACAACTTGTGAACTGAGTCTTCTACTGGATAATACAAGAGCACCTGCTTTCAAATGAGAGTTGCACATAAGCAGTTCTTTGTCTTTTTTTTTTTTTGTGCTACTCATTGACTGCCATCAGCAGCTTAACAAGAGCAGAATATTTTAAATCCTTTGATCCTAAGAACTCTTATTCTTGCAAGCTGTATTTAGTCTCACCAGAAGTCTCACTGAAGTGCAATATAAGAAAATTAAATAGCATTATTTTTATAAATGGTTGAAGCACAAGAGAACATAGCATCTTGTAGTTGTCTCGCTCTGATTTATAGGAGGGAGTGGAGGTTCTTTTAATATCTGTATACCCTGCATGAGATTAAGGAACAACGGTTCAAATGTTGGTCTGACCAGTTTATTGCAAATCTTAATTATGGAGATGGGGAAGGGGAGGACTATTCACTATTATGAATTAGGGTGATGGGGAAGGGAAGGAGGGCAATAGAAAGGATGGGAAAGAAGAAGCAAGGAGTCTTTGCAGGAAGCAAGAGATAGTCACCACCATGGATCCAGCGTGGCTCGTAGTTCAGCCATTGATCTTCAGTAGTGGTGGATAGTCAGGCATTGTTGTTCTGTTGACGACGACGCTGGCAATGGCAATGGCAACTATGGTGATGACAGCCCCTTTTCAATGCTTTCAAAGTGGCTGAGTCAGCTCTCCTCAGTGGAGTGGCAGCTTCTGGCTCCGGGATCTCAGCAGAAACTCCTTTGTTCCCACCTTCCAGGCCTTGCCAGCAGGTAAGAGCAGGGATGCCAATCTGCATCCTATTTTTCGCAGGACATGATGGTATCATTCCCCAATTTTCCTTTACCAAGCTGGAGCTATTTAGTCACAGGCAGATCTTCCACTAGTAAACACTCCTGAGCACTCTCTTCCAGAGGCAAGCAGCTCTGGAGGAAGAGGGTTTCAAATGTTCCCAAAGTGATGTCGATTGTCACACGGTAGCACCCATCACTTGCCTCCTCAACAAATCAATCAGAGTCTTATCACAAGAAATACCTCAGGAAGCAAGCTTTGAGCCAAAAAGCAAAGAAGGATTCTCACAGTAGTCAGATCTCCTTTATTTCAAGGAGAATTGCATTTGGGGAGTTCAGAAACACAAGAAGTTCAGAAACACAAAAGTACAATTCGGCAGTATTTCATGGGCAAACATTTCATATTCAGTTTCAGAGCTGGGAGTAGCAGGTAACTTTAGCCAAGGGAACAAATTATGTAGCAAAGTTTCTGAAACTAGTGACTAATTTTGTGATAATCTTATTTCAACTGGCCTGCACTTTTACCTTACATACAAATTAATCCAGGAGACAACTCTAGATTCACAGCTCACCTTTGATGTGCCTTCCAAACACTCAATGCCCACCTTAACACTAACGATAAACCTCCTCTTCTTGCAGCAGTGAAACTAGCTGTAGCACACTGGAGATTCTTTCTTTGGATACACTTCTTCGCTCTACTGCACTGCACAGTTTGACACAAGAATTGTCATACCTGCCATACATGCCATACACTCAGATACGTTCGCCTGTGAAAGAGGAACGAAGCTCTCTTCTATCCCCACTTGTAGGACATCGATACAATCTCATTCAGAGGAACAAATATACAACTAAGGGGAACGATGGCACAAAAGTTCGTAATAGTCAAATTATTATAAAGGATTATCTGGAAAATAAGAATGATACTTATATTTCATTCCATTTTTATACATCAAAATCTCAGTTCTCTCCCTGCCCCAAAAATATACACAGCCTGTAGTGTATGTCAACAACTGACCTTTGAGAGTGAACCAGCTTGTGGATTAAAAGATTCATCATTCACTAACACCCCAAACTGCCCCATACTGATAAATCTTCTCTAGATGGACCTCCATGGGAGTGTTGTAGTCAGAGATGCTTCCTAACATATTTAGCATTATCTTGTTTTTTTTTTTTCTTTTTATTGTCATAATTGTGCTCATTAACTTGATAGTATAAGAGTGCCAGTTCTTCTAAAAATTCAGGCAACAGAGACTTCATTCACACGTGTTTGTAAACAAAGATGCAGAAATTCTCTAAGGTTTCAGTCAGTCTTGGCAAGAAATATAAATATATTTCTATATAGCAGAGGAACTATTGTGCAGTTACCCTGTTTTGTTTTTTATTGACTAGCATTACAAAAATTGATGAGCTGAAGAAATAAAGCCATTCTAAAGGCAGATTAACCAGGAAAAATGGTGAAAGGATTGTCTCCTAAGATTCAAAGCAATGTAAAGAAAAATGCTGTAATTACAAGTAACACAGTCCTTTGAGATTCCTACAACATTAAAAATCAAGTGATTACCATTTAACTGCCTTCAATCAACTTTGATGTAATAACTTAACACAGAGGACTAAGAAAATCAACAGTTAAGAAAAGCAGAGAATTATGTGGATAATAACTCCTTCGTTACAAAAGTGATTTTTATGCTTGAAGGATGACTGATTGGCAGCCTCAAATGAAGTCCTCTGTGCAGAAGCAGAGAAAGTGCATTGTGACCAGTGATGTAACGAATGCCCTTCTTGTGTCACTTCTGTCTTAGATCAGGTTGCAAGGGTGTCCAGATACAGGCTTTACAAGTTCAGTGGCATACAAAAGCAGCCAAACTCTAAGAGGGGAGAGAAGATGGTGGTATGCATATTTGGGGATTTAAATGAAATAAGTTTAAAACAACCTGATATGTAATTAGCTGTTTTTCTTAATTCTTATCTTGCAGGACGCTTGGAGTTCTGATCCCTCTAATGCATTCCTTTCAATATATTTGGCAGGTTCTACAAATTTCACTGAGGTGCCAATTGTATGAAGGCAGCACAAAGCTGGTAAGGAACATTTAAGTAGTATGACTCACAGGTATCTGCTCTCTGTAACTTGATCCATACTTGATATGCACGTAGTTAGCAAATGGAAAGCAGGATTTGATCATCACAGCACAAAGAAAAAACAGAATGTGATATTATTATTTTCTTGCTATTATTTATTATTAATGACTTGATTCCTCTGAGAGGGTTTGACATCAATGTCAGTTGCCAGTTCTCGACACTTCTAAGGAACAGGCCCATTATTAATTAATTATTATTATTGCATTACTACATCAGTCGTGTGATAGGTGATTTACAGACATATTCAGGCAGGGTCCCTACATGAAATGCTTAAACTCTAAAGCATGGAAATTGCAAACAACATTACAGACAAATGAATATGGGAGACAGACAAAACGACAACAGTGATTGTGTTTGTTACAGGGTCACTGCATAAAATTCTGGGCTCAGGGGAGTCCATAGGAACTTTGCTGTCTAGTACAGAGGCTCAGGAGTTTGCTGTTTAGTGTTACTTCACAGGGAGCGCAGTTCTTGCTGGTTCACTGGAGAGACATTGTGCTTGTTTATGTCTTCAAATGCCATTGCAGCATCAGCTAAGTTAAAGGTCAGTGAAATGAGATGTGACTTCAAAGCACATGGGTCAGGGGCACAACATTTTGGCAGAAATGAACTTTGGAAGGACATGAAGATAAGCATGGAAAAAAAGTTGTCAATTAATGGAATACCCATATTAAACCAAATACCCAATTATTGGAACACCTAAATTACCATGTTCAAATGTGCTTTTTTCATCCTCTGTCCAAACTGTCCTAGCCCAGAAAGCCAACCACACCCTGGGCTGCATCAAATGAAGCAAGGCTACCAGGTTAAGGGAGGTGAACCTTCCCCTCTACTCTGTGTCAGTGAGACCTCACCTGCAGTACTGCATCCAGATATGGAGTCCCCATTACAGGAGAGACATGGACCTGCTGGAGAGCATCAAGAGGAGGGCCACAAAAATGATCCCAGGAATGGAACACCTCTCCTACGAGCACAGGCTGAGAGAGCTGGGGCTGTTCAGACTGGAAAAGAGAAGGCTCCAGGGAGACCTGAGAGAGCAGCCTTTGGATATTTGAAGGGAGACTGTATAAAAGAAGGGAACAGACTCTTATCTGATGCTCTTAGCAGCATCAGTTGAAATAAGACAAGGGGAAATGTTTTCAAACTAAAAAAAGGGAGATTTAGACTGGATATAAGGAGAAAGTTCTTTATAATAAGGGTAATGAAGCACTGGAACAAGTTGCTCGGAGAGTCAGTGAATGTTTTGTCCCCTAGTGACAGTCGAAGTCAGTCTGGACAGGGCTCCGAGCACCCTGATCTAACTGTAGGTGTCCCTGTTCATTGCAGGGCAGTTAGATCAGACAACTTCTAAAAGTCCCTTCCAACACAAATATTCTATGATTCTATGAGCTAAAAGGAAATACTTTTTCATGGTTAAGTCTAGTTTCTAAAATACATGGTGCTAGTTTTCTCTCTTGTGCATTTTAAATCAGTGCAAACTCAATGATTTTGACTATATGAGAACAGCTATGTGACCAGATTAAATCAACCTAACTGAGGTTTACATGCAAAATGCAGCTTTGCCCAAGATTCTCTCTATAGTAAACTTAGAGTGACAATGACCTCCAGAGGGTAATTCTGACCACATAAGAGCTGAATCACCGTCTGGAGGTTTCTGTCTATTTCCATTGAGTATGGAGTTACCATGACCAGATTCCTAATTCCAGCATTTCAGCAAGGTACCTAAATTGAGTAGAATTGAGTCCATACTTCTATACCTATGCATAATTTAAATGCACACCTCTCTGCAACCGTGCTGCAGACCAAGTAATTGCTGGGACCTAAGTGACAGCAAAAGATAGTCAATAGATAGGAAGACCATTAAGGACTGCTTGGATTACTCATGTTTTGCAAGGCAATTCAAGAGTACATTCTCTCCATTAACATTTCACTTAAACTATTCTTGAATATCAGAACACGTCTGGATTCACCTCTTCACAAGAGGGATATAGCCAAAGTTTGTATCCAGCACCATGCTTACTTATTTACAGCCTATTCTGAAAAAAAGATTAGTTCAGTCAATCAGAGATTTTAATACATTTATATGGTGCAGTGGTGTATAAGTTTATTGACTGTGATTACATGATGTGGAATAGAGAGAAAGCTATCTTGGATGAATGTATTGTTATTTTATATGAAATTCATGATGCTATTAAGTTTTTGGTCTCATATACTGTGGAGTATAGAATTTCAGAGATAAACTATCTTGATGTTTTCATTTCAAAGACAGGTAATAAGTAGAATACAACAATTTCCTGGAAACCCTAGACAGGAATAATCTGCTTTATGCAACCAGTCACCATCCTGAAACTCTTAAAAAGAGTTTTACTTTATAGCCAGTTCGAGAACCTGTAGGATTTGCAATTATGGCACTGGCTGTAAGGCAGAGATGGATAATCTGCCTAATATGAGTGGAATTAAAAAGAGGAATATATCATGGAAGTAAATAGCATTTTCATTAAGGAAGAATGGCAGGGGATTTTTGTAGTATGAAGTATATAAGAATAAGGAATTTTGCTTTTGCCATTGATCATTCTTAGATCATCATCTTAAGAATGATGACACTATTCAGTCTTTTTTCCTTGTGAAGATGATCCTTTTCTTCCATCTTTTAATAGAGATGGAGAGCACCTCTTTTTTTCCATTCTGAGTTCTTTTGCCACACTGTGTGTGCCTCTTATGAATGGGTACATAGATCCTGTGTGCTTTGCCCTTGCTCCAAATAGGCAGCTGGCCATAAAAGAGATGTAAACCTGTTAGTACAGCACTATCCAAACGACTATGCACTGTCAATACATCCTCTGGCATTATCTGAACATTGTTTTATTTGTCTGGACTGGAACAGTATTATATTAAATCATTTCAAAGGATGAAAAGGGATATTAGTATCTACGTATCTCTAACATCTACCAATATATAGATTGCACTATTTTTTTTTTCTCTGGTGCCATGCTTTTTGCACTACACCAGAACTGTTTTGTACCACTGGGCACAGTATCTGTAAAGCAAGCTTCTGGGAAATAGTCCAATGCCACTGACAATAAAGAAGAAATTACTCAGTAAAGAATGATTTAAGTAAAGGAAAATGTGATATCTAAGTCTAATTACATGGTCATTGAATCCTCAACAAGGATATGACTTTGAGATATACCTCTTTATACTTCTTTATTCAAAATACATGTGCAACACCCATTTCAGAAATATAGGCTCCAATTAATCTTAATTAAACCATTTGAAATCCATGCCAATGACACCAAAGTCACTATCAAAACCTTCCTGACTCACCCAGACATAACAGAAGAAACAGCATTAGATTGTAATTTAATCTGGAAGTGTTGTACTGATTATTAACTCTTCAGTTTTGGTTACCATAACACAACTCTGAAATGACTTTAGTGTAAATAAGTTAAGGATTTGGCTTCTTGACAGATTTTTGTGCCATTTGGCTCCACACGTTGCGAGAGAAAATGACACCTCCAGAGAAGAATTTAACTCCTAAGAGGAACAAATAAACCTTAAGAATCGTTTACCTATCTTCACAGTTTTTGAGAGTGAATTAATTTCTATCTTGTAGATCTTTAGGTTCTTCCCAAAATGTTCTTCCTCTCTTTATGCCCTATGAACATGTTGTAGAGTTCATCGATCAGCAGAATTCTTCAGTAAATCTCTTCAAAACTAGTCCTGAAGATGGTTTTTGAGGGAGAGGTATAGGCAGGCAGCTCAGAGACAGCTCCATATGTGTAGAATATGCCATAATGAGAATACCAATAGGATCTGCAAATGCATGGATGCTAGTGATAGAAAGGATTTCAGGACCACTAATCATGTAGGTGAAAAAAATACAAACAAAGAGAAACCAAAAAGACTGTCAAAAGATTACTCACTGGGTTCTGTTATGCATGTTTTCCCTTTCTCTTGCTATCACAGGGCATCAACATTCACCATAGTCAAATTCTGCAATAATTCTAGAGCAATTCCTTATTTCTTCTGTAGCAATAATTCTAGAGCAATTCCTTATTTCTTCTCCATTTACTGGTGGACTAGTAGATTGTCTTAGGCTTTGCATTTCATAAACTAATACTACGATCAGTTATCAAAACTTCACACCTATATTTTTTCACACAGATTAAATACAGGTTAGAATTTTTAGTCCTAGGAACTGTTTCAACAACCTTTCTGCAGAAAGATGCACTTACAATTCTCCGTATGGAAAACGTGTTTCTTACCATCTGTTCCATACTTATAATTCCTTGGTTTATATTAAAGGAAACAGTAAAGTATAGGGACATTATGCATGCAATTGAGGATTTTATAAGGTTCAATAAATTCCCTCTTAACAATCAGTTTTAAGCCTACGTAAATTCTAATCTTTCACCTGCTCTACATTTTGCTCTGCTCTCTACTTTAAGACTAGACATCAATTTTAAGACAAAGTAACAGGATAAACTCCATTTCTCAAAGAGAATCTGCATGGAAGAATTGATAATCTCATCAAAGCTAAAGCCATAGAAATCACCAGCTTCTCTATTTGCCTATTTGGAAGGCAAATTTAAGAATCAGAAGTATTCCAGAGGAAACAGATTTACAGCGTGTTTAGTTTTGTTTTATCCAATGTTCATTTCACAACATCTAATACCTCGTTCCCACAGCTTTTGAGAAATTAAGGTAAATGATGGCCTACATCTAGAAAATGATCAGAAAAAAAAATCTTCTCTGTTTTAGTTCAAGCGCAAATTATATGAGTATAGGTCAAGAGTGTTGGTGATTGAGATTCAGATCCCTTCTACACCTGAAAAAACATGAATCAATATTTTGCATCACCCATGAGATTGGCCGAGAAATTGAAGTATGCCTAACAATCTTGTTGTCCTTGTAGAGCCAAGTAATCTAATACTAGCATAGGGCTCTACTTTCCTTCTCAGGTGAATGTCTTCCTCTCCTTGCTAGAGAATTATCCCAGTAATTTGTTAAGAATATGTGACAATATTGAAATTTGTCTTCAGTATGCAGCAATGTAGATCTCTCCTTGATTCAAATCTTTTTCCTGTGAAGAAATGAGAGAGGAAACTTGAATCAGGTTTTCTCCATTTTTTTTTTTCCAAAACTACCTGAGAATTAGCATTACTCATATCAACAATGTTCTGTTTCTTCAAGTCCTTGTTTAAATGTGGCTCTGTTCTTCATAAAGTCATAAGCCATTTTCATCATGTTTCTGGGCACTTCGTAAGTCTACAAAGTTTCTGCTTTTGATCTCCATTTGAAGAATTCCTCTGAATTCTCTTGACATTCCTCAGATTTATGACAGACTATGAGTCACTACTCTCCCTGTCATCTATAAAGATAAGAGAAAAGGGATAGCTCAAATTAGTTTCATTCTTTTTCTAGCGACACGTTCCTTGGCCTCTGGAAATTATACTGAGTTTCCTCATGATAAAACATTGGTAACCAAAGAAAGCCTCATTGACACTGATAATGATGTCCTTTGGCACAGTCTAACATGTTCTGAATTCGGCGCAGGCTGAAGGCCTAACTCGATGGTCTGCTCACTGCAGCAAATGAAGCATCTTGGCATTTACATCATAGAAAACAAAAGCAGATCTGTTCATACGTATTTTTATGCTATAGTTGTGCTATCATTATTGTCTCTGCCATTTCAAGACACAAATAGAAAACTAAAAGAAAAATGTCTATATTGTGCAAGAGCATTTCTGCAGAATAAAGAACAGAGAAGAGGTACACATCTGTTTTCGTGCAGGTTACCAAATCACATAGGAGATCTAACATATGTATCCAGGAAATTAATAAAGTTTTATGGAAAGACTGACAATTTCTAGGAAGTTATATAACAGTACCAACTACTATGTATTATAAAAAATTACTAAACAATAAAAAATATACTGTTTCTTACTAACTTTACAGCAGTAATTGGACACCAAATGTAGTTCATTACTGATGTGGTTTTAAAGACATAGAGGTTTCTGATTTCAGAAAAGCTTCTGTCAATGCTTCAAAGCACATAAGTCAGGAATTGTTCTGGATTGTTTTTTTTTGTTGTTGTTTCCTTGCAAATTTCCAGAAATAAAATCTACAATGTGTTTTATATCAGTTTTTCTACAATGTTTTTACTAGATAAAGTACTTCTGTTTTTATTTTTCTTTAAAAGATATTAGAACATTGCACTGGAAATATTAATTATTTAGGTTAAATCTCCACTTTTGTAAAATGTACGTGACATAATTCTGGACAGGCAAAATTAACTTCCTGGACCTTGGTGAAACCAGAGATCAGAACTGACAGTTCTTCCAGTATCATATCAGTAAATTTTCCTAAAGCAAAATCAGTGAGATAACAAATTCATTCGTGTTTCACTGCTCTCTTGATGCTCACTTTGGATGTTCATGTGCTAGGCATTACATTGTACCACTGTGACCAACAGCAACAAAGCAGCTCAACCAGCCTTGGGAGAAAGGCCATGGGATTTCTCCTCTCATATGTGGATATCTTCCCATGCTCTGTGGCACAGACAGGGGCCAAGCTGTTACAAGTTTTGTGAAAATCTGTAGTTGCCAAATGCATTGAAATTCCAAGTTTTTTGTTTGGATTTTTGTTCTTTTGTTTGCTTGTTTGTGGCATTGGCAGCCTAAGCTATAGCTGCCTTCCATGAGTTAATACATGTCCATGCACCTTCTTCCTCTTTGCTACAAAAAAAAGACAGGTCTCTATCCTTACCTGCTTTCCTTGGGTAAACAGCACCCTCAAAGATTTTCCATCGGTGTTGTGAGAGCTCCCTCTTCTGTTACAAAGGGCTCTATCAGATGCTTTAAAGATTCGGTTTTGGATTACAGGGCTGAATAACAGGCAAGCTGGCAAACTGGAAGAGAAAGATGTGTCAGGATAAGCAAAGCATCTCCAAGATAAATGTCATGCAAAGGAAAGACCCTGATGGTGGTGGCTGGAGGATGACTTTAGTCCCATCTTTTATAGAATCACAGAATGCCTCGGGTTGGAAAGGACCTTAAAACCTATTCAGTCCCAGTCCCTTGCTTGGGCAGTGTTCCACCTACCAGTTCAGGCTGCCCAGCGCCCCATCTAACCTGGCCTTGTATACCTACAGGGATGAGGGCAACCACAGCTTCTCTGGGCAGCCTGTGCCAGTGTGTCACCACCCTCTCAGTAAACAATTCCCATTAACATCTGACCTAAATCTCCCCTCTTTTAGTTTAAAACCATTTCCCCTTGTCCTACCACTGTCAGATCACATAGAAAGTCTCTCTCTCTTTCCTTAATCATCTTTTATTCATTTGGTCAAATTCTGTCTTGAATTCACTGGCCATGGACAAGTAGCAAGTGAGATATACAAGGCAAAAGTCAGTCCTTTCAGAAAGAGCCCCTAAAGAAAAAATGAGCAGTTCTTATTTTTTGACTTGATCTGTTGTAACACATCATTGGTGGGAAAAAAAACAGGTATAAAGTAATGGAGTAGGTTTTTAGAATGACCATTTACTGACAAATGTTCTTGTGTAATCTGGTATTGCTTATTTTATTTAATTATTTCATACATAATAATGAAATAAAACAGATACCTCTGCATACTAGAGGACTTGCACAATGGCTCAGAGAACACAAGGAGTACACACAAAGGCAAAAATCACTTCCATCTTGTTTAGCCATTAAGCATTGGCTCTCACAGTAAAAATAAGGGAGTTTGTTATCTTTAAATATCCCTCTCTCAAATACACACACATCCCCTCTACACACCAAACATAGCAAAGTGATCTTAAGTTCTGAATGTCAGTATTTCTAAGGTGCCAAGAGCCCATAACTGAGATACCTACCTTCAGAAGTCTTTTTTAGCTTGGAAGAGAGAACTTGAAATCAAAAGTAACTGGAATGAGATGATACCACAAGAGAAACAGTCTTCCATTCAGGCAGCTCTTTAACAATTTTAAATGAGTTGTAGAAATGAATTCAGCATAAATTTACAAGTGATTATCAGACATTTCTCTACTTTTACTTATTACTGATTTCAACATTCAACCCTACACTCAAGATAAGAATTTGGTATCTGAAAATGGGATTTAGATTATATGACTGCTAATGGTGACACATAGGAGTTCTGTTATTCTTTCAGGGGCAGGGGGATGAAGGTGATCCAGAACATTTTTGGGTAAAGAAGTGAGTTTAATTCATGTCTTCCATACTTAAATGAATGTTCAGACATGAGGCCATCCTTTGCACGTTTTTCAAAGAACACAAGAACCACCAGTGTATTTTTGTCATATTCATCATTAGAGTAGAACTAAAACTTTTCACATGCACTTTCTATACTGAGTACTTCTGGACAGGCACAGAAGCAGAATGTGAGCTTCTTGGAGTGTTTAAAAGTTAAATATTGAGAAACTGATGGAGGCAGCTTCTGAGGCTTTTCAGGTTTGGAGTGAGAGCTGAGCAGCGATTTTCATCTTGGACATTCTGATGCCACATTTCCCCCCTTTTCTCCACAGAGGTACTGAAGTACTTTTGATTTGAAGGATGTAAAAGCAGGGAGGTTCACTGCCCATGATGGGGCCTCACACCTAAGCACTTGTCTAAATGTCTTAGAAAATGTGATTTGTAGGTCATAACCATTACAATTCCAGCTACTTATTCTCTCCTACACAAATTTTGCAAATAGCTGGCAAGTAGTGTGGATTAGAAAGCCTGCTTCTTCTGTTTCTGAAAGTTGCTTTTTTTTTTTTTAATGCAGTCCCTGAGCAGAAAACACTTTGGTAGTCTAATCCATATGCTTGTAGAGACAAAACAAACAAGTACATTTGGAAGATGTAGACTACTTCTGCATTAGCGTTTGCTTTTGGGCAAAGGTCATCTGACTTTTTTGCTTCTTGCTCATTAGTAACTATCAGGTTAAACTGAGGCTGTTCTGCCTTTTTCAGATAGTTGAAATAACAGACAGCTCCTTACCCCACATTAATTATCGAACACAAATAGTTGCAAAGGTATTAAATAATTCTAACACGTTTTACAACTGCTAAAAATGCATATGAACTTTATATGGTGATATTATCATATCCCTTGTTAATATTCCTCAACAGTTTAATAGAATGACTGATGACAATTAAATGTAGTAAACCTCTTTTATTACAGTTTTAGGATGATTTTGCACTATATTTTCTACACGCTAAATCACAGCTTCAGAAGAATCAGAATGAAACATTAAAATGGGGACTGAGCTTAGAGCTAGGATTGATCAGTCGATCCCTCAGGATGGCACTCCCCTTGCTCAAGTTGCACTGTAGGATATGAGAGCAACCTTCAATAAGCTAAGGATAAATTCTTGGTGCAAGCAAATACAGGTGGTTGGGGAAAATGATAACATAGACAAAATTCATTGCTTTCAAGTCACTCAACAGAATAGACTAGAATTTGATCTCTGTGTTTTATTCCAGAGCACAAATTTCCTCCAGCATCACGAGATCTCCAGAGCATGCAGAAAGTTTGTAACCTTTTGAAACTTTTTCTCTCTTTGGTCTGTACTTTCTAAATTGCAGAACATAAACCCTGAATTCCATTTTTTTATCACCTTATTATCCCATGGCATCAGATAAGTCATACAATTTGTCAGCATACAATTTGGCAACAAGTCTTGTTCTGAGAGCATGAAGTAGTTAATATGAGTTGGACATAATTAGCAGAGCTGTTAGCATAAGCTCACGAACTGTAACTGACATTTTGTTTCAAAAATAGATGAAATATGGCAAATCTCTTGTTGAAAATAAATAAATAAATAAATAAATAAAATAAAATAAATCCTATCTTTGAATGATTTATGTGCTCCTGAAAAATAAAAAATCAAGCTGTGAAAAAACCTGTTGACCATCAAGTGGGAATTTGTCCAAATTTGTTATAAACATCCTCAGTAAGAATCGACAACAGGAGCTGACTGTGAGCACCAACAGTGACTACAGCAAGTCAGAAAAAGAGAGTTTTGTAGAGACAGGTCACCAGGAAGGTATTTTTTACACAACACTACAAGTGGAAATAAATAACTTTCAGAGATACTCCAGGAATGGAGATTCAAGATGGAACCTGGGAAAAAGAACCTTAGAGACATCTGGGAAACTCTGGGGACCCTACAGCCTGGCACTAGCACCGTGCCTCACACAGCTGTGACAGCTGTGCCAACCCATCTCATCTCCCTACCAACCGTGGTCACTGCTATCTAGGGACAGAAAAGTCATGAGATTCGTAAAACTGCATATGTCTCTGATTAAACATTAGCCTTCACTGTGCTATTTGATTTTGATATGTGATAGTGATAGGAAGTGTGGGATAGATGAGTGGACAGTGAGGTGGGTTGAGAACTGGCTGACTGGCAGAGCACAGAGGGTCGTTGTTGGTGGTGCAGAGTCTGGTTGGAGGCCTGTAACCAGCAGTGTTCCTCAGGGGTCGGTGCTGGGTCCAGTCTTGTTCAACATCTTCATCAGTGACCTTGATGAGGGAATAATGGCCACCCTCAGCAAGTTTGCCGATGATACGAAGTTGGGAGGATTGGCTGACATGCCTGAAGGCTGTGCTGCCATTCAGCAAGACCTGGACAGGCTGGGGAGCTGGGCAGAAAAAAACCGGATGAGGTTTAACAAAAGCAAGTGTAGAGTCTTGCATCTGGGGAGGAATAATTGCATGCACCAGTACAGGTTGGGGGATGAGCTGCTGGAGAGGAGCTCTGCAGAGAGGGACCTGGGTGTGCTGGTGGACGACAGGTTGGCCATGAGCCAGCAGTGTGCCCTTGTGGCCAAGAGGGCCAATGGCATCCTGGGGTGCATTAAAAAGAGCGTGGCCAGCAGGTCGAGGGAGGTGATCCTCCCCCTCTACTCTGCCCTGGTAAGGCCTCATCTGGAGTACTGCGTCCAGTTCTGGGCTCCCCAGTACAAAAAAGACAGGGATCTCTTGGAAAGAGTCCAGCGGAGGGCCATGAAGATGGTGAAGGGCCTGGAGCATCTCTCCTATGAGGAAAGGCTGAGTGAACTGGGTCTGTTCAGCCTTGAGAAAAGAAGACTGAGAGGGGACCTGATCCAGGTCTATAAATATCTAAGCTGTGGGGGGCAGAATGGCGAGGCTGGACTCTTTTCAGTGGTGAGTGGAGGCACGACAAGGAGAAATGGCCAGAAACTGGAGCATAGGAAGTTCCACACAAACATGCGCAAGAACTTCTTTACAGTGAGGTGACGGAGCACTGGAACAGGCTGCCCAGGGAGGTGGTGGAGTCTCCTTCTCTGGAGATGTTCAAGACCTGCCTGGATGCCGACCTGTGTGACCTGGTGTAGGGAACCTGCTTTGGCAGGGGGGTTGGACTCGATGACCTCTGGAGGTCCCTTCCAACCCCTACAATTCTGTGATTCTGTGATTCTGTGATAGTGTTTTTTTGGAAAAAATGCACGTAGAAAAATTTCAGTGAAAAAGGGCTACGCAGCCTCGAGGTTAAAACCTCATTTCTTTAAAATCACACTTAAGAGGCACCCAGTAACTCAGGAGAAAGAGTAGATAGACTTTTAGTAGATAGTTTATTATACAAATGACTGGAACTGAGTAATATTTTGCAAACAGAGGAGTATCAATACATGAGAAAGGAAAAATGCACTGTGGTGTTAAGTCATAAACAAACAAAGTATTGTTCAGGTCCCAGATGAAGAAGCCTAAAACCCTTGGCAACAGGGACTACCATTAGTTAAGGAGTTCAACAGTGATGGGAAAGAAAGAAAATGAATGGCAATTAAAATAATGGGATTCTCTAGAAATGTAATAAGATTTTTCTTCTGGAAAACATCTATCATTTATTAAAAGTAATGAATAATTAAATGGATTTTTCTTATTTTGAATTGACTATTCCAGGAATATAATATTCTGTTAAATACCACTGTATGATTTCAAAGTAACGTTAAAATCAGATTTTTTTCTACAGGAACATCTCAGTGAATCTCTAACCATCTTTCAAAGGGAAATCAGAAGCACTGTTATAGGAGCCACTATGAATTCCAGTTATATGCAGCTGAGGATCAGATATTCAATGATATACAAATAAACAGAATCTGATTCTGCATTCGGTCATTTCAGATACATACCAGCTCACTACCACGGAAACAGATGTCTGAATTATACAGTGTTGAAATGAATTTGTGTCCACCAGAGCTGTGATTTCTACAAGGCATAAATTTCCCTCAAAGGTTCATGATATCTTCCAGCCTGAAACATAGTTCTCAATTTGGGCTTGTCAGAAAAAGTATGGGAGGACTTAGAAAAAGTTGCTGAAGCTGTTATAGATAAGAAAGTTGGGAGGGAAACTCAGCATTCGGCTTGTGATTGCCCCCAGGTTGTTAGCTCATCCCACTGCTCCATTTTGGAACACGCCAACTAGGAGGGCTATGAAGGAGGCTAGTACTGAACAGTGTGACTGAGAAGCAGTAGAAGTCCATTGGTCTCGGGACTGCTTTCAGGTAGTAACATTGCCACAGTCCGAGATTCTCCACTAAAAAAAAAAAGCAAAACAGCAAGAAGGAAATCTGTTCAGACAGCCAGTGAAGCACAGCAGAAGGGCAACCCCTCTTGTACCTCTGGGTGGCCAAGTGTTTATGCTCACAGTCTACTCTAGCTATATATACAAGGCCTGTGAAGAGACATCCCAAAACTGACAGCCAGCTCCCCATAGTGAAGAAGTTGGACCAATCTGTCAAATTACTGGTAAATATCTATTACATTGTCTTTTGTAACTCCCAGTAAGATAGTCTAACAAGATAACACTTTGAATAATGTATCTCAGGATAGAAAATTATGAAACACAGATGCCTCACTGTCTTACAATCATATGTCATTCTTCTGTCCTACTTTATTTGGCTTTGACAAGTTGACTGGTAAGTGGTAGGATAGTTACATTGGTTCTTTGTTTTCTCATCTGCATTTTCTGAGCCTGAGTATGAATGTTAACATGGCTTTCAATCAATTTTGCAAGTTATTAAATCTGTTTATCCCTAAGCAGGGAAATGCCAGAGGAAGTGGTAGATTGGCCAAGTCTAGCTCTTCTATTGAGAGACTCGGTATACCTGTGGTATGCGCTGGGATCTTTTTCAAGGATAATCTTGACATCTGATCTCTGATGTAATTAGCACAATTGCAAATTTTCACAAGGGATTCTCTGTTCTTGTCAAAATCTTTACCATAACAACCTTTGAATTACAATACAGCAGTAAGTGTACTACAGTGCTCAGTAGAGGAAAAGATACAGTAGGAACATCTCTAAATGAAATTAATTAGAATGGTTAATGTTCGTGAAGCACTTTGAAGTTGGAAAGAGCTATAGTAGTGTTAAATTATAATCATTAGCATGCCAAATCCTGGAGGTCTTATTCATTTATTACCCATTTGTTACACAGCTAAACTTCCACTCACTTTAGTAGAAGATTTATCTGAATGAGATATGACTACAGATTTCAAAATTCATAAAATAATAACAGTAAATATAGATTAATGCACCAATCATTCAGTAAGAAGTGGCTGTTCATAGCCCCTTATACTCGAGTCTGCTTCAGATTGAGACAGATGGAGAAATCCTTGGACCAAATAGTTCCATTGTTCATTTAATTTGCAAAATGAAACAAAACAGTGCATCAGATGAGATATAGCCTCCAAATCCAGGAGAAGCAGGAAGAGAAGGAAAGATAGGAACCACAGCCAGTACAAGCAACTAAGAGACACAGCAGTCTGTGCAGCAGTTTTATAGTATCACGGAATATTTGATGTTGGAAGGTAGTATTGGAGATCACTTAGTCCAACACTCTGCTCAAAGCAGATTAAACAGATTGTCTCCAAAATCCTGCAGCTTCAAGAGCCTGAACCCTCAGCAGTACTGAAGGAGGGACAGCCAAGTCTGAGCTTATCAGTCAGGGAAATGGAGACTCTCAAAATGAAAAAGGCTGGCCGTTCATGGCTTATGGCACCAAGAAGACGGCTTGCACTCTGCCAGCAGATATGGAACTATGCAGTAGCAACTGAGACTGTGTCCAAAGAAGCCTCTGAGTTCGCTGAGCCTCAACCACAGAACAGTCCCTGCCACTCCAAAATGCCTGTACATTAATACACACAAAATAGGGAATAAACTGGAAGGATTAGATATCTGCATGAAGTTACAGTTCTCCTCTCCATGCAGTTTCACAGGGATCAGAGAGAGGTGGTGAGATAGTTCACGTGACTGGAGTGTTGCAATGAGTGGATATAGGCTTTTTAAAATAAACAGGGTGGGACAGCAAGGAGAATTGCCCTTTTGTTAAATGCATGGGGCTCTTCCTGGGGACAGGTGATGAGCAAAGTGAGAGCTTATGATTTAGAAGTAGAGGCCAAACCAAGAGGAACAGCGCTGATACCTGCCACAGGCTGCTTAACTGGGAAAAAAATTATAGGAAGCTTCCAAAAAAATGGAAGCTGCATCCTATTTGAAGACCTTGGTCTTCATGGAGGATTTTAACCATCCTAATATCTACTAAAGGTACTACGTAAGATCTACTAAAGCAACACAAAAGTAATCCAGGGAGTTTCTGGAGTGCACTGGTAATTTCTTGACACAGACAAAAAAGGAATCAAGGAGGTGAGGGGAAATTTCTGCAGAGAATTACAAACAAGAAAGTAAAGGTTCATGATGGTCAGAATCAGCATTGTCTACAGCGACCATGAAATAGAGGAGTTCAGAATCCTGACAGGAGGGAGCAAAACAAATAGCCAAATCATAATACTGGACTTCAGGAGAAAAGACTTTGACCTGCTCAGAGATATGCTTGGAAGAATCATGGGACATCATCCTGGAGAGAAGAAGGGTCTAGGAAAGAATGGTCAATTCTAATGAGAATAAAATCAAGTAAAGGCAGTAGGAGGCCTGCATGAGGGATCAAGTAGCTCCTAACAAAATACAGATACACAGGGAAAACATAAAGGGCATAGAATCAGTGGCAAGTGACCCAGCGGGAACTTAAAGATATTGTGAAATCATGAAAACACAGAAGCACATTTAGATTTGAATATGATACAGTGATTGGCAGAAGTTTCTGAGGCCTGAAACAAGATAAATGTCACTTCAACAAGGGCAAGACGGAAGGTCCACAGTACTGTAAACTTGTCAGCTTCATCCCAATGTTTGGAGAGGGGATGGAGAAAATAATCCCAGAAATATTTTCCAAAAAATAATTTAAGGTGTCTCAGAACAGTCAGCATGATTATATGAAGGGGAATTTACATCTTACCAAGCCTTTTACCAACAGATGACTTGTTTTTGATAGATGGGGTCCCTGCAGCATTTGTTGCCTGTTTGGACTTCAGTAAGGCATTCAAGACTGGCTATCATAATATACTTACTGATAAAATAATGCAGAACAGGTTTTATAATTGGAAAATGGGGCAGACTGAAAGACCAAACTAATTGCTTTAAATTGGTGTGATCACTCATACAAGGTCTATTTGGAGGCCAGTCATAAGCAGTATATCCAAGGGGACAGTAATATTTCCAAAACTGTAGAATTGTGCACAGGTTTGGGACATCTTGTCTAGAACAGTGGGAGAGAATGCACCCTCAGCAAAAATTGTAGGGGTGCAAAGCTGGGAAGAGTTGCTGATGCACAAGATAGTTGTGTTGCTATTCAAAAGAACCTTGCCAAAATGGAATAGTAGACCGACCGTCCTGAACCTCCTGAAGATCCAAAGGCAATTGCCAAATACTGCATGTAGAGCAAAATATCCCTCTGAATCTGTACACACTGAGAACTGACAAGTTGAAAAGCAGATTTACAGAGAAGGGCATATACATCTGGTGTGCAATGAGTAGATCATAAGCCTGTATTGTGCCTTTGCAAAAAAAATAAGAAAGACAATGCCATACTAGACTGCAAGAAGACTATTACCAGTAGATTGAAGGAGATAATCCTTACCTCTTAGGGAGACTGGAGAAGACAAAGCAAGGCTCTTCACAGTGGAGTCTAGTGACAGTACAGGCAATGGACATAAACTGAAATACCATAAAAGTCCATGCAAACATAAGAAAACACATTTTTGTTCTGAAGATGATCAAATATAGGCACAGGTTGCCTAGATGTTGCAGAGTACCCATCGTTGAAAGAGAAAAAGGAACAGGTGGGAAGAGGATGCCCCTCACAGATAACTGTGATCCTGCATAATAATTCACACATCTAGTTTTAGAAAAGTGAAATGCTTTGCAAAAGGTTACCTAGGTGACAGGCACAGAAGGTGTAATTTTACTTGCACCTCAGTCTCCAAAAATAGTCATTTATTAACTCTTCCTGCCTTCTCTTTCTTCTCTTTTACTCTCTTCAGTTCTTCAGACTATACTGGCCAAATATTGATAAAAGAATCCAAAGTAAAATTAGTAGTAATATATGACATAAATTGCCATCCAACACTCTAGCTGTGAAGAAAGCTCATTTACAGCTCTTTCCTACAAAAATATTGCCCATAACATATAGCCTTTTGAAAATTAGTTACTTAGAAACAAACAAATAAACAAGGCCAGATTCTGCTCAGTATATTACTCAATTCCTAGTAAAGCTACAAGAACTCCTTTGGAAAAGCAGTCAATGAGATTTTGACTTTTATGCCGTAGACTTCCTTTTTTTCCTTGGTAAGATTTCTGCAAATAGAACAGATCTCACCCAAAATTTCTTTAGTGAGCAGCCGTCCACAGGGAGCACACGTCAAATTGTGAGTTACAGTAATGTCCAGCTTTCCCAGCTCTTGCTGATAGCTTGGCAACTACTCCAGTACTCCAAGGGTTTGTTGAACAGTAAACAGAAGCTGCAGCTGGCCAAGAAGCTAGAAGAAGAAAACATAAATTTAGAACAAGGCTTTTTTTCGTTCTTGCTTAAAGCCACGTTAACTGTGAAGGGGTCTGTATGACAGGGATGAGAGTGCTGATGAGAAGAAGGTACATACAGACTTCCTACAGAGAATTTAAAATATTGATTAGCAGTATCAAAACATTTTGGCTACGTGCAAGTCCTGTATATTATCATAGTGCCAGGAAAGTACATGGCACCTTTGAGACAAATAAAAGTTCTGGTTTCTGCACATAATCTACATTTAGGCAGAAGATAATAACACATGGAGTGAGGAAATGAAGATAATTGTTCCCCCAATGGCATCACATGAAAACTTGAGTTGACTTTAACTGTTGTGGCTCTGTACTTATGTACAGCAAACCCCTCTTGTAAGCACAATGTGGATCCTCTGGAATTGGATAACTTCAGCACAGTGTGCCATTGTAAACCTCTTTGTAATTCCTAGTAGAGTGGATAAAGTGCTTTGATCACATAGGTATCCCAGTCCAGGCATTTAGATTGCACCTTCTCGTGTAGATGCACAAGTTACACTTGCAAAGTCCTCATAGAGCAGATGGAGAGACACTGACTTCTAATTCAGACTCTTGTCTCCTGCCCCTTCATTGACTGAGCAACGAGCCTGAGCTTCTGCAGTGGGATATATCTCACCTAATTTTAGCAATCTAAATGTTCAATACTTGGCTGAGCTAGTCTCCAAGCTGCTTCTACATTCAATGAAGAGAGATGAGTATTTCCAAGTATATGTTAGTGTACTCAACTTAGATACTTATTCTGAGATGGGATAACTTACCTTCTCTAAAAAGGAACCTGACTCAACGTTATAGCAGTGCCCATATGAACAGTTCAGAATAGATGCCTGTGGTCTATACAGTGTATGATAGAAACTTCTCTGTAAAAACTTAAAAACATGCTAATTATTAAGCAGCATAAAAATAACACCCAAAACTCTAGCATTTTTGTCTCAGTGCCATGAAAGAATCATTGGTACCTGAATTAGGTGTCTATTTTATTCTAATATACTATTACAGTTCTTGCAGACACAAATACTCCAAAAATCATGGTGCTGTTAAATTCAGTGGCATAATATAGATGAGAGTTCAAATACATTTAAAAGATGATAAGCAAAGTCTCTTATCCATATCCCACTCTCAATACTCTATTATGTAAGCTTCTTTTGAGAGAGGAAGAATAGCCTGTCAGATGGTACAACCGATAATTTTTTGAAGAAAAATCAGCAAATTGTAACATTTTTTAAATATTATGAAAATATTTTGTTGGGTTATGTTAAAACTTTTCCAATAAGCCAAACTGGCAAGAAGGGACTGAAAATATACACGTTGATGCGTCTCTCTTTAATAATTTAATATAAAAAGAGAATACAATGAAATGAACTGTCAAGTATAAAAATCCTTTTAGTATTCTCTTTTCATGTTCAAAATCTTTGTTGTGTTTGAGCATCCATAATTGCTCTGCGTCAGGTTCCCTAAGACATTTCCATCTGTCTGTCAGAAAGTTTGAAAATATTCTTTGGCACTTTCAGCTTTAATAGAAATCAAATATTTTTTAACGAGCAAGGCAAATTCCGGTGCTTGTTTATTCTTTGCCCTTCTGTTGTGATCACTGGGACCATCTCTCACTTCAGCGTGATACATGTATATTACTATTTGCACCACCACACACAGTTCATAACTTGGAATAATCCATAAGGGCATTGCATGCATCATTCCTTCTGCTTAGCCATTGAAATAACTTTACTCAGAATCAAAAAGCTGAATGAAACAGCTGAGCCTGGCAAACAGAGAGCAGCTAACCAGGGAGTTTCTGAAAGGCTAGCTGCAGAGTCCATGCTCACTGGTAGCACAGTGTGAAAAGGTGAGCTGGGAGAGCATTTGCATGCGTGTGTATGTCTATTTCCTACTCAAGTTTCATCCTTTGGGAAGTCTGTGAGGGTAGTCTCTCAATCTCCTATCCAGCCTCCTGATCGGCTTGTTGGTGTTTCGGTGGGACCCATCTGGCTGTGCTTAGCAGATCTTTGATCAGAATCAGTGCTTGAAATCATCAAGTAGCTAAGCCTTCTCAGATTACTGAGGGAATGAGACTCTGCAGCAAGAATTTTTATATAAACAATTTTCCAGCGAAGATTTGAAGGCAGACACACGAAGGAGGAACAGAGGAAAAGAAACCATGTAGCATACAGAAAGGATATTTGGAGAAAACACATTTGGAAAAAATTACTGTTGCAGAATCAGAGGAAGAACTTGTCACTAAGGAACAAGCTCTAGTGCAAATCAGGGTCTGCAACAGAAAGGATAAGGAAGCTGTTTTACATTCCACAAAATACTTATGTATGAGCCACTGACAAAGTGCTGTACAAGTGATCTGGAAGGTTTATGGATCAATTTCCTAGCCAATATAGTACAAGGTAGGGCACAAGCCAGTGGTTCAGATCATCATTTCACATTTCAGAACGTCATGAATAGCTTTTTAAAAACCTGCCTGTCCTACATAAGGAAAAAAAACAAGAAGCGGACATCTCAACATTAGTGATACATATTAGAGATATATCAGTAGAGAAAGAACTTCAGAATTTCTTAAATAAAATAATAAAAAAAAAATTTACAATTTTCTAACTCAATAATGTCATGCAAAGATAAATTTGATTGCACTTTGGCAGATAAAAGGGCACTGATCTAAAATTTAAAAGCAAATATTGTTTTAGGAGCAAGTTATCATGAGTTAATTACATTCATTATATGCAGTCAGAACAGAAAGTTCAAATAAGTAATGATTGGTGATTTAAAAGAGAGATGTTCATAGAGCTGAAAACAACTACAGGCTGATGCAACTGATGTAACAGTTATGAATAATGTTGGAAACTTATTAATTACTTCATTTGATGGCCAAAAAACTACCATCCCACATCTGAATAAAATGAAGAATGAGGTGATTATAGTTATAAAACAACTCAACTTGAGCAGAGAGAACAAAAGCACCTGCAAAAGCTAAAATATTTTTGTCATCTGTGTGTGTGCATGTGAGTGTGTTTGTAATAAGAAAAAAAAAAAGGCAACATGACAGAAAAGGGTATAAATTTAGAAGCTAGAAAGTTCAGGAAACTGATTAAGAAAGGAAACAAAAATAATCAAGTAAAAAGCAAAGGATGTAGCTGTCACAGGTAATAAAATATATGAACATAAGTAATCCTGCCAGAGGTGCTGGTTCTTTTCTAGACGAATAGGGTAAAGCTTTCAGTAACAAAACAGAAAAGAAAAAAAGGGCTCGAAAATATTTCCGTTGTTTATTTGGAAAAAAAGGATTAAATATATTCAGATTATAGGAAAATGATAAGTACATTCAGTTTAACAAGGAATTTTTCAGAGGCTTTCTTTACAAGCGAAGAAATATAACAAAGGACAAAAAGATTTTCATTACTTTTGTTTTAGAAGAGAAACGATCTTTGAATGAGATTTAATCTGTTACCTGGATCTATATTTAGAAATGTTATAAACAAGTCATTTGTTAGCCAGAGGGGTCCAGGGGAAACATTAAGCAGGGAACCTACATTTTTTAAAGAAATCATTTTGAACTCCTAAAGCCGCTTCAAACTCCTAAAGCACTGAACAGATTTACTTCTTCATCTTGAAATGGCGATGCTTTCTTCAATAGAACGTGTGCTATTTGTAAGGCACTTCACAAAGTCTTGTATAAATTCTTTCTGAGCATCTGATGAGATGCTGTGTTTGTGGCAAGACAGGATGTCAGTGTCTGCTGCTTTTGAAGGCAGACTTCTTGTGGAAGGTTGTATATAAATACATATTAAGGAAGAATGTTTTAATATAACATCTGAGACATAAATATGCATTTCCTGCTGCAGACTATAGATGAGCAAGATGAACAAGGTATTCTAATTCCTTATGATTCTTATGGTTTACTTCTCCAATCTGTTGTTCCTTGATCCCAAGTTTTTAGTGTCAAGCAAAATGCTTCCTTTGCAATAAGTTTCCTGGATTTGAGGAAGGAAAATATGCAGTGCTGAAAGCATATAAAGGTTGCAGAGGACAATATAGTTGAATCATACCTGTCTTTGAGAATCTGAAATCTTCGGTGTGATTAAAACATTTCAGAATTCCTGAAGCTTATAAAAGGTAAATAAATAATTAAATAAAGAGACAGATCTTTTAAAACAATGTAGTAAATTAAAAAAAAAAAAAAAAAAGAAAAAAAAAAAAAGAAAAAAAAAGAAATCAGCCTCCTTAGATAAATACCAGTTCCTTAATTGTTTGTTTGACTGGTTGACTGCCAAAAACCTCGATAACATAAGCAACAGATATCAGTGAGACTGACATGCTCAAAAGCAAGCTGGTGTAGAGGCCATACAACCAGAGCTGTGAGGGTGACAGAGCACTGGTACACGCTGCCCAGAGAGGTTGTGGTCTCCTTCTCTGGAGGTACTCAAAAGCCACCTGAGCACTTTCCTGTGTGACCTGCTGTAGGGAACCTCCTGTAGCCAGAGGGTGGACTAGGTGATCCCCAAAGGTCCCTTACAACCCCTGTGATTCTGTAATTATGGCTAAGATCTCAGTACAAGCCCATTTCAATTGATGCTAAATATCAAAGTTCTCGTTCACTGCAGCTGACAGGAAAACAGCATTTTCTGTGGGAGTATTTTACATCTCTTATCAAACCCATGTGAACATTCTCTTTTTTTTTTTTTAATCTAATTAAAAATAAACAAGACTGACACCTTTTTCTTCCCATTTGTAATATTTGGAACGCACAAACCCGTGTACTTTTACACCTAAGTAAAGGAAGAAAATATTTGCCTCCAAAGTTTTCATCTAAAAAAAAGAAATGCAAAAGTATGTTAATAAAAGCAACTCCTTCCACTGGTTATTATCCTCCTTTCTCACTCATGCATATTACTGTGATCCAAGCAGAGAATGAGCAGATATTCAGACCTTTCTTAGCATGCAAATGAAACATCAGCTTATGCATTACCCCCTGCATCTGAAAGAACTCATGTGCTGCAGCATAACTTTGTTAAATAAATTGTACATCTTTCCCTGTTCCTTCAACACAACCGGGACACATTTTCCATCCCTGACATGTGGGACTAAACCTAATCTGAATGACAGTAAAACTGTGAGAAAAGAGTGGGTGAAGATAGGGAAGCATATGACAACAGATTATTATTTTATTGATTTGGAAATAAAATCATAAAATCATAGAAATACCTGGGTTGAAAAGGACAACAATGATCATCTAGTTTCAACCCCCTGCTGTGTGCAGGGTTGCCAACCACCAGACCAGGCTGCCCAGAGCCACATCCAGCCTGGCCTTGAATGCCTCCAGGGATGGGGCAGCCACAGCCTCCTTGGGCAACCTGTTCCAGCGCCTCACCACCCTCTGAGTGAAAAACTTCCTCCTGATATTTTACCTAAATCTCCCCTGTCTTAGTATAAAACCATTCCTCCTTGTCTTATCGCTATCTACCCTTGTAAACAGTCATACCCCTTCCTGTTTATATGCTCCTTTCAAATACTGGAAAGTCACAGTGAGGTCTCCCTGGAGCCTTCTCTTCTCCAAGCTAAGCAAACCCAGTTCCCTCAAACTTTCCCCACCGCTCAAAATCAGATAAGAAAGACTATCTGACTGATTACAGAATCACAGAAGATAGAATCGTAGAATATCCCAAGTCAGAAGGGATCCACAAGGATCATAGAACCATAGGATGCTTTAAGATTATCTAGTTCCAGCCCCCTGCAGTAGGCAGGGGCACCTCCCTCTAGAGCAGGTTGCTCGCAGCCCCATCCAGCCTGGCCTTGAATGCTTCCAGGTAGGGAGCATCCACAGCCTCACTGGGCAACCTGTTCCAGTGTCTCACCACCCTTACAGAAAAGAATTTCTTCCTGATGTCTAGTTTAAATCTGCCATCTTCCAGTTTAAAGCCATTTTCCCTCATCATGTTGCTATATGCCCGTATGAAAAGTCTCTCCTCAGCTTTCCCATATGGCCCCTTCAGGTAGTGGAAGGCTGCTATAAGGTCTTCCCAGAGCCTTCTTTTTTTACCAGGATGAAGAGCCCAACTCTCTCGGCCAGTCTCCATAAGGGAAGTGCTCCAGCCCTCTCATCATCTTTGTGGCCCTCCTCTGTACCCATTCAAACTCCTGGTTCCACACAGGATCACCCAAAAATCAGACCATATATTCCAGAGCGGTTTCCAGACATTCCTTGAAGGCCAACAGCTCAGGGCTGTGCCCACTGCCCTGGGCAGGCTGTTCCATGCCCACCGCCCTCTGGTGCAGAGCCTGTCCCCAGTCCCCAGCTGCCCTCCCCTGACGCAGCTCCCTGCTGTTCCCTGTCCCCATCACACAGAGCAGAGCTCAGCACTGCCCTCTGCTCCCCATAAGGAGCTGCAGCTGCCATCAGGCCTCCCATCAGCTCCTCTGCTCTGGGCTGAGCAACCCCAGGGACTACCTAAAGAGTTACCTGGGAGAAATAAGCATAGGCCATGGTGCAGATTCATGTGTAAGCAAATCTCTGCATGCTTTTACACCAGTCCTTCTCTGTCCCACCTGTAAAATATGCAGAGATGTAAAACTGGTGCCCACAGTCCCTCACAGCAGGCATATCCCCTATCTTCCAGCTCTTTAAATGCATTCAATGAGTTTTAGTACTCGATTTAGCTCTTTTCTAACTTCATTTCGCAGAGAACAGAGGATGTTTTTCGGCAGTGACACTTAGCTGAACTCTGCTTTGTGTGCAGTTAGATTTACTTCTAACACTTCTGAATGTCGTTGCCCGCATTATTGCTTTTGTCCCAGACGCTTTTTTGTTGGTTAGTTTTGTACTGAAATCACGGTTAAGCCATTCAGCATGGTATTTTCTCTGTGGAGTGAAAAGTGTTTGAAAGCAGTTGAAGGTCACACGTATTATAACAAAACAAAAGGGAGAAATAATAGGGCATCCATTCTGAAGTCCTCAGACATCCAACATATTATTGCCTTGGTGATTTCAGTGTGGATAAGAAGGGCTGCAGAGGGAAGGAGGCATCTTAATCCAGCTGTTCTTTTCAGCATACACAATGAGAGGGATGCGGGGTCTTGTTCCCCAGCCCCATTCTGCCATCGTGTTGTAAGCTGTGTGAAAATGCCAGGAGAAGATAACTCTCTGCCAGCCTACCATGGTAGCAAGTGCTCAGTTTGTGGCTGACCACAGTGACACCTCTGGTGTCACAATCTTCACACTCTGCAGATCATCTACTCCCAAGCCAGGCTTTGGGGATTGCAACCTACAGGTCCTTTTTTAACAAATGCAGCAGTAAAAGTGTTCTTATATGGGATCGGTGACCAAAGCCAAATTAGGTGAAGCTATTAGATTCCTCAGGTAAAGACACAGCTTTTTCATCCACTGCAAGAAAAAAAAGTACCTGAAACTATAGTGCAAAACAGAGAAGAAAGGGAGTAGGCATGTATCACATCTGTCCCTCTGTACACAGCACTGGTGAGACTGCACCACAAATACTGCGTTCAGATTTGGTCACTTCACTAGAAGAAGAGTATTGGGTTGACTGAGCCTACACAGAGAAGAACAATTAATCTGGTAAAGGGACAAGAAAATAAGATTTATAAAGATTGCTTGAAGATGTCAGTGCTTCGTGTGGAGAAGAGACTGAGGGGAGACCTCACTGCTATCTACAACTACCTGGCAGGAGGCTGCAGTGATTGAAGGTGTCGGTCTCTGTTCTCAGGTGTCAAGTGACAGGACATGATGAAAAGCTCTCAGCATGCAATTGGGAGGTTTGGATTAAATAGGAAGAACTTATTCATTTGAAAAAAAAAAAAAAAAAAAAAAAAAAAAAAGTGGTCAAGCATTGGAATAGGCTGTCCAGGAGAGTACTGCAGGTAGAAGAGACACATGGACATAGCACAGAGAGACAGGATTTAGTGATTGGACTTGGTAAGTCAACTGACATTTGGACTTGATGACCTTTAAGGTCTTTTCCAACCTAAATGATGCTATGATTCTGTTCTGGGATTACAGTTCCTTCCTCTCTCCAGGTTCTTCACACTTTAGTCAGGAAGAACAACCTACCTTACTTGAAGTGTAATTAATTTACTTCTGTGTGGGTCTTCCCAGCCTGTCAGTATACCCACACTTTTTTTTACTTTTTTTTTTTACTTTTTTTTTAATTTATGTTTTAGTTCTTTATTGCTGTATTTGTCTTCAGTCAGATAGCTCATTTAGAAGCAGACATTTAACACCCTTGAAGCTGTGAGCAGTTTTTCAAACATCACCTTTACATCTCCTTTTAATTACAGTGGTTTCTGTGCTGCTCCTATCCACCAGCACTGGTAAGCAGAATCATAGAATCATTAAGGTTGGAAAAACCGCTAAGATCATCTAGTCCATCTGTCAGCCCATCACCACCATCTCTGCTAACCATGTCCCTCAGTGCTACACCTACACTGTTCTTGAACACCTCCAGGAAAGGTGACTCCACCATTTCTCCAGACAGTCTGCTCCAATGCATCACTGTTTCTGAGAAAAAAAAAATTGTTCCTAATACCTTAACTGAACCTTCCCTGTCATAATTGTTGAGATCTAGTGAATGGGGTGGCAGACAGTCCACCCAAAGTAGCAGTGCAAAACCCTTGGGCATCTCTAAATTACACTGGAATCTCACAGCTGTTAAGCAGCACTTAGTTCAGAAACCTCTCAAAAACAATTCTCCAGTTCAGTGCAAATGGAGAGTGGAGTGACTCTGAGGAGTCTAACACTGAGATCACTCCACTGGGAGGCTGCACAGCTCCATCCCCTTGAGCAATTACGTCTTCCCACACCACCCTTGTTCTTTGAGTCCTTGTATAAGCCTGCATCTCTCATGGGCACCATCTTGTTCCTTTGCCTGCAAGTCTGCACTCTAGCAACAAAGCCCTGACTAAACATCCACGCAGTTCAGCACAGTCATTAGCCCCAAATGTTTTTTTCCTTCCCCAGGCCAGACATTCCCTCAGATGGGGAATATAATTTCCTTAGAGTACAAAACACAATTCAGATCTATGAGCTAGCTTGCAGACCAGAAGAATTAAAGACACTCTACTTCCCTATATATACAACATCATATATACTATATTAGCACAGTACTCTACCAAGGCTAATAAACCCTACTCTGCATTTGGAGGTAATAAACCTGCTGCTTGGACCTCGGCCAATCTCATATTGTTGCTAACCTAAAAGAGGTACCAAAGCAAGCTAGTGACAAAGTAGTCTGAATAAATATTTGGGCTCTTGGCCTCTGTTGAACTCCATGCTGCTGCAGCTCTGTTGCTCTCAATGCCTGAGCTAGGCAGTATAAAATTTACTCAGATATGTATCATCATGTGCTGTGGGTGAATATTAATTCTGACCTGGTGCAAAGAAGGAGAGAATATGGTTCTCCTCCTTTTACCTCCCAGAAGTGGAGTTATGTATGAGACTATTTGTCTGAGCATATATTGTCTTGCTGACAGGACAGGCTGACAGAGGTGGCTTTGATCCTCCAGACAGAGTCCTAAATCATGAATCCAGGGTCCACAGGAGCAGGATATTTCAAACAGAGTGCCAATATCTCATTTCACTGTATTTAATCGGCTAAAATTATTCAGTTGGGGCAAATTCTGCTCTCTATTATCCTGGTGCAATTCATTGATTTTGCAATGGCCAAGTGTAATTGTGCGCAGAATTTAGCTATTAATGTAATTTTAATAAAAGTTTCTTCATGTATATTTCATAAATCTATTATTTTGCAGCAAGTGTTTTCTAATCAGAGAGGAGAGATCTCTAGAGATTGTTGCTCATTTGGTAAGGTAGACAAAAGGTAATAAATACCACTGCATTAGAAATGTAAGTGAAAGTGCAAATTAAAAGTTGCTTTAATGTGAGAGCAGATTAAATATGGTACATTTTCTTAAGTATCTTTATAATGTAACTTGGCTTTTCATCTTATCTTTGGTTAAAATGATTTTCTCTGGATTTAACTCTTCATACATGCTAGAACACCTCTGTACAATTGGAATAAACACCACTTTTTAAATTAAATGCATATTGTGCCAAAGTTTTCCCTCAGCAATATCTATGCATAGGAATTCATAACAGGATTTAAAATCAGAGCTGAAGGTCACCTCTTTTGTATCACAGACTGTTGCATTTCTTCTTTGTAAGTAAATCCACTAACTTTGCTCAAATTAAAACAATTCAGCCCCCTTGAGATCTAACTGGTAAGCGCATCAGAAAGAGATATCTGAAACAGAGCTCTAACAAATGCCCAAGGCCCTTTGCAATGCTACAAAACAAAGACATGCTCTTGTATAGCAGTAAAAACCTGGAGTCCCTCTCTGAATTGAGAAGAGCTCACCCTTGCGTCTGAGTGCACAAATCTGGCAAAGTGGCCAAGGACCAATCCACAAGGGTTGTTTATACCCCCACGAAGGCAAAGATGTGCTCTTCCCAATTCACCTAGTTGCCTGAAGGTGCAAAGGACAGCAAAATTACAAATCCATCTGTCCCGTTCTGGGAAAGCTTTCAAGATCTTGAAGATGAAACTCTGTTTGCATGTCATCACATTCACATAAGCGAACACAGGCCTGCACTCATTAGTGGCAATGCATGCCATCTCCCTGTAGGCTGAGCAGAGATGAAATGGCTGGGAATTTGCCATGCTTTATGACTTGGTGTTCTTCCTGTGTGAAACTGGTCTAGAATTCTTGTTTCCTTCTGTGTTGTTAGAAATTGCCTTTATCTTATTTAAAGCTCTTTGCTACGGAGTTACACTTTGTCATTTACAAACAAGCTCTCCTAACTTTGACATTTGGGCACAATGCTTCATTCGATGTAGCCCTTCTCTGCCTATTAAAAATCTCTGCCTATTAGAAATCCTGTTTGTAGAGGAGTGGCTGAATCCAGTGAAAAGTAAATAAATAAATGCAATGATTGCTTCTCAATCATTTTTTCAGTGAATAGAAGAAGCTATTCTCCTTGTTAGATTTTCCACATTCTCCTTGAGTTAATGGCATCTTTTCATAATACCCCTAGCAGTGCTGTGTACAGAGGAACAATCACTCCATCACATCTGCTCAATTATTCCTTTATTTATATATATATATATGTATATATAAAATAAATAAAACTATAAAATAAATAAAAATAATAAATAAAAACTAAAATGCCAGCAAAAATAAAACCAACCCCACAGCATACCCTTGGTTTTGAGGATTCCTTTTTGACTGAAGGGATGCAATTACTTTCCTGGAGTTCCTGAGAAGGGCAAGAATGATCTTCTTTAGTGTAATTCGGAATTTGAGAGAGATTTTCTCTGCTCAGAAGAGTTTTCTTTCTGCTCAGCTGCTTAGTGTTGCGAAAGGGTTATGAAAAAAGGTTTAAAAGACAAAAGTATCATTTGAATACATTGCAACGCTGCAAGACTGAGACACTTAGGAAACTTACAACCTGCAAGCTCATCATCCATATGACATATTCAAGACAGTTTTGAGGTATTATCTAGAAAAGGTTTTATTTTTTTGCCCTAGGAAAATGGCAACAGTTTACATTATGAAATTGATACACAAATAGATCAATTAGGAAAACAGTTCTTACATGCTTAGAAAGTAAAAGATATGTAAGCATAAGAGAAAACTTGAAAAAAAGGACATTTGTACTGGATCTAGAAGCACAACATCACAATTAGCTTAGCAGAGTTGTGTATATTGTACAAAATGCCATATTGATAGGAAAAAGCACTTAAATGTGTCATGTACCACACAAAGAGGGTGGAACCAAACTGTGAAGTGCTGTGAGGTATAATGTTCAAGGTACAATACACGATGAGCCAGAAAAGAAAGAGATGACAGCAACCAGACAGCAGTCACAAAATAAAATAAAATAAAATAAAATGACACGCTGTCTTTGATCCTGTTTACAAGAGGAAAGCAACCTTACGGTAAAGCTTTCATGATATCAAAGAATCTGCAAGTGTAGGAGAGATTATTTTGAGAGGGGGCTTGAACCTGGAAGTTTGCATGCAGTGCTCCCATTAACTTCAGCTAGAGTTCGGCGTGAAGAGAACCAGAAAGATGAGAGTTAAGATAACAAAGTGAGTTGCTTGAAGACAAGGAAGATATATGCAAAGAAAAATATCTTTCTGTACTGTCCTTCTTTACACTGTATTAGCTCACAAGCTTTGGAGATCAAGCCTATTTTTAACAAAGCTAAGGCTTTATAGTATTCTGAAAGTAGCTACTTCTATGCAAAAGGGCTTTAGAATTGCTAGAGAAGCATAAGTCCACTCCTCTCTGAGAGGCAGAAGAACATAAAATTTAACCTTGTACACAGAAGGCAGAATGAGTAAGTTTCATAAGGATCAGTACTGCTAATTCCTTGTTGAAAGAGGAATTCTCTTTCAGTAGCTCAGTGGTAACAATTAAACAAGATGTTAGCTCTCGAAGTCTCTTCCTAGTCAAAGACTGTGCAACACCTGAATGAGGAGATGGGAAGGAATGAAGGACAAGCATTAAAATGCATGTTTTATAATACTCTACAACATTTTCTGCATTTGAGATAACCACCCATTTTGTTGTTGTTGTTGTTAGTGCTGCCATTAAGGAACAATCCTAACATATTTAAAAAAAAAAATAGTAACTGGAAAAAAAAACAACACACCATATGTGTTATGTTATGTAGATTGCTCCAAAAGTAATGTCTCCTATTTATTTTTATTGGATACTATAACATATACCAACACCACAATAATACTATTTGATAGAACATATCCTTATATACACAGTACTATTTTTAACATAGTCACCACCATTAGCCAACTTGCATGACTGAGCTGATTGAGACATTCTTCGTTTCACAGTGTGACAGCTGTGCATGGCCATCCAGAACATGGCTTGTCTTTCACATCACTGTCACCACTGCTGAAATGCACCACTCACCACCTCACTGTGCTCACATCCACTGTTTGGTCTCCACAAGCGTTCAGCAAGTGTCAATGAATGCTAATGGGTGCCATGTTTTCCACGTGGAGAAATTCAGTGTCACACCTTTGCTTCATACACACTTCCATGTCAGATACCATTTTGTCAGACTGCCCCTCTGCTGCCATCTGTCACACAACAACAGAATGTAATGGAATATTTGTGGGAAGACTTGGCCTCTACTGCCATACTACCAGCATCCATCTTTGATGTTGTGGGCCAACACAATAAAATAGAAGGCATTACTTTTAGAGTAGGCCTCATGGTATGTATAACAGAATTATAGGTAAAGCATAGGAGGTAAACCTCATATTCTGCTCAGTACTCATAAAAGAAAACCCCAAAATGATGGCATGTCAGTGGTCTTTAGAGTACAAAGCAAGGGTGGGCTAACAGGAAAGATTCCACAGGAAAATAAAAATTACCAGAGGCCTATAAAACACAATACAGCAAGAAAAATTGAAAGGATTGGGTCCATTTAGTCAAAGGGAAGGACATAAAAGGCCACTGTTTTCCAATATGTAAAAATTTGCTGCAAAAAGTAACAAACAGATAAGCTGATCTCTGTGCTTATTATAGGTAGAACAAAAGATTACTCGTTTACCCTGTTTCAAGCAAGATTTATACCACCAATAAGAAAACCTTCCTAATGTTAGGTTTATAGAAGAGTCTTGTTGAGTAGGCTTTTTAAAAGGAATACATGATAGAGAAAAGAGTTTATTCGTAGCTGATCCTGCCTTGAGACTAAGGATGGCTGATATTGCCTGTCTAGGTCATTTGAGTCTAGATTTATGAGTCAAGCCACTGTCTCTGAAGTGAAATATGACAGATTTATTTTAAAACTGTACTACAGAGTTTAAGAGGAAAAGCATAACTTCTCCAATTAAAACTGTAGGGGCAGCATGAATAGGAAACAGATTTGGACATTTGGCCTATGTTAAAACAAATTACCCAGTTCAGCCATCAAGAATAGCTAATTAATAGCTATTCTTAGTCAATATTTTGGCCACCATCTCTGTTCTGAATGTGGATAATGCAGAAAACTTCATTCTCCTTGAGGCATTTCATTCTTGCTCACAGGACAGAGAGCCTGTGTTCATTCTCTAGACAGAGCAGTTTATTCTGGTGCATTAGTTGATTAGCTTTGAAAAACAATCTTTTGAAGAGAAAAAAAAAAAAAAAAAAAAAAACTGTTCTAAAGTATTTTCTCTTTTTAGAGGGACTTACTATTCCAAATTGCTTGCAGCTTTTCTCTCTATATAATGATTATGGAGCTAAACACTAGTGAGTCTATATAAGTAGAATAATGACAATAACTACAGCAAGGAATGAAAATGTTAAACTAACAAATAAAGAGGTCAATTACTGAAACAGATGAGAAGAGAGAGGGCAAATTGTAATAGCAAGACATAGCAGGCACAATGATTAGACCACAGGCAATGCTTACTGAGTTTGGAATCAGAATGCTAAAGCAGCAACAGTGAAAAACAGAGGACACACAACACAGAAAGAGCATATAAAATGACAGGAGGAAATACAGAGACAGAAGAGAAAATGGTGCATATGAAAATATTATGAGACAGAAAATCCAGTGAGGACAAACTTACCTGAGGATGAAGAATTAAAATGAGTAGCTGCAGTCCTGCAGTACTTTTTAGTGAAAAATCCCAATTAACCCACCCAGCTGGCCTCTGATTGCCCAAATCCCTGTAGCAAAATTGTGGCAGTACTGTCATGGTTCCTCAAACCCCAGTAAAACGAATTTCTCTGAATCTGCATTTTCTTCAGAAGGGGTGACAATTTATGTTTGACACATAAGGTTTTCAGAGCACCTCTTTTTGAGGTACAGCTCATAGCAGGGAGAGAAAACTGGCTGTTGATGATAATACTGACCATACTGAGGGTTCTGCTTTACAAGGTTGATTGATCCAAATTCCAGTGGTGATGGAGAGAAGCTTGGTGGACAAAATCATTCCATGGCTATAAGCGATCTGTGACTTGTGGTAGCAGGAATAAAGTGAAGTCCTTCAGTTTTATTTAGGTTAGAAAAGCAGGGCAGAAAATGACAGAAGGACTTGAGTTCAAATACAAACATTGTTAGTTTCTATTTACTTTTATCACCAAATATCTGATGCTTAATACTTCTTGTGACATTTCACACACATGTGATGATTGCACTAAAGCCTAAATCCATGGAAGCTGGACAATTTACAGCAGCTGAGGAGCTCATTCTTCTAGGAACCACTACTGAGACAAATCATTTTGATTTTCAGGCTTTCTTCCACCAATCAATATTTTTATTGCTTTACTTGAGATAGGAAACAATCCTATAACAACAAAAGTTGTTGGGTTTTGTTTCAGATTGTTTGTTTTACTTTTAACTGTTTGGTTCGAGCACAGTGAGGTAGCTTTTCCTCTCAGGGAATATTGAAAAGGGTAGAAAACAATTTTTATTCTGTTTTGTGGGGAAAGGCAGGAAAAGACTTGGATGCACTATAGACAGGCTGAGGCTCATGCTGATATACTGAGCCTTAGAGGCTGTGTTTTAACCTATGCTGCTATTTACATACAAGGACTCGTATTCCTGAACATATACTACTACTGATGAGTATCATTTTGTCTTCTGTTTATGCTCTTAACTCATCCCATTTAAGAGTTTGCATTCCAAGTCAATTACGTAGAGATATCTATGGCTGTTCCAGAAAAAAACACTTTCCATCATAAAATTAATGCAAGATATCCTGCAGGAATAGAGAGCAGAGCTTTGTGTTCATTGGAGTCAGCTACCCAAATTACCCTATTCACAAAATTTCTGTTTTTGTACCTCATATGTCACAAGCAGGTGAAGGATGGGACCCCATTTAATGATGGTTCTTTGGCCTCGTGGCCACAACTCAGTCATAAGAATCAGTACTGCATGCTTTATCACTGATCTCTGTGTCAGACCTGTGCTTTGAGGAGACTTTCAACATAGCCTCAAGGTTGGCAAGGCTTCTTTTTCTGAATATTACTCATTTTGCTAGCAACACAGCCATTTGAAGGAAGATTTAATTCATTTATCAATTCCACTACTGAATTCTTTGAAAGGTGACAGATCTTTGTATTCAGAAGTCTAGAAAAATCTTACTTTTTTTTTCATTTGTGGCAAGAAAATATTATGACAAGACCCCAGAATAGTTCCGTTAAGATTGCAACAATATTTTAAAACCTGGACTATGCCAGTAGCCAAGCCCTATGGAAAAGCTTCCAGACAGAGGAGCCTAAACAGAATTGCCAAAAAGAGATGGGGTAGCATAAGATGAATCACAATCAAAGAGAGCCCAGAACATCCCTATGCTGTCAATCTCACTTGCAATTAAAACTTGTTTTCTTATCCTGAGCATTTCTGTAAAATTACAGTCTGTCAAGATAAGTTACTGTCATCAAAAGACCAGTAGATTGCTAAGTGTTAAACTCATTTAAAAAAAAATAATAAATTATATTTGCAAAGGACTAAAAAGCAGTAAGTGTTAGAAAAATCTATTGTTTCATACTTTTTTCTTATGAAACATTTACTCTGTTAGAAGTTGTTTGGACAACTTCGTCCGTTCACCAGTTTTAAGTTCCTTTGTAAGGACTGTACTATTGACACAGAGTCATCATTTCCCCCTTCATAATCATATTTTCATGCCTCATGTCATTTCCACCTGTGAATTTCTAGTAATTAATGATGTTACAGTGCAAATTCTAATCAAGCTGCATATGTATTTTGCTCATTTGTTTCCTTATGGGAAACGTTTTAATTTCCCCTGGCCTTTACACAGCAGCTGCATGTTCTACTGATTATTTCTTCTTCTGAAAAGTGGTCAAAGAGCTGTTTAGGCCAAAAATCAGTTCAAGTGTAAGCATGTGAAACTCTTTTAGCCCAGAGTATCCTAATCCACAGCATCCATGTAAATCCACAGTATCCATGAAATGTGCAGCAGTAGTGAGTAAGATGAGAATTTGAGGGCTACAAAAGCAAACAACTTCAGTGGGGTTTCTGACAATTTCAGCAACTGTAACAAACAGAAAACAATTTTTTGTGCTACGTAATGTTATCTATTTAAAAACGTGCCAATATATCAACCCCATTTTGGCTGTGTGAAGTACACAAAAGCATTCAAAGTAGAACTTTGTCATTAGCATACACTTAAATGTATTTTTAAAGTATTTTTAATGCATATGTAGCAATGTGTCTGTTATTTTAAACTTCTGTTTAATTGCACAGTAACACAAAGATTGTCATGCAGTTGAAGCATAGTCTTAGAAACGGAGAGGTATTCTGAGTTCTTCCTAGGACTCCTTTTAATCTTCTGTAAAATGATAATGGCAGCTCATACAGAAATCACAGAGAGACTGTGAGGTCTAATTTTTCAAATTTCTTTGAAGGTCTCTGATACAAAGCACTAAAAAAAATGCTAACTATTGTTTTTATATATATCTTCTCCTGTACTTCAAAGAGATCTGAAGATGTATCTCCATTATAGCTTAATAGTCTGTATCTTTCTTTCTTTTTTTCTTGTAGCTGAAAGCTGTGTTTTAAATAAGGTTCAGAGTACTGAGAAAGAAAATATCCTCCTTGGCCTTCCCAAGTCATCCACATCACCTTTATCTTCTTTCTCATGTTTGTACTGTTTCGATAGGTAAGGTTTCATCTGAAAGAAAAAAACTCAACAGCTCCTGCAAACTATTTAACTATCATGGATTCTTGTCTGTTCTGAAGTGGTTTTCATTCAAGAGCTGGTAATGAAATGAATCTACAGCTGGAAAGCTTCAGGTATTAAGTTTAACTAAATAGCTAGAAAGGACTTGTGCAATCCATTCAGGTGCTCTTGACTAACTGAATAAACAAATATCTTGGAATTTTTGTAACCTAGCACTTGATCTTACAGTTTTACAGAAGTTTTGCTGTCTTTAGAGCTTAAGTCTGTTCAGTTTTAATGCTCATTTCTCAACTGAACTATGATACTACTTCATCATCACTCCTGGGCACTGAGATAAAAATACTGTATGCATTCTCGTGTTTTTGAGAGCTGATCCCAGCACCTAACACCAAATTTACCAGCTAGTCTTACCTTTGAGGCTCCTCTCAGTAAAGGTACTGAAATTGAGTCCCACTCAGTGTTGGTACCTGTATAGTGAGAAGGCATAACAAAGGTCTCTTTCTCCTGAAGATAGTCTGGACACTCCATCAGATGAGAAATTGCAGAGGCATGTTCAAGGATACTCTGCTCCATAAACTGGTGAACATTTTATTATAGCTACAGCCCAGATTTACTGTAGGCACCAGCAGTCTTTGTTTCCTTCACCTCTCCTGAAACCTTCTATATGCTATTTTTCCTATGTACTTCAAATAACTTATTGCAGTTCTCCTTCCATTACACTAAGGATCTGAATTGCTCTCCTCCTAGCAAGTAATGGCTTCTTTATCTCCACTCTTCTCTATCAAGATTCCCTGTTCTCCCTTGGCATACTCATTCACCTTCTCCATCTCCCCCAGTTCCAACACCTTTCTGGATCTCTTTCTTCCTCTGCTCCTCCTACATCAGAGACTATTGTGACTTCTGTGTTTCATTTAGAATTCATTTTCCTCTTCCTCCATATCCCTCACTATCCCTTTCCTATTTATGATGAATTTTTTTGAATTTTTAATTCTTTTGTTGAGAATGATGTTTCTTTTATGTAAGAAGGCACTTCTCTACAGAACGTCTTCCTGATCTGTAGAAAATTTTGTCTGAGAGCAGTTGGTGTAGTTGATGTCAAGTGGATGGTGGGCTCCTCATTCTGTTTTCCAGTTGTTTGCTATCAAAATCCATTGGATTCTGCCCAGAGACGCACTAGACAGCTCATATCTGATCTTTTGCATTTAGTGGGATACAACCCCCAAAACTGCCATTTTACTTCCTACAAGAAAAACAGAATCAGGATGAGGGCAGAGTTTACATTCTTAGCCAGTTTTCTCACTTCTGTAAGTGAATGGCTGGTTTTGCTTCTCTACATGCAGACAACGATTTTGAGCATCAAGCATTTTGATAAGTAGAGCTTGTGAAGAATTCAGTGTGCAGCTAAGCTCTCCATAGAAATATTAATGAACAATGACCTTGCTTTGAAAATATAGTGTGTATTTCTTCAGTGCCTCTCAATGATCTCTGTTTATTTGTCTAGTGCTTTTGGTGTTCTTGTAAATGCTTGCCCTGACAGAAAACCTAGGGTATCTAAAGTTTATTTTATGAACTATAAACTCCAATATAAGCACTTAAACAGACACACACAGACACAAGTGCTTACATCGTGAGACAGTTTTTATTCATTTTCAAGCAAAGTCCTCTCATCATAAATGATTGCCAGCACTTATAAGCACTACTTACTCTATGTATGGAGTAAGAAAAATCTTTGGGAAAGCAAGAGCAATTAATTTAAAATAATACAATGAACATTTTTGGATGTGTAGCCTTCTTTTTTTTTTTTTTTTTATTGTAAAGAGAACTTTCAGAAAAGTACTTAATTTTTGTGTCATTTCTCCTAGTGTACAGTGAAATAATAGCACTGCTTTATCACACTGGGTATACGTGAAGAAAATTCATTATTATTGTAAGAACTTCCACTACCAGAGATAAGGGCAGTGGAAAAGCCTCCCGAAAATTATTTGCATTTGAGCTTATCATTTGGTCACATGAGTAAAGTTAAATACAATCATAAGTGCCTGCTGGCTTTGGATGTAGGTACAATTAAGGCAAAGCTCAAAAGTTTGAAATTCTTAAAATGAAAATGTTGTTCCAGTTCAAGAAAACAACAGCTATGGTGTTAAAGAAGCACGGTCTATACTCTTGGAATATGCCTTTCTCTACATCACAGTATCATTTCCTGGTGAATATGGGAGAAATACTGAAATACAAAAACAGCATAAGGCATCTGTACGGTGCTGTATAGGTTTATTAGCTTACAGTGAAAAATTTTGTTAGCGCTAGAATAAGGAATACTGTTCAGTGCTCTGCTGCTTGGTTCTGATACATCCTGACAAGGATAAGACCTTCCCCAGGCTGTTTCAGAGATGTAGAGCCTTTCAGTGTACGTTGCTGTTGAAGACTCAATCTGACCCTTTGGGAAGTACAGTTATTTCTGTGTATTTCTGCTTTTTTATTATTATTATTTTATTTTTTTTAACATAAGCAGGGAAAGTATCAATGCTCTCCAGCAATCTTCATCACATGGCTTCTCACAGCAAGAAGAACAAAAGGTAGAACAAAAAGTACAGGTTGTCAAAGATGCTGTCACTTGGAACACATTTCTCCTGAGCTGTATCTGAAAAAGGAGATAAAAGAAAAGATACTAAAATATTTTATGTGTGTTTGAGATGAGCTCAGTGCGATTCCTGTTGTTTTCCTGCTAAAGCACATCACTGACTAAAGCAACATAAAGCTCAAAATGCCATCTTTGAAAACAGTTAGACAAACACTACTTAGAGTCTTGGTTGTTTTGTTGTTTTTAACTTTGCTTTAGCCTGTCAAACTCAAAAACTGCCATTTGTAGACACTGCCTCTGCCCCCTCACAACTTACAAGGGTTTATATCGCTATTGTGATTCTTCTTTTTTAGTTCTTCTGCTTTAAATAGCAAGATGGAGAAAAACAACTGCCCAGAAATGCCACTGCTACCAAACGCGGTAACGCACGAAGTGATGTCTTCCCTTACAAACTCATTATTACTGTGCATCTACAGTGGGCAAGTTGTCATCATGGCCACTGCTTCACCTCCCCGATTTCACCTGGGCTGCACAAAAATCATCTCTTTTAAAGATGCTGTATTTATGTCTCCTTGTTAACAGTGGTTGGCAGTCTGATTTGCGCACTGAGCGTGGCTATTGTAATAGTCACAGTGCCTGAGAGGAATATTTGGTAAGCACTGCAAGAGGAATTGCTAGTTACAAGCTGTGTGTTTGTGTTTCATGTCTGCAGTCTGCTTTAATTTCTGTCTTATTCCACATCAAGCCTGACGTTACAGCTTCGCAGCTAAGGATAGTATTTTGCAAACAGCAAAGGGCAAAATCACTCCCAAACATTGACTTCTTTTTTAATCAGAAAAAGCAAGAGGGCAGGAGTCCTGAAAGACTTTGTACTCCTACTCCACAGGCATGACACCCTGCAGATAATAAGCATGCTATTCACCTCCCTAACTAGAAACTTCTGGCTGAAGCTAGTTGTCTGGCGTCCACCTATAGTCAGCAAAGAAAGAAAAGCACTGAAGAGACTGATTGATCCAGTCCTAAAGCAGATGTCTCAGACAAGCAGCATGAATTGCCCTCTGGAGCTTATCTCCTTCCGTTAATTATAAAGGTAGCCTGGAAAACTGGTTTAGACTAGGTACCGGACTTACAGGCAGCTTAAGTTAGATGAACTGACTTCCAGCCCCAGTCAAAAAGAGGCTACAGCGGAATCCTTTCCTCTCTTCCTATAGAAGGGTTTCTGCTATGAAAAAACTTCAGCCAAAGCCCTGGCTTAATTTAAGTCCATGGCAGCACTTTAACCAGACTTGAATTTCCCCCATCATACTTGCTTCTGATTCCAGCAGCAGCATAGCCTCACAAAACTGCAAACAGGGCATAGCTGCAGTAAAACTTTTGGCTAAACATTTCTCAGTATAAGAGAAGAGATCGTGCATATTGGAGAAGTGCAAACATGCTATTTCAAAACTTTTAGCAACTTTGCCCTTTGTTTCGCGAAATGTTATTTTGCTGTACCATGCTACAAGGCTTTAACAGTTAAAGCCACTCTTTTTCATCAGATGCCATAAATTATGATGTGAGGATTCACGAGAGAAAGACAGATGGAAGGGAAGGGAAGGGAAGGGAAGGGAAGGGAAGGGAAGGGAAGGGAAGGGAAGGGAAGGGAAGGGAAGGGAAGGGAAGGGAAGGGAAGGGAAGGGAAGGGAAGGGAAGGGAAGGGAAGGGAAGGGAAGGGAAGGGAAGGGAAGGGAAGGGAAGGGAAGGGAAGGGAAGGGAAGGGAAGGGAAGGGAAGGGAAGGGAAGGGAAGGGAAGATTATTCATAAAACTGAAACAGATAGTGGTAGAAATTGATTTGCTCTGGTTAATTCCCAAATACCACATTTTTACCCAGTCGGCCTGTGACTTAGCATTAAAAGTTATTGTATAAGATCAACAAGGAAACTAGGAAACCAGGAGGAAAACCAAGAATCAACCTCAGACAAGACACTTCTCAGTAGACTTATGGGGGTTTTACAAATACAGGAAGGGGAGACAGAAGAAGTCTACGATAAAATATGACTTTTTGTGCAGAAGGTGGTAGGTGTTTCACAGGTGCATAAGGGAGACAGACAGAGATTGTAGCCCTAACCACAACCATTAGGACTGACAGCTAACAGGAAGCCTATTTAGTATCTCTATCAGCATTTGGCTGCAACCCAAGTAAGGAAGACATGCATACAAGCCTTTGTTGTTTAAGTCCTCTTTGTGTTACTTTCTCTCTTCCACATTTAAGTAATATTGTTTTGTTTTGTTTTGTTTTTTTAAGAAAGTCATGCAATCATCACATCATCTTGAAGAAGAATTTTGTATCAAAACCCCTTGGAGAAAACACAGCTGTTGCTGCGTGTGAGAAGTCCCTTGCTTACTGGCAAGGTGGCCCAGGTGGAGAACAGTGGATTCTTAGGAATGCGCCTGCGATTAGAGGAGAGCATATAGCTTTTCCCCTGGGGTCTATCTTCTTAAATTCACTCAAACAGAAGGTAAGTCAGCATGTGATCCATTCTTCCAGTGTGTGCAGCTGCTTGGGTTTAACCGCTGATGGCGGCCGCAAAAGACCCCCAGATCTCATCAGACCATGCCAGGGGAACGCATGGCAATGCTTGTCTATGCAGCCCACTCTGATTTACATAATCCTGCTTATAGAACTGGATTAACCCTCAGCAATTAATAACAGCTATAGCCCTGCCACCTGTCACATTGTTGTGGGAACTACACCTGAACTCCACGGGATTTGCAATGCATTTGAAAATATGGAAACATGTAAAACATAAATATTTTATAAGTGCATTCCTATGTGGCTGGAAGTACTGTAAAAGACAGTTTTACCCACAGTTTCAGCAAGTGTAACTAGTAATATTTCATTCTGCTTCAGTGCATACTCTGCTCACCAATTTCTACCTATCTCTACTTTCCTTCCCATTCACAGTAACACGCTTCAAATATTAATGAATCAATCCTTGAAACAGCTTTGAAAAGGGCAAAATAATATCAGCCCATTTTTTTTTATGGCAAAAATGAAGTCATGTATGCTTTGCCTGTAGATACAAAGAGAACCAAGAGGATGTCTGTGGTTTGAACCTCCGTCCGTCATTTGCCCACTGCCATGCCTAGATGGCCTAAGGAGCTTTTATGCTGAAAAGCTGCAAGGGAGAATACCTACTTGGGCTTTGCTGAGCTTTGAGCACAAACCACACAGTCAGAGGTATGTTTTCATGCAAATAAAGGGAAGCTGTTCTTTTCTACTAATGATTCCACACTGCTAACCGCAAGCTTTCAAAGCTCGTGAATTTTCTCCACAGCAGTTTCCAAGGACTGAAACTAGCCAGAAAAAAACCTTGAAATTTTAAGTCTCCCAAATGTTGTGTTTGTTTTTGTTCTTAACTCTAAGTTTCTAAGACTGTTGGGTTCACACAGGTCAAGTTATCAAAGATTTCCAAGGCACCACGAAAACTATAAGCCTGTGCTTTTAAAAACAAAATATGAGGCATGTCCCCAGAACCTGGGGCCTCAAGTTTAAAACAACAAATACCATGAGGCTCCATTAAAAGCAGGAGCTGACAACACTGTGACTCAGAAGTAACATGGAAGAGTCGGCACTGTTTCTAGATTCAGTGAGATTCACATTGTTAGCTTTTGAAATGCCTTCCAGAACAATATGGAGGGCAAGTTAATTGCTGACAGAAATAATTTCACCTGAATAAGCTGAAAATTGAACTGTGTAAGGAATTTTATCTGGTGAACTAGTTTGGTTATGTGTGTTTTTTCTCTGTTCATCTGAATGGAGCACATGCAATTTCATATCACTAGGATATATCTTCTGAAAAAAAAAAAAAAAAAAAGAACAAAAAGAAGAAGCAGACAAATTTTGGGAACAAAATTATGACTTGCACCCATTATAGATACCCTGGTGACACAAGAGTTTTTCCTATTAAGTTTTAGCAAGTGATAGTGTAATAAATAGCCTTGCATATACGGATGCTTCAGAAGGAGCAAAGAAGAAATAATACAAGCCATTCTAAAAGAAGTTTTAAAAATGATTATATCACTTCAAACTTCAACCAATAACATAATAGGAAGAAAAAATAAAAGCTGAACTATATTCAGTGACATAGACAATGGCATCAATTGCACCCTCAGCAAGTTAGTGGATGACACCCAGCTGAGCAGTGCAGTCGATAAATTGAAAGGAAGGGAAGCCATCCAGATGGACTTGGACAGGCTGGAGAAGCAGGCCCATGAAAACCTAATGAGGTTCAACAAGGCTAAATGCATGGTGCTGCACTTGGGTCAGAGAAATCCCAGATGTTCGTATAGGCTGGGCAAAGAACCCCTTGAGAGCATGCCTGTGGAGAAGGATTTGGGAGTCCTGGTGGATGAGAAGTTGGACATGAGCCAGCAGTGTGCGCTTGCAGCCCATAAGGGCAACTGTATTCTGGGCTACATTAAAAAAGGGCTGGCCAGCAGGGAGAGGGAGGTGATTGTCCCCTTCTACTAGGCTCTTGAGAGGACCCATCTTCAGTACTGTATCCACGACTGGGGCCACAAATACAGGAAGAACGTGGAGTCTTGGAGTGGGTTTAGAGGAGGGCTACAAAGATGATAAGAAGGCTGGAGCCCTATGTGGAAAATTTGAAGGAACTGGTCTTGTTTAGCTTGGAGAAGAGAAGGTTCCAGGGAGACCTCATTGTGGCCTTCCAATACTTGAAGGGAGCATATAAACAGGAGGGGAAACAGCTGTTTACAAGGGTGGATAGTGATAGGACAAGGGGGAATGATCTTAAACCGAAACAGGGGAGGTTTAGGTTGGATATTAAGAAGTTTTTCACACAGAGGGTGGTGGCGCACTGGAACAGGTTGCCCAAGGAGGCTGTGGATGCCCCATCCCTGGAGGCATGCAAGGCCAGGCTGGATGTGGCTCTGGGCAGCCTGGTCTGGTGGTTGGCGACCCTGCACATAGCAGGGGGTTGGAACTAGATGATCATTGTAGTCCTTTTCAACCCAGGCCATTCTATGATTATAGTCTATGACTATGAAATACTTACCAGAGTATCCTCATTCCTAATCAATAATTTATATGCACATTTATTTTACAATTCTGTAGGAATAATTATGTATACTTAGTCCAAGTGGAAAATATCAGCTCACATAGAAGGCAACATAGAAGCATTTGGGGTTAAATTACACTCCCGGCGAGATGCCTGTGAATCTTTTTGTTACCCAGTACAGTCAATAGGGGATTTTCCTCCCAATTTCATCTTCTACTGAGGCTTCAATCCTTCTTCCCCTGAGAAATTTAATTTCTTATGGACAGGAACAAAGAGTTTTGAAGGTGGAAAAAATGTAAAGTCAACCTAAGTGTTTTCTGTACTGATGAAATGTGCATGCAGCTGAGTTTACAGAAGGATTTAATAGTATCAAGAACCACAGAGATCAAAAATAATAATAATAAGTCTCTCTGAGTCTGTGGTGGCATGAAAGGATCATGCATTTGGAAAAATCTTTACATTCTGTTTGTTGACATCTGTAGATTGAGCTATGCCAGAGGGATACAAATCAATGAAGATGCTGCAGCTGTATTTGAGTCCATTATTAATACAGTCCAGTATATTGTTATAACAATAAAATAAACAAACAAAAAAAACATATTTAATTTTTTAAATTGTTTGAGACAAGTTCCATTCCCCACTGTATGTATTCGTGGAGTTTATATAATCTGAATGTTCTCCAAATTCAGCAAGTCCTACTCAAGTATAGAAAAGTAAATAAATGTGACAAATCGTAACTAATATAGAGAAGCCCTTTTAGGGTGGCAGCTGTATAACCAGAACCCTTATATATAGCTAGAATTTCCCTATAGAATAATATTCTCTATCCCTGGGGATCTCCCTGGCGGTTATCATTTCGATCTAAACAGTCATCTTTTCAATCTAAGCATTGCAGTCCAAGGCTGAAATAGAAAAGCAGGGACAAACTGCATGGTGTTGTAGTCCATGAAAATATTTACTACCCCACCAAGCTATAGTTCTACAGCAAAGATAGAAGTTGGGATATAAACACAGAAAAGGAAAATATACTCAAGGCACACAACAGAGAAGTATAAAATATTCTTGGACTAATATGCTAAGTTGCCATACTTCTGGAGGAATTTCCACTGAAATGTGTGCAGAGACAAATATCTAAATCATTTTGAAGGCAACATTAGGATTCATGATGCAGTCAAAGTCAGCAGCTAAGATGTCCTCAGTCTACAGTAAAGTTTACAGAGTGGAAAAAAAAAGAAAAAAAAAAAAGAAAAAAAAAAGAGTGAGAGAGAGAAACCTGAATATAGTGACTACTGGATGCTTCTCTCCAACGGAATAAAAAATGAGCACTGCAAAGATTTTCAGTTCTGGAAAATTTCACTTGGGGGATTTAAGTAAGCAAGTGTTCAATCCTAAGCCAGAACTTTAATGGAAATCAAGAAGGACCTGGTATGTAGAAGGCTAACAAAAACAAGAAGCTACCAGGGAAAATTAAGAGAGACCAAGCAATGGTGGAAGGTTTTTAAAAAATCTATTGTATTAGAGATGGGAAAGTAAACTAACACAGATCTAGTCATTTAGTCAGATAATTGAACAAACAAATCAGAGTAAAATAAGAGAACTGATCAGACAAATAGGGGACCTATACAAATATACTGAGGACGGATGAAGATATATTGCAAATAAAGATGCCTACAAATACCAAAAGTCAAACAATGTGTAGAAATGTCCAAGAAGACATTTCTTAAAAAAAAACTAAAAGAAAGATTAAAAAAAATATATCATGGTAGATGCAAAGTTTTCTGAAGCATATTTTGAGCCCCATTGCATTACCTGAAAGAAAGGTGGAGATACAGCAGTTCTCAAACAACATCAGGATGATTGCAGACAGACCTTTAGGGAAAAACAGCGAGATTTTCTGCTCCTATGCAGAAGCATGGGAATAGATGCATGAAATCACAAAATACAACATTGCTCCCGTCATTGCTTGTTATTAAAGTCAATGGAGCTGTAGCAGTTTAAAACAACTGAGTTTTTGTCCCTGTGTAGCTGTACAGTTGAAGGGTTCCCTTATGCTGAAGGAGAGCACATTTCTCCCTCATAGTCCATTGAAGAAACATTTCCACTATAAACTACCTTTATAAAATGGCTTCCATGGGAAGCGGAGGAGCACAGACATAGCTGATGAAAAAATGGTCTCCCTTCAGGGGAATTGCTTGAGGATACATGTGAGCATGTTTTACCCTTCCTCATTTTTATTTTTCAGACAGCTTCTTTAAGAATGTTCGTTTATAGCACAAACAAGATAGTTGTTCAGTCACACACATGCGGAGCTGGTATGTATTTCTTGGCTTCACTGGTGAGACATAAATACATCCCAGGTGTGCCACACTGCCATATCCTGAGCAGCAGAAGACCCAGAAGACCCCATGCAGCACATACTGTGCAAGGTACATCAAGTGATCAGTTACAGAAAGATAGTGAACCACACTTCTGATAAATATTTCGACCATGAATCTAACTTGGCAGAGACACACTGGGAATCCTATTGGGTGAGTAGGAGAAAAAGCATCCTGTAAAACTAGCCTAAGACTTTCGTGAAAATAACTCACAAAGTAAAAGTATTCCAAAATCGAATCTAATAACACTGTATAGAAAAATCTATTCTATCAGTCTGGAATTCAAAGTATCGTAAAGCTAGGAAACTGTGCAAGAAACATTAAACCAGACAAGCAAATATAATCCAGAGCACTTGTAACAAAAGCAGAGAATAAGAAATGGGAGAATAAAAGTGTGAAAGCTGCCTAATGCTTCCACAATTAATAGATCTACTTTAAAAAAAAAAAAATCAATTCAGTTTAAAGTTAGAAAGATGTCAGGAAGGAGCAATTATTCATGGCTAATTACTTTTTAGAGGATGATGACAATGGGTTAGTTTTCTCTGGTATTGATGAAGAAAAACCTCTGGGGAAATCATTTACAAAGGTTACCAAGGATATGAATTATTCTCTGGTATGTATGAAGTGCAGGAATATGAAAGAGAGAGTAAAATACTAGTGTAGTGAAGGTCATCAAGACAACTCAGCTAATAGCATAAATTACCGCTTTAGAGATTCAAACATGCCATCACTATGTCTAATAATGAGTGATGTCCTAGAAGAGATGATTTGTTATGAAGTGTTCAGATACTCACCAGAAGGAAGACTTTAAAATAATTTGTTTCAGGAGAATATAGCAAAAGACAAAATTACAGAACTCAGCCTGCTCCCTGTGAGTGAATTAGGGACAGATGTCTGTTCTCTTTCTGTCATGTACGGATACGTAGGACATACTCTGGACTTCCTTACACTCCCTCACCTCTCTCCAAACAGCTAACATAGTCTTCTCCATTTCGTCTTCTCTCTTTCCATACTCTCTGTTACCCATACTTGTGTCTTTGTTAGCAGCTTCCTTTTCAAAATACCCATTCACAATCATCTTGCCTATACCAGTCTTTAAGAAAGGTAGCATCAGCTTGGAAAAGCATCTCTTGGAGAAGCAGTCTGTCTCACAACATTCATACACCAGTGGACTCTCCATCCTAATTTGCTCACAGCTGTTATTAGTTCTTCCCATCCCTGCTCGCAGTGCTCCATAATATTTAAAATCTGATTATAGACTCCATAACATTCATCATAAATTCATCTCACCCCCCTCCTACCTTTAAGCTGCCACATTACCACCCCTGCTGTTTACCCTGTGCATTATACTGCTTTTTATCTCCTTCTGTGAAGGTCTCCCTTCACGTTCTCATTTGTTCACATCCTGACTTCAGTAAGTAGGATAACCACACACACACAGCTGTCACATTTATATGCAAACACCATATGCAGCTGGAGGGCTGGATATTAGCTACCAATTCCTCTACAACTGCTGTCCTAATTACACTATTTGGCATCCCTTCCTAGATTCCAAATAATGAACATACATGAAGCCTGCATATACAACAAGATGCTACCGAACTGTCCAGTATTCTGTTAGAAAACAAAGGAAAACTTTTTTTGTTTCACCCTCAGCACAGATTCAGTTAAAAAACACCAGGTTTATTCTCAATTCCTCAGACTTTTGATATAAAGCAGTGTTTAAAATACACTCACTGTATTTGTAGAAAATGAGTGAGCCATTGGTATTGTTGAAAATGAAGAGATTAATATTCAAATTATAAGATACTAAAGTAAACAAAAGTCCTAGTCTGCCATTCTCATACATTTTGATCTTCAGTGCTATTTATCTTGCAATAAGCAACTCACCGCCAGACATGACTTGAATATGTCATGCATCATTTCCAAAACATCTCTGCTACAAGGGAGGCCTCATCCCTCCCACAGCAACAAAAGTAAGAGCCTGTAAGAAAGAAGCAGGCCAGTAACAAAGCGAGGAAAAAGAGCCTGACCCACCTTTGAAAGCCATCACTATAGAGAAGTCTGAGGGCGAGGAGACAGAGACTGCCAGGCAGGCAGTGCAGGGAAAGGAAAGAGTTTCATGCACAGTTCTCCTGACTTGGCAGCTAATAAAATCAGTGGAGTTAAACTGAAATAAAAGCGGCATGGGGAGAACCAGACCTCTGCAGAAATAAAATTGTGTTTAACCTTATGAAAGCTGATACATTTCTTGTCATCTAAAATCATGGCATCCTTAGGGCTAAGCAAGGTGCAAAGGGCAGGAAAGCTTTAATGCAAATATTTCCTCTACAAACAATCAGAATCAAACATTGATGAGTGAAAAGGTTGATATTCAAGCATAATTTCAAAGGTAAACCTGTTTTCCTGGCAACAGTGAGCAGAAACTGCATTTTTCTGAGTCTTGAATCTGGTCTGATCTCTCATTCTTGGGCAAATAATTCCGAATTGATGCAAAGCAAAATCACACTTGCAGAACAGACATCATTTCAGTGCTTTTGAGGACATCTAGTATATAACACTGTAAACATATAAATAAGAGAAAGAGAGAGAAAGAGAAAAAGAAAAAAAGAGAGACAAAGGGAGAATAAGAAAAAAAAAGAGGAAAGGCAGAATCCTTGCTCAGCCATGCTGTCTTTCTGCCTCTGCTTGATTTTTTATGCTGAGAGATGGAGAGATCTTGTGCTCTCAGAAAGATGTCCTTAAAGAGCTGCCAGCTCTGTTCTGTCCCTGTGTCCCCAAGGACAATTTCCCAGGGTATCTCATCCAACAGTTCCTTAAACAGCCTGAAGTTAGATCTCCTGAAGTTCAGGGTCCTGATTCCGCTCCTTACATAGCTCATATTCCACAAAATCACAGACTTTATCAGGCCTTGGCCACTACAGCTCAGACTGACTCCAGTCTTGACCTCTTTAATGCTCTTTTCCACATTGCTGAGCACCAGGTCCAGTAACATTTCATCTCTGTCCAGTGTCCAGGAAGTCTGGATATTGGATATTGGATACCATGAGTCTCCTGGTCTGCTTGCAGCTCACTGTGCTGTTTTCCCAGCAGATATCTGGGTGGTTGAAATCCCCCATGAGGATTAAATCCCCCATTATGTAAGCGTAATGCTTCTTGCAGCTGAAGCAAGAAGGCCTTGCCAACAGGATCCCCTTGATCTTGTGGCCTGTAGCAGACTCCAACCACCAGATGTCCTTTATAGGTCTGGTCCCTAATTTTAGTCCACAAGCTAACAATCTGGTCATGGTTGTTTTCTAGAGGCAGCTCTTTTCAATCTACCCACTTCTTAACGTAGACAGCAATTCTATATATACATGTGTTTGCAGAGCTATTTTGTACATTGCATGTGAAAGTGTCATGCTCATAAAAAGAAGATAAATTTTAGAATGTCTGGGCTATCTATTAATATGGTATCAAAATTTATAAATTCCTAAGCATAATGTTTGACAACAAACCATCATAGAAGCAATAGATTCATTATAAAAATGTTAGGAGTGCATACATCTCATTGACTGTTTATCATTAACGGCATGGAATCCTGATAGGAAACATCTAGCTATAATTTGTATTTCTGATGTCTCTAAAATCTATTACTCACCTTTCTCCAGTTTTATAGCTCCTCTGGACAGAATAGAAATTGAACAGGCAGAGATGGTTCTGGAGAGGAATTTTCTGTGACTGCTGTTCTCTACTAGCTCATCCTTCCCACCTCAGCTGTCTTTTACCTGTAATCAGACCTTCACTGTTCAAGAGTTTCCCAGAAAATAAGAATTAAAATTAAAAAACAGAGGAGGGAGGCATTTAACTACATTTTCATTACAATATTTGCAGCAATTTGACTCTAATAATTAAATACGTTTTGGGTAAAATCTTCAAGTCTCAGTCAGTTTTGGCACTGGGAAAACAACCGTAAAGGGTTTTAAGAGTATAAGGACCTGAAAATGAGTCTCCAAGAAAATTAAGAAAATGCTGAAATATTCAGTAAACTAAAAACTCATTTGTGCCAAGGCACGGTTCAAGAAATAAAATCTTGTAAAAAAATCCTTATGTCTTTGGAAATGCTATCACAGAACCAAGACTAAAACTTGTGTGTGAATCTATTCCAATTAATAATTAGAGTTTGAAATTCATGTAATTATGTAGTGAATGCTATCCATTATTTTATTTTGAGTCTTGTTAACATTGTACCAATTATCTATGTGGTAATTACAGAAGACTTAAGCAAAATTAGGAAAGAGTTTACTCTGCACTATTTAAAAATAGTGTCCAAGCTTGTACTGAGCAGCTCTAGCAAGCTGCTGCAGCAATTGAGCTTGCTAACGTTCCTGCATGAAGCAGCTTCTAAGCACAAGCAATGGAAACACAGGCTTGCTATGCAATTTCTCATGGAAGACTTTATTTCTTTTTTATTGACTAAACCGATTGCATTTCTTCTTTTTACAGCACTTCCACAAATGTTAGGAAGAGGTCAGGCAGTAATAGCAAGGCTTACAGGAATATTTTTCATGTGAATACTGTGTTCTCACTGAGCACAGTACAGCGAGAGAAATCTATGTTCTGTTTTTCCCAGAGGGAGAGAGGGAAACAATTCTTGTTTTAGACCCCATATAATCTGATCCAGCAATTAATTCCTGAAAGAAAACCCAGAAGATTCACTGCTTGATCAGCACTCAATAATGCATTTTTATACAAGAGATTAATGGCAGATCATGTAAGAGCAATGGACAATGAAATCTTAGCGAGTATCCAGTGTAACTTTTACTCTTATTATGGTAAAGCCTGGATTTGTGAAGTTCTGCCTCTGAACAAGATTACAATCTCTAAATTCTAATGTTGAATATTTCGTTTAGGAAATAGCATTTTAGATAAATATCTCCTGACACGAGTAACCCAGAATAACAGAATTTACCTCAGAGAAAGTGAAGAATCTAAAACTAAAGTTTGCACATATATACTCAGTATTTTCTAGGGAAAAAAATAAATAAATAAATAACAGATTGTCTCTCCTCACTGCAACAAAGTTAAATTATTAAATCTAACCAAAGGGTTGATTTAACAGGGGAAATATCTATTACAAAGTCTCTAAGATCAGTCACATTGTTATACTTAATAATATCATCAAAACAGGTAGCGTGTGATCCTGAAAATCTTGTGTCTGTTCATAATAAGAATGATAAGACAAACGTTCACTCATTCCAATAGCTTTACTGAAATGTTATTGATGGGAAGGAGGGATCAGGTGGATAAAGCAAGGCAACATATTATACAACTGAAATGCCCAAGTGATGAAGACACAAACATTAAATTACTTTATAACTACCTGAATCAGAGTTATTTTCTTTACAATATAGGAAGGTTGAAGTGAGTGTCAAATGTGAAAATAACAAAGCAGGAAAATTATTATTCAAAAATTGTGTGATGGCAGTTTGAATCACATATGGTAGTTAAGAAGAAATTCATTCTCCATAGGTTGTGCCCAGGTTGCCACTGCTAACGTTAAAGGTCTGAAAGCGGTGATACTGGAGCTGGGAACTATAAAGGCAATATGTGTATTTTGCCATCTCCTGCAACTTAAATTCATTTGGAAAAAAACACCCTACTATTTGTGCTTCCAGAACACTCTGATTATAATATTACTGCTGTTGTTTGCCTCAAACCCTACCAGAAGGCCAACAAAGCCTGTAGGATTTCAGTCAAAGGCTTTCATGCAAAGGAAGATTTTCCATAGATTTGAGGCTGGCCTTTATGCAGTGGGAAATATGAGTGTATGCTATGCTCAAGACCAAAAAGGAAAATAAGCTGCTTTTATGGGGGAATTTAAAAGAGAAGAGTGGACACATGAAGAGAGAATGCTTCAGCTGAGTAAACAACATAAAACAATCTGGAGTGTGAAAGGACAAACAGGGAAGCAGGCAAGAAGACCCAGCCAGGTGTATGAAGGGGCTGTAATAGCAGGCAGGAGAAATTAGTTTCATTCTGTCACTAGTCTGGGTGGAATAGGTGGAAGCATGAAGTTGTAAAGGAAGATGAAAAGACAGCTCAGCTCTACATCTTGTCTCAATCTCATGTATATTTTTCTTGCTTACTTAATATCACCCTAAGGAATAAAGGACCTGGCTTTTTATTTTTAATAAAATATTTTGAAAAGTTGTGTTTTCATTCTTACATATAACACAGTTTTCAAAACCCTGACATTTTTCCTGAAATTGTATGCAGGGGATTTTGTCAGCCCGAAGCGTCTATGCTGGAGAATAAAGTAGTGTTTATCTATGTTGTTGGGAAAAAAACAAGATGGCTTTAGGGGCAAAACAGTATTGGGTATCACTCCTGCAGCCCTGACTTGAGTTTCATCTTCAGTAATTGAACATTTTCTGAGAAGAATTTTTTCTTTTTTTTTTTTTTCCATCAGAGAAGGTCCTATTGCAATGACAGTCAGAAAAAAAAAGAAATCTGTCCAGGTCACTGCCTTTTGCAGGACTAATCATTACAAATCACCAGCATCCCTATATCCAATAGACTATCCAGTCTGTTTCTGAATACCTGCCACGGAACTCAGTGCAATGCTATTGTAAATTCACCTCCTCCACAAAACACAGTTTTCTTCTTTAACCTGCAGGGAAATAGCAGAATTGCCAGACAATCACAATACAGGTTTTTGAAAAGGTCAAAAGATTCCAGCAAAATATTATATTTCATGTAGCGTACAAACCATGAAAATGTTGATATTTCATTACTGCGGAAAAAAAATTGTAACAAATATAGAATCTGACAACGTCTTTTTTTCTTTTTTTTTTTCTTTTTTTTTTTTCCCTTAGATTTGGCAGAAGGACCATAGAAAAAATGGAAACAGGCAGCAGGCTAACATCATCTGAATACTGCTTTTTGTTTTACAGTCTGTTTCCCTTCTGTAAAAGCCTTTAAACGCCCTGAATATTTAGTTATCTGACACAGCATACCTTTTATTCAATGGCAGGCCTACCTCATATAACGAGTACAAAAAATGCATTTTGCAGTTCCAAATCCCATTCAAGCACAAATGAACCAAAGGAACTTTATTTTTGCTCCATATTGATGAGACTCCAAGGCTGGTAGGCTTGCATGTTCCCATAGAGCTCTTCCCATAGTAGTAATGCAATAACAGGTCTCTTAATCAGAAGAGCTTTCAGATGCTCTTTAGTTGTAATAGTTTTGTTGCAGTTAAGTAAGCAGCTGAAACTGCATAATTTCAGGAGCTACATTAACTCCAATAGCCGACCTGTAGCAGGAGAAAACTGAATACCAGGCAACTTTGTCTTGATGGAGAGAACAGAATTATTCTTCAACTATTACCATGTGCCAGAAGAAAGTATTGCTTAGGAGACTACCTAATTGCAGCATTGAACCAAATAATTTGAAATGATAGCTATCTAAGGCCAGATTGCAGAGTGAATAGTGAACAAAGCAATAAATAATAGAATTCAAGATACTATATCTGATTGCTCATTAAATCAGATTGCCAGTTGTAATAAAAGCCAGAAGTAACAATCAGAGTCATTACCTTGCAAAAAGCAGTATTACCATTAACTATTTCCAACTCCTCTTATCTACATATATTATGAAAACAGCATAGAAAATCAGCTTTTGATTAAGCTGGGCTTGACTTCAACCATATTTCTTTATAAAACTAAGGGTGGGGTTTCATTCGTATTTTTAAAAGATTGATTCATCATTATATTGAATATGGATTTAATTCTTTTATCTCTCACAGTACTGGCTGCTTCCATTCAGAAAATAAGCGGCAAAGCACATCCAAAGGGAGGGAGTAAAGACACTCAAACAGAGCTTTTTGTGGGGTCAGGGAAGGTGCTCTCAATTTTTTGTGGTTGATGAGAATTCACATCTCCAGTGAGATTCTTCCCAGGGACCTGGATAAGCTACAGATATTCAGCTCTTATTTCCAATCTCTCTTTCTTTCCCTCCCTCTCTCTGTCTGTGTACACACATAAGAAACACAAATTTTGACTCAGTTTGAGGATCATCCTTCATTTGTATTAGTTTTGAAAATGCCCAGTTCCAATGCTACAAAAAAACAGAGACTAGAGATACATTTCTCACTTTGCAGCATGTGTAAATGAAATGCGAGTTTATTTAAGCCTTTCCAGTACAGCAGTAGGGTAACTTGTAAAGAGATAATTTTGCATTTTGCTGTCTGAGGATTTTTTTCTGTGTAATTGTTAGTATGTGTGGCAACTGACATTGCAGGCACTGAAAGCCTATTTCTTTCCACTGTTACAACCAATGTCAGAGAAGGTTCATATGCACCTTTTCCTGTTCTCACTGCATTATTTATCAAATGAATATGAAATCAAAATATTGACGCACAGAATATGTTAAACATTCTAACGTGCAATGCCAATTTCACCTTGACAACCTTCCACATGGGTCAAAGTTCGATTTCCTGCTGTTTTAACTAATATTTACCAGTCTTTCTTACTCTATTCTGTTCTTTTTTGTTTAAGCTTTCCCATCATTCTTTTTCCCCTACCCTTCTTGTCTGACAAAAGCTATCCACATAAGTCCTTGGTTATACATTTTATTTTATGACTGATGACAACCATACCCAAGAGATTTCAGCACATAGGCCCTTGTTCCCTGCAAACCTAGAGGCAAGTAGAATCTATAATTTACTTCTAACCTTGTCTGAATATTGTGTTTTTAATGAAGTGCTTTCTCTAACTCCCTCATATTTATCTACCTCTTCCTTGACAATGCATATTGAGTACTGACTTAGTTTTTACAGTCAGGTTACTTTCTGAGCAGGCCAAAGCCAATTACCTGTCAGGACTAGGATATCAAGTTTGCAAGGACTTAATGGATATTTTAACAGAACAAATCACATTCCTACTACACTAAGCATACCCTAAGATGAGGCTTTTCAAAGCAGTCTAAGGGCATTAAGTTCTCATATCATGTAGATGTACAGCAGGATTCAATGAACTAATCTGTCCACCGATAGCTAAAAAAATATCCGACTCTTGCAACATGAGTTCAGCACCCTGGATTTCTCTAGCTGTTGTGCAATTCCTCTTTCTCATCTGATGCTGCTTTACTTTCATTAAGACAATGCAAATTCTAAGGCCTCACTGTTACGGACTTTGAAAGGAAACAAGAAAATTGAACCACTGTCCCAAAGACGACATTACAGACAGGGGCATTTAAAGCCCTCAAGATCGCAAGGAAAACACGTTAGAGAGTAATAATCATCATTACAGGTAATGATCACAGATGATTTGCCTAACAGTGCCACATGTAAGGAGTAAGGAGGAGAAAATATGTCCAGTGCATATTCCTCTGCAAAGTATGTACCCATTTCCTACTGTATCTATTAGTTTTAGCCCCAAGTTACTGTCTCCAAGTAAAAGATAAAAGCTTCTGTTTGCAGTTTTCCCCAGATTGCAGCTATTTTCTCCATTTTACCCAAACACATGCTGAGTGATTTACCACCATCACAGATTTTATTTTTCATTTCTATCGTCTTATAGCACTACATTTATTTTATCTGGTTTTGGCCCTTCCCACGCTAATGCAAGAAAACCCTCAGTTATTACCTATTCTTTGGGTAACTGCAAACTACAAGACTACCTGCTACCTCACCTTTAGGGCTCAGACTATACTGAAAGGTTCAGATAATTCTGCTCTTACATTCATTAGGTGAATCTATGCACCACTGGGTCCAGGGCCTCAGTGAGATGTTACTATTGGCATAAATTTTGCCTGTTCCGTCCCAAGATGCACATCTCTTAAAATTGTCAGTGCCACCAAAAGGCACCAGCAAAAAGGAAATTACGACAAACCAATTAGAAATGAATGCTGGATTGCAAATTATTTGGGAGAAGAAACAAAAAAGGCTTTGATGTATTGCTTTGAAAGGGATTTAAGGACAGTCATGAGCTCAGCTTGGGCGCATTAGTGCTATGCCAGTGGCTTTTTTGGAGTTATGCACATTGACACCAGTTAAGGAGCTGTTACTACACACTTCCTAACCCAAATTTGAGGTGTATTTGCATTTTAGATGCAGTTAAATGTAATGCTGCATGTGTTTGCTAAAGGCAGTCCTTTCATTACCCAACTATAGAGAAAAGCAAACAAATACAGGAAAAAAAAAAATAAAGCTACATATAAATGGCCTTAGAAAATATGGATATAAAAATCTGAGGGGAATTCATTCTACTATACAGGTTTCAAAATAATTCATTAAACAGCTACCACTTGTCCTGTCACTGACTATCAGTCTGGAAATGGATAATGTTCTAAATGTGTCTGCTTTCATTGCATACACTCCTGCTACCACAGTTGTTAACATTAGCTATGCACAGAAAGCATTCTGCAGTCTCTCATAGCTATCTTATCAATACCACCACAAAACTAAGGAAATAGATGGGGAAAAAAATAATAATCACAACAATCTATAGTTATAGTTGAAAGCATAATGCTTCTGTCTAGCAGACAAAAATGCCTGCCCTATAATCCTATGACTGTGGAAACCAGAACTTTAATAATCAGGTTGTGGCTTGCCATTTAAGTTTACAGCAGAAAGTCTGTCATATTTGTTGTTAACATTCTGAATAATCCTTAAAAACAGTAATCTGTTTATCATTTATCTTTTAATATGGCATTATTATTTCAGGAAAGCATGCAACGAGACTTAAATGGCCTTATTCCAACAATAACAACAAAATCAATCCCTTTCTACAAATTTGATATAGGCAGGCTGTGTACTATTTGAAAAAGTTCACTGAACTGTGAAGACTGGCATTTGCACCATAAAATTCAAGCTTTATTTGATGAAGTTATTGAACCTTCCATTTACCTCAACTAAGGTTAAAAGCAATCATACCTATTTTTACTGTCCTCTCAAGATGGAAGATTTGAATATGAGGCAAATGAGATTGCTACTCCTGAGAATTTCAAAGGGACCTAAGGATGGGAACAGAAAGGATACATGGTATTTAATGAAAAATATTTGTTCTATTCAACTGTGGTACTAGAAGCTCAGCACAGCATTTTGTTTTGTTTTGGTTAGGTTTTTTCAAGGTAAAAAATAAAGTAAAAAAGATTAAAAAGACATAGTGTAATAATAACATGAAAGAATATTTTTCTCTAGCCTTCTGATTAGAAGTGTGCTTTCATGGCAACTTTAGGAGAAATTATGTACGAAGCCTGTTTCCAACAGAGTCTGTTAAAGTTTGTCAAAGGTTTGCATTGTATAACTCCATCATATTAATTGCAAATATTGCTTACTTTATTGTTTCCCTCTACTCCTTAAAGGCAAACAACAAGAATCCAACTCCTGACATATCAACAGATGTGATAAGTCATCCTTAGACCAACCACTGGCTATCACGACTTAGAGGAAACTAGTCTAAATGCTAGAGTCCAATATTTTCATTGCTGTTTGTATCAGCTGAAATGTTGGAAGCATCAGGAACAAAGACAAAAGCTCAAAAAACATCTCCTTCTCATGTGGCCACTTGACATTGACACCCAACCTGATTGAGACAGCAGATAAGTGGTTTAGAGACAGTATTCCCCAGTATCAGGTAGAGTGTCATATGAAAGACATGTCTCTGAGATGGTTACAAATAAGCCTATATTAATTGAGTCTTGCATAGGTTTAAATTCAACGCAGTACCTCGGGGCACAACAAGGTCAATGTGCCTTCCAACATCCTGCTCAATAGCAAATTAAGCATAGTTAGAGAGAACATGACTAACAGTCTCTGACACACTGAACAAACATCACCAGCTATGTGGGAACCTTTTATTCAATATTCTGGTCATTTTAGCTGCCACACGGGAACCCAGTTTTAATTTGCTTCTCTGCCAGAGAAGACTCAGAATCACCTCTTTCTTCTACATTTTACAGGAGTGTACTAATCACTGAGTGACATAATATGCTGAGAAGGACTGACACCACTGGCCTTTCCCCTTGCCACAGTGACCCACCATATAGATAGGAGGAAAGATTCAAGGAATATAAAGAAACTAAAAGATGAAATGGTCATTAAACTCTAACATAAAGACTAGAGACATGCAATAGGTGGGAACTCCTTGCCTCCACTTCCTCTGACGTTTCACACTGAAGTTTAAAAATGGATTATTCACTGGAGCCCAGAACTTAAAACACCCTCTATGTATCCAAAGCACTTAAGCAGACATTTAAAAGCTAGCAATAACTTCCAGTTAATAATTGGACTCTGGGAATTATCACAATATCACAGCAACAATAATTAATTATGCAACAATGTATTTTAGTTTTAAGAATGACAGAAAATCTTTCAGAGCTATTCTTGTGAAGTGAAAAGGTAAGGAACAAGTGAGAATTTTGGCAGTTTTGTACTACTCAGAGCTGAAGAGTTCACCAGAAACCACTGTAGCCCTATAGAGATTCTAACAGACAATTTGCTCTCATGATAGAGACCCAAGAATGAAGCTGTAAATATGGCTGTTATTCAGAAACTTTGCCCACACCACTGATAAAAATATGTCTGAGTCTGAGAGAACAGCAATTAGTCCACACTATTTAGCTATTAGTCATCCCTTGCTGCTGGACCACAACTATCCTAACAGGAATTTTCTACTAATGGGGTAGTCCTAAGTCGTGTTGGCAGGGACTGGTCAATGTCACTCAATCTCTGGGCCAGAAATCAGATCCTCACTCTCTTTTGTCCCTTTTGATATATCCAAGGAATTTAGCGTGTTCTTACATCACATACAGTACCCATCAGTGCTATGAATTCAGGGTCCTGCATCCCCAGAGTAGTGCTGTAGTGGGAATTTTCCATGTCATAAAGGGAGTGTGAATGAGCAGATTCTAGAGCAGTAACAATAATGAATGAGGTGGCGGAAGGAGGTTTGATAGAAAAATCAGTAAATGAATGGATGGAGCTGCCTGGAAAGAAAGCTGCACATTTGATGGCCTGAATAGCAAAGCATCAGACCAGTGTCACATCCTCCCCCAGATCCAATACATTGAGTAGTATTCCTTTGAGTTCTGGCACTGCTCATGAAGAGATGTGCTTTGGGACTCTGAGTGAAAAATCCCATCTAGAAAGCTTGAAGAAAATGGTATGTTCTTGAAAATAAACAAACAAACAAATAAACAAATAAATAAATAAATAAAAGGAGAGTTTGTTTTCAGACTGCAGCCAGTTGGAGAAACAGTGCTTTGATGATGCTGTCCCGCCATGAATTTAAAGGATATAGATAATTTACAGCCTTGATTAACAGTCTCATAGCTGCAATAGTTCATCCTCTTCACTTCCCATCCTTTTTATTGAATGTGCTTAAGAATTCATGAACACATGATGGTAATCTTGTTAACACTATGAAAAGCAATGACATCCTCATTATAAACTGCTTGAAAATGCTCATGATCCTTTCACCAGAATGAGCTTTGTACAATTAGAAGCCTGAAACAGGTGCACAACACACAAGGTGATAAAATGGTAATTGTAAGATACAACAGCATTGTAATGTCCAGGATAGTAGATTCTGCAGCTACAGACACACTAGTGCTCTTTGTAATACTAATCTGTTTTAGTTGCTATGCAACTGTGTCTCATTCACATATTCAGACTGCAAACAATCACATATTCAGGGGCAGGTAGGCACATCTGTCCAAAACTGATAGTCTGAAGCTATTTAAGGCTCCTTGCCTTTGTCATCATGGTGAGAAAAGTTTTGCTTCCCAGGACTGAAAAGGATCTTGGGACATTTGAACATGGTCTTACTTGGTTTCTCCAGAGGCACATTATACCAAGTTTGATCTCTTGATCTTTTATTATAGGTTCATAGTTTGATATGGAAGTGAGCATTGATGTTTTCTGTTATGGAAATGGCTTTTTGGCTATCCTCAGCAAAAGGTTCAAGTGGACTTGATGCCATGTCAAGCCTTCTGCATATTTTTTATATCTATCACAGAGATAATCAGAAGCTTGTAATAAATAGAGGTCAAAAATCTTCAAATTGTACCTTGAACATAATTTTTTGTCAGAAAAAAGGGCCTTCTCCAAGGAAAGGTATTCAAAAAAGGCTTGGAAATTCAATGAGTTCCTCCCAGCCCAGAATGCCAACCTCAGACTTGCCTGTAGTCCCATCACGCTATGAAAAAGGTAATAAGAAGTCTTTCTGATTTTAAAAGGACATAAGACTCCTTCACAGACTTAGGCTGTGCTTCTGTTTCACAGAAACCTTGAATTCCATATGTTCTAAATAGGGACAAACTCAGATCGTTCTGGAGTTTCCAAATATTTTCCTTTATTTTTTTCCATCCTTTTATTTTCTTGCCTTATTCTTCAGACCTTTGTATTGCTGAAAATTAATGAGCAGGAAAGACTGAAGATGCACATTAAAATCTGTAATACACCTACAACTCAACACAAACAAATTCTGACCTTGCAATATATGTACGTGTGCTGTCGTATGCACATATACAAACACATAAGAAGATGAATGCAGTAGGCAGGGAACAGAGTTTAAGAAACACTGAACCCAGACAAAGCGGTTGGTTTGACATTTTGTGATGCAAGTGAGGCTCTGAGATTTGAATTCCATTTATCATTTTGGCCTTTCAAGAACTGATAGGGAAAGAGAATTTCAGCTACAGTTCAGTATTTCCACTTAGTCAGCTAATCAAGCCACTGTTAAGTGGGATAAGTGGCAATGAAGGAAGAAAAGGTGCAGCAGAGGTGTCACACTCAGCCTGGAAGAGCTGTATTTGACTTAAATGCTTTCACTGCCCTGATGTGAAAAGGTGCAGTTAGCAAAAGATTTCACTTATCTCTTTTGAGACTCTTCATTTAATAATCTTCACAGGCAAACCAAATGAGACAGAGCAATACAAAAATGTGGCATTTTAACAAAGTGGACCTGCTTCTCTGCTGTCAAAGAAAGCTGCATAAGCATAAATACTTCTGGAAAAAAGGTGAGGATGTGGTGAACACTTCTGCAAACAACTTGCATATTGCATTCTTTTAGCACTTAGCCTTCCCAGACATACAGGAGCACATAAAGCAGTGGAAAATTAAGGCTCAGCATTTGCATTAAGATGAGTATAGTTTGCATTCAGGAAAGCTTTTAAGTGAGTGTTTAAGGTTAAGTGTGGGATTCGTCACCCTTTCTCAGTCAGGAAGTTATTTCTAGCAATATTTGGGTGCATCTCTGCCAATATAATACACCAGAGCTGGGCACATTTTTCTTCTTGTGAATGAACTATTCATATCCCCAAAAAGCAATTTCATCCATTCCAAAACAATTTGTGAATTCAATATTAATTTGACAAATAGTTTTGGCTGGGAAACTTTCACAAACCTAGACTGGCATAAAAAATACCTGAAAGAGCTCCATCTTTCCCTCAGTTGTCACCAAACCAACTACAGAAAATGTTGAATTTCTCTTAAAAGAGATTCAGATCTCCAGTTTCTACCTGTGAAGAAAGATTCTTAAACAATACAGGGTAAATGATCTAAAATGATAGGCTATCTCAAGATTGTTCAGCTTTGCCTAAACCAGTTATGAATTCCCTGGAATAGGAGTGGGAAGCCAGGTGTCAGATCTTTTGCTGGCTCAAAGATGCTGATGAGTGGTCTGTTGCAAACTAGCATCCAAAGAATGAAATTAAAAACGAAGAGTGAATGCTTCAGTGTACCAGTACTATAGTTCCTAAAATTGGCCTTCCTAGATACGTAGATGTTTCATGCCTTCTGTCAGGCCCTTCTCCAAATACTGTAATTGAATTCCGTTATCTCCTTTGTTTCTCACATCTGTCTTCCTCTGTAGTTATTTATTTATATTCTTCTCATCCAAACTGATATGGACCCTAAAACAAATTCTTCTCTCACAGACTCTTGAGGAGGGGAAGCTCATCTGATTAAACCCAACAAAACAAAAGGCACAAATCAGAACTAATTCTAGCACATAGCAAAGGTAGTATCATACTCTTGGTAGATAAATTCATGATGTTGCTACTAGCCACTAAATGGCTGCCTAATTTATTACTTGGTACTTGGCCTTAACGATCACTAAATTATTTACATAGCTAAGGTCTTTTCAAAAGGATCATCTGGATTTTCGGATCTCAATTGGTGGATATGAGTACAGAGTGGTTCCATTAGAAACATATATATATATTTACATGTTAAACTGTAATACAAATTATATTAATTGGAGTAAGACACAGGGGATAGAATTTGTGTTTAACGTGTGTTTACCCAAACAACAGTCACGAATGCATTTGAGTATTTAAAAGGCAAACTTTGCTAGCAGATTATGTTGCTGTTTTATTCTACAAACTGAAATTTAACCTGGAAGAACTGAAGCTCTCAAAGAAAATGAGTTGAAGGCAGTAAACAACTCTCTGAGTTGTGGAGTAGAGAAAGGATCATTTCCTGTAAGCTAATTCAGGATCACATTATCCTTAACATCCATGGAAGCCAGTGTGGAGGAAATTCCCCATCAACAGGAGATTCCAAGTTCAGAGGAGAACCTCTTTATTAAATCACCAGCTAGTCTTGGCCTCAAGATCTTTTGCAGCAGCCACAGCCCATCTCAGGTCAAAGTCAGATGATTCACTCACTGAAAGTCTGCTAAAATAAAGTGTGGGTTTATAAATATGCCTATCCACTGACTTTTGTCTTTTCCACTTTAAATCAAGAGTCTTTTTCTATGTAAATTTGAAGTCAAAGACGAGATGCATTTCAGATGTGATAAAGCCAGCAGCAGCCCGGGCTCAAGAAGTTTCTCAGGTGAAGAATCCAAATCTGCTTATACAAAGAAAAAAAGTCTTATCCTGCAGTGTCAGAGTAATATGTTCTTCAAGTCCTGACCATTATGCATTCCATTTATACCACTTCTTTAATCAAAGCTGAACCTGGTGAATTGCAAATAAGAACGAAAACATTAAATGTGAAAGGCCAACTTGCTCATCTATATTTTTTGTCGAAATGACAGTTCTAAAATTACAAAGGTAAAATACTTCACTAAATAGGGTTATAAATGTGCAATTCATCATGGCAGAACATTTTTATGCATTTTAAAACCACTTTTTTATTTTAAAAGGTGAGGATGCAAAATGGTAGGCTCATTCTTCATCTTTTCATTTTGCAGTTTATTTTTCACACAGCAAAGATGCAGTACGGTTCGAAAAGCTCTTGGAATAGTATTTGTATCCTTCTCTTTCTAAGTTATTATTTACTGGAGAGTATATTTCAAAGGTGAAGGTATGTCACCACCCTGGTTAGTGTATGTACATACACAGCATAAGCCCTTTCCTAGATAAAATCCTCATTACTTCTCAGCATACATATACTGTTAAAATAGGGACACACTATTCACCACTCCACCCCAACCTCCCCTAATCCACTAATGAGGTACCATATAGCTGAAGCAGAAGAATCAGATCTGTGTTTCCACTGCTAATGGTAATTCCTGTCTAATCAGTCTGCAGCATAGTGTTGGGTGTACAGTTCCCCAGTGGCCATGGGTTGGTTATCCTGCTAAACACAGATTAGTGGGAAAACTTAGAGGAAAAGGTAAGCATTATAGCTGAAGAAATAAGGCAAGTGCTTTACTAGAAACTCCCATTGCTTCATTGCAATTTGCCTGAAATCCTTGTTCTTCATTGCAAGTGTGAATTCTCATACTGAGATTGCAACAAAGGATTAAGTTAAAATCCTGGCACAGAGTCAGAGAAGAATAGCATCTTTGCAAGGTCATATAGAGAAGATCGCTGCATCCAGGTAGTCTGCTGCATATGATGTTTCTGAAAGGCTGGCACGAATAGAGCTTTAGGCAGGATGAGGAGCTGTCACAGAGAGAAAGAAAGGAGAAAGGAAAATGTGATCTGACTCTTGTTACATCCCAGGGAGACCATCCAACCATCTCTGAATTTCATGCCTGTTGTGGGTCAAATGCAAAGAGACTGACCCAAAATAATGTACCTCAAGTACTGCATTAACTCCTGAGCCCTGTGGGTCTTAGTTCAGAGCATTCTACTTACGTGCAAACATTTGCAAAGGAAGTAATTTTACCCTCCCATTAAGTCCCCTGGGTGTAAGATTGAGGCCACCATGCAGACCTGCACAATAAAGCTAACCAACTGCTGCACTTCAAGTTTTCAGTTGCATATTCAGCTCCTAAACAGCCCTATCAGAGAGAGATGGAATCAAAAAAATCTGAGTTACAGAAGACTATATGTTTTCACGTCCCTTGCCATAGCCATGGGAGGAAGGTTATCTTAGCAACGCCAAGGCCCTGGCGTGTGTCAGGAGAAGGGCAAAGGTTCTGGAGCACAAGTCTTATGAGGAGCAGCTGAGGGAACTGAGATTGTTTAGCCTGGAGAAGAGGAGGATCAGGGGAGAAATAATTGCTCTCAGCAACTACCTGAAAGGAGTTTCCAGTGAAGTGAGGGTCAGCTTCTTCTCCCAGGTAACAGCAATAGACTAGGGGGAATGGCCATGAGTTGAGCCAGAGGGGGATTCGGGTTGGCTGTTGGGAAGAATTTCTTCTCAGAAAGACTGGTGAAGTACTGGAACAGACTGCCCAGAGGGCTGGTGGAAGCACGGCCCCTGAAGTTGTTTAAGGAAAGGCTAGATATAGTACTTAGGGACACGGTTGATATAGGCAATATTGTCGGTAGGTGGATGGTAGAACTAGATGATCTTAGAAGTCTTTTCCAACTTAAATGGTTCTATGAATCTATGATTCTCTGAACCCTCTGTGCAAAAAATACATAATGGCCAGGTCTTTGAGGTGTCTACATACAATCCAGACTCACCCTGTATCTTGCTGGTGATTATGGTTTCCTCTTGGTTTCCTCTTGGCCAGGATTTGATAGTGGGAGTGGTTTCAATTTCCATGTGGAAGCAAACCGAAGGTGGACAGACAATCTCAGGTGGACAGGAATTTCACCGCAGGCAGCAGCAGTTTTCAAAGTAAATGGGTTGACATCACATGTTTTATTATGAAAGGAAAACAAAAATATTTTTTGTGTGTTTTCTAATGCTTTCTTACTTACCTCTGGTAAAAAAAAAATAAAAAAAAAAAGGCAAAACAAGCTGCACAAGGGAGTTGCATAAACCCATAATTTGGCAGCCAATTAGTCTTTGATTTAGACAGTTGCTTTTTGAATATTTTTTTTAATGTGATTCCTTGCAGCTGAGAAATTTACATTTTAAAAAGTGCTTAATGCCAAGGCAGTAAAGGAATCCCATTTTTGTCAAAAAAGTAAACTGAAATGAGATCCAGTCCTTGTTAACATCCTACTCTGAGATTGCTTAAATAGTAGATGAAGGAGAGGAGGAGAGGAATTTGTCCTCTGATGGTAAGAGGCTTGTGGAGACAAGTAGAAAAGCCAAATTCACTGTTGCCTTTTTGCCCCAGCCAAGACAGGACATACACAGAGGCATACAGCACTTCTCAAAAAGCCTAGAGCTTGTGTGTGAATTTATAACTGAAGATGGAGGTAGGATAGTCTAGAACAGAACAACGTGAGATCAGTGCAACTGTGAATTTGAATTAGTGACTTTACCCGCAGAGGCGGCACAATACTTCCATTTACTGAAATGAGATCAGCTGCAGGAGAAAATATCAGCTTGTTGAACCACAGAAGAGATGCCATGAATTTCAAACTCTTCTACAGATAATAGTTTCTAAGTATCTGAGGCTATCCAGAATCAAAAAACATGAGAGTATGTACATGGGCATACAGTTCATTGAACGATGGAATTTGGACTCATCAGAGTTAGAGTTGAGTGGGATTAGGCATGGATATCTGTCAAAGAGCTCACAAGGTACACTTATACCTTTTTTTTTTCTTAACTGTTTTGGATGCCTGACACTAGAAAGCTCCCAAACCTTCATCTTGCTCAAGGCCAAAGTCGTGATTCCTCTCAACTGGGACACACAGCAACAAGAGAGCAGCTGGCCTTCTTTTACATGCCTGAACATTTTGGGCAGAAATATATGAAGTCTTACAAAACAGACTTGAAATTCTCATCTTAATAATTAATCTGTCAGTTTCTGTTCTTCCACAGCTTTTCCATGAAACCAAGATGGTCCTCACAGTTGGAGTTACTAGGAGTCCAGCATTGAGGCAGATCCTAATGGGGTGTATGAGTGATATTCTGCAGTCTGGTGTGGGAGAACTAACTGAAATCTGTTCTGGTACAACAAGTTTAGTGAAGACCACCATGATGTCTGGGACTGGAGCCCTGTGAGGAGGGACTGAGGGATTAGGATTTGTTCAGCCTGGAGATGAGGTAGCATGAGAGAGACTATGCAGCAGATCCCAGTGTCTTTGAGGAGGTAAATTGTGAAGACAGAGCCAGGCTGTTCACAGCAGTACCTGACATAAGTACAAGAAGATCTCACTGGGTATAAGGAAAACAGTTTTCACAGTTACATGCAGTGGAGCATGTCATTTTTCAAAACTCAAGTGTAAAAAGCCCTGAGAAATCTATTCTGACCCCCCATTTTGACATGTTTTGAGCTATACGTTGAACAAGACACCTTCTGAGGCCAGTCCCAATCTGACCAATTCTATGATTTCATAGCCTACCTATCAAATTCCAGAAGGATTCTCTCTTGTGGTGATTTAGGAAGAAGAGGGCTGCACTAGAGAAATGCCTGCAGCCCTGGAGTATAGCTATCAGCTCCAGGATTTTTTTGGATTCATTCTTAGAGATAAGGTATTCACCTAATTTAGTACTGGGACCCTCCAATTTACACTTCCAGTCTCAGCCAGCTCTGACAGTTCCCTCTATAATCAAAGGAAAGAATGGGAAATTCATGTTGTCGTAAGATGAGGTCAGTGGTGGGGGAATGGATAGACACTATCACTTGGAAGTGACAGTTTCTCTTGTTCAGAGTAAGGCTGCCCAGAAGAATAGCTTGAGTACGTTCTTTTTATGCAGCTAAAGCTGAAAGAAATTACTCCTATGCTAAGTCTGAGAGAGATGCTGGCTAATCTCATTCTGTGTTAATCAGGATACTGAACTAGCTTTGACAGGAATTGCAGGAGCTCATAGCTGTTCTGAGATGGGGATGGTGTCAGCTGGAAGTTTAAAAAGCAGAACATGTGAGAGCACAACTCCTGCTATGATCCCCTCCAGCAATGGTGAGCAGAGCAGTGCCCTGGTTAAACTCACAGAATTAGGCACGAGAACGTCTACGTGACAAACAAAGGGAAAGCTAGAGAATGCAATTTCAATGAATTGGCTGGGATGAGATTTGCAGGATTAGCACAGCAGGTAGAACTAATTGCATTTATCCTGCCCAAGCAGCAGGCATCGGTGTAATGTGCCTGGAGTTGTTGTGCACTCTATGTTTCTGATCCAGTTTTCCCCAATCCGTCCTACACACACATCCCTGAGGGACTATATCTGCTCTAGGTGCAATACAATGGTCTAATCTCTGCTATCCTTCTGCCAGACTATTCAACTCAGGCCCCAGCGGAGTTTACAGAAGCTTGTTGAGCTTCCAGAGTTATAGCAGGGAATGAAATATATCTGCTCAGTTCTGTTCAAGCATATCGATTGATTTGTTCTGAGTTCTTTTGCGGGCTATTTAGGAACCTCTAGAAGAGAACAAAGAGCAAAATATGGGATTTAGGGTGCAGAAATGAAACCTTTGTTCAGATGCACCTGGTCCCGAAGGTATCTCATACTTCCCTCACTGCCTAAAGACCTTCTGAATGTGCACAGGAAAACCTTAATGCCCAAGTCCAATCAGCATCCAGAAACCCACTAACTCCCCTTCAATTTCATGTTCTTTGCCCAAAACACCTACATAATCAGGGCCTTCATTGCACACCGTGGTCTGCACAGCTTTCTTGGGAAAGGCAGACTGAGGAGGTGGCTTTGCCCCTGCCCTCATGCAGTGACAACAGCAGTCCTGTTACAGCACCACAGAGAGACCTGCATTCAATCCCCAGTGCCATCTGAGGAGTTTTGAGGCTACAGATATCTCCCAAAAGAGGCTCTGAAAATAAGCAGGTTTTTATACTCAGATGTTTGACTGCTTCTTTTCCTCAGCATCTTTATGAAGTTTTTCCATGGCATAGGAAAGAGATAATTTTGCTGCTGCTGGGAGCAGAAAGCAAGTGAAAGCACAAAGCAGCCTCACCAGATAGCCTTGCATGCACCCACTTCAAAGCAACAGGGAGCACCAAGCCCACATCCCTCCAGGGATGCACTCATGTTTCTGCTCTGACCACAATAATGTCTTTTCTGTGCACCATCAGTAGGATGAGTAAAAAGAGAGCTCCTGCACACCAGCAACCCACAGTGTGGTGTTTCTTGGGAGCTATGAGACACAGATTGCAGCCTCCCCAGGGAAAGTGGAAGCTGAGCACCGGCTGTTGCTGCTTGGGTGACTGCACTGGCCTGTTACATAAGAGGGTGGAACAGTTCCAACAGCATTTCTGGATTAAAGCAAAAGGACAAAAATAAAAAGAGGCAGTCACTGCACACCACTTTTAGGAGAAAAATGTAAAAGTGCACTGAGTTCTCAGCTCCAAGTAGAAGGAGGCTCCTCATGCTGTAGTAGGGTGTCAGGGGGATGGAGAGAGAAGATTCATTCATAGCCTCAGATTGTCTCTGCTGGTTCACAGAATCCTTCTTGAAGATATAAAACCTCAGATCCTGCAAATAGCATCATCTCAAACCCTTCGAAAGCTAATTTCCAGACAAAGAATCACATCAAATGTAGCAACTCTACTTCTGTCTTGTAGCAAGCCCAGGTCTCAGTTGGAGCTGTACCTGTCCCATGTAGGCATACTCCTTCCCAGCATCTCATCTGGGATCTGATCGTCAGGCTTCTCAGTACAGCTAAGCTGAAAACTGTTCCTTTGTGATGAAATTCAGTATTTATTTGAGGGGAGCCACACCTCTTTACCAGATTTCTTTCACTACAGAGAGTGCAAACATCCAAAAATGAAGCCAATAATGAGGTTACCATTTTTTTGCACCCTTTCTTACTCAGCTCCGTAGATTTATTTAAAAAGTCACAAACACACACACACAGACACACACAAGGATAGCTTTGAGATAGACTGGAAGCATCGTAGAAGTGAAAAGTATCCCTGTCATGCATTCTTAAACCAAGAGACATTTCTCTATTTTGCCTTACAATAATCCATATGTTTTAGAACTTTAGATAACTTTTCGTTAGAATAGCTCTGAAATTTTAACTAGGAATTGTTTTTAGAATTGTGTTCTCATTCATTTATGTTTTGATTTCCTTTTTATTAATGGCTCTAATAGGTTCTTATTTTCTAGTATATTTCTGCCCTTAATTTGAAAAGACGAAACAAATGTTTTAAATAACAGTCCCTTTTCATTTCACTCATAATTTTTATTTTTTATTATTTTTTACACGCAGAAGGCTTCAGAAAAAGAAAGGAAAACAGTTTTGCAAGATACAACAGAGAACATTAAACCTTTGGTGTTGATTCTTTTCTTTTTTTTTTTTCATAAATAGTGCAAATCTGCCACCTACTGATATGAAGCAGAATTCAGAGGAACTAGAGCTTTCCATTTTCTTCTGGCAAAACAGCGCTCATTTTCCAGCTATGAAAAGCCAGTGCCATCTAGTGGCTTTTTCCAGGACCATGAGGGCAAAAACAAAAAGAAAAGAATCTTTCAAATATTTACCAGAATATCTATTGCTGCTGGCTGTGGAACTAGCTATTTTTGGAATGGGTTCAATAGGCTGAGCATCCTGTGACTTCACACCAATCTTTGCAGCTGTCCTACGAGGTGACATATAAACCTAGATGCGTCGTTGTTTATTTTAACATCACCAACAGACAAGGCACTGTGCAAATTACTTTTGAGGTTAAACGCACCCTTCATTCGTTCTCATTTTAATACCATTTGTTTGTTTCTATTTTAACCAGTCGCTTCCTGGATCCTCTAAACTTTGATTTTTATTAAGCTTGCGTTAAAAGGATAGCTGTTCTATTTTTTACAGAGCAAATATGTTTTGTGAAGTCAAATGATCCTTTGCAGTATCTCACAATAACAACAACCAAAAAAAAAATGAAATGACTTAAAAAGTGGCCACTGCTGTGCCTAACTTCATATTTCTTACACTTCTTGGTGAATGTTGCTTGCAAATCACAAATTTATACTGTTGAGATTAATCTTTCTTTATACTGAAGTCCCACACCCTCCTTGTTTTCCCTGTTAAAGACAGGGAAAAAGAGGCATCACTGCAGACAAGGACTGCCTCTGGTATTGGACATCTAAGTGCCCAAAGAATTAGCGAGGTAATCGCTGGGATTTTCAGATACTCATCTTCAAAATCGTTTTTAAAGCTTGGGCCAACTAGCTTAAGGGCAAGCAAATTCAGATGCACGTCTCATGATACAGGCCTTTCAAATGTAGTTTGGAAATGTTTCCTTGTAGAATCAAATTTGAAGACAGCCTTTTATACATGCATTGATTTAGAGTTACATGAAGAGTTCACATTATTCTGTTGCATGCTTTAATAAGAAAGAGGCTCATTGCTCTCATTGCTTACAAAAGAATTGTGTGAGTTCCATTTAAAATTTGAGAGAATAGGGGGCTCTTCTTCACTGGGTTCATCTTCCTTAGCTTTAGACTTGCAAAGAACTCTCAGCTGATCCTATTCATTCATGGTTCTTCTTGTAGTTAATGAAACATGCTTTTCAGGCATTTTTTCATTTATAGCTGAGATAGTGTTAGTGTCCTTTAAAGTGAAGTGAATAGAGCCTCAAAAGTGCATGCTACCTGCCATTAAAATCAGAGAGAGGACAGAGAAAAGTCCCCCAGAAGCTAGCAAACACAGTCACAGCTCATCGGGCAAAGTTCTCCCTTTCTTGATACAGTTGGGCATTGTCCTAATTGTTGCCTGGAAACAGTGACACTAATTCTGCTCTTAACAAATTTTCAGCATAAGCCTGAAATAGTTGTACTGCTTTCCAAATTCTTTCAGAGCTGGACTCAGGGATCTGAGGTGATGAGGTTTGTTTTGAGAAAACTGTTACAGTTAAATGCTAGAAAAATCAGAGAATCATAGAATTATAGAATGGTCTGTGTTGAAAAGGGCCACAGTGTTCATCTAATTTCAACCCCCTGCTATGTGCAGGGTCACCAACCACCAGACCAGGCTGCCCAGAGCCCCATCCAGCCTGGCCGTGAATGCCTGCAGGGATGGGGCATCCACAGCCTCCTTGGGCAACCTGTTCCAGTGTGTCACCACCTGCTGAGTGAAAAACTTCATCCTAAAGGAAAGAAAGAAAGAACGACTAAAGAAAGAAAGAAAAGTCTAAAGTCTTAAATCTCAATCAAACTGATTTTGGAATAAGTTTGTCTGGATGCACGCAGTATAAAACAAGATAGCTCCCTCAGCAGGAATTATCCAATGCACTAAATGTCTGTAGAAGCTCACTGAGAAAGACAAAGAAAAATAAAAAATGCATTTTTTGTCTTAGCGTTAAAAATTACTTTCATGCAACATAAAGCTAACGTACGTCTTTAATTCCACCATCAAAAAGAAAGACATTACAAACTCACCGGGCTTGACAGAACTGTCATTTAAAAAACTCTGACACCTAAATAATGCAGGGTGTGGGATAAGACAAAAATTTATGTGGTTTGTTGTCTCCATTCCCATGGAAAACTCACCAGCTTTCGCAGAATTCAAGCTGAAAAGGAATTAGTTTTCTCTACCTCAGTGCAGCAAAGATCTTCCAAAGACAAACTTGTAAAAAACAATTCTGCACCAATCTCACAACAAAAACAGTCAATCTATCAACACTGCAGGATTGGTCTAAGGGCTCTTCATCCACTTTACTACTCCTATCCCTGGAAATGTTTTCACTCTGATTGATATACACAAATTTGAAGTTTGTCATGCAGCTATTGAACTGGTAACATAGCGGAGTCATTTAAACCGTGGTCTCAAATGGAAAAAAAGTTCAAAGTGGACTGTAGGAACTTTATGATCAAGTAATAAGAGAGGTGAACTGCATCAGTAACTCACTGTTTGAGGAGGCAACCTATTTGTACACACAGTAGTAAGCAATGCCAAAAATGGGATGATAACACACATTAATTTTCCCTTCAGTATCTCACACAGTGTTTCATCAGAAAGTGATAGTCCAGATGCCATGCAACTAATTGAGACTCTTAAATCAGATGTAGATCCTTGGCTTATAGGGAGGAAATGATCCAGAAATTCCAAAATGCTTGCTTCCTGTTGCAAACAGATCAACAAGAGACGCCTTTCTTAAAGATTCATTCAGGTAGACATGGCAATTCCTGCCTCTCTTCAATGACCCACTAGAACCAGAGCTTTCATAAAACCAGTGTGTTCACAGAAACAGGTCTTTGCACCACCTAGGGGTAAAAACACCCTCAAACTGGCAAATCTGGCGACATTAGCAACTTTCTGGCAGTGAGGATTAAACACAAGGAATTAGGCTCCTTAATTATTGTTGCACCACTAGATACGCAAGAAAGCTTCAGGTTTAAAAGAAGATTAGAGGAAGAAGGAATGAAGAGCTTGAGTCTCATCTAAGACAAGGCATAACGTGAGTAAAATGCATTCTTCATCCCTCACTACTTCCTTTTTGACCACCATCCTGCCAAATATCTGACCTCGGAGCTTCCACCATACATTTTCTGCACTTTCAAGGAGGAGCTGTTACATCTTCATCTTTGCTCTTCTCCATGACTGGGAAATAATTCTCAGAAGCTCTACCAAGGCACCTTTTGTGAATCATCTTCAAGATCTCAAGTTTATCACATTTTCATGTCATACTTCCCATTTGACTTTATCCAACTCCTTTTGCCTTCTTAGATAGAAAAGTGTTTGTGTTATAGGCAGTGTACGTGAAGCCATAACCCTGAAAAGGTTCCAAACATTAATATTAAACAGAAATAGCCAGAAGGGGAGCATTTGATGAATCAACAGATATAAAATTGTCATTCTGGACATTATGGAAACATCAAATTCCTCGATATCTGTTGAATATTCTGAAATGAAAAGGAGGTTGGCATACAACTAACAATGCACATAGTCTTCTCCCAGAAATATGTGTTATCATCTCTTTTGTCTTCAAACAGGTTTTGCATGAGATAGGGTGATTCAGCAATGGATTGCTCACATTTTTGCTTGGGGCCAGCATACAAAATGAAAAGGTAAAGCATTACAAATCCGAGCAAGTCAGACTAAAGACAAATTGTTCCTGTGGTGAGTAGCTCCTTGCAGAATCAAAATTCATTGGGAAGCATCTCAGCGTTGAGTTTTCGGGGCCTCAGATTGACAAACGAGGCTACATTCAGCAGACCCAGAGCAGGAGTTTTATAAATGTTCACAGTTCCTTCTGTTTATTGAAGCTTTGCTCATGCATCTAAATGACAGAACTAGAACTTGCTTGCCATTTTGGGACATTGCTGCCTGCATTTCAAAAAGTACTTTTACAATGACCTTGATCAATCAGTTTGCCACTACTCAGTGCTTTTATCTAATGATAAGTATCACAGAGAAAATCTCATGGTACTGAATCAGTGACAAAATTACCACTGCCTTCCAGTGACATGATTTTTCCACATCTTTGCTAAAATCACCAGGGAAACTGCTACTAGAAAAAAAAGGGGTCTAGGACCAATTTAATGTTACCCCACTTCTTGGATTTTCTCTGCATCAATATGTTGCTCTGGTGTTTGCTACATTTCCCATGTGAACAGTTATTACAAAATCTTCCATTTACAGTTCCGTAATTGAAAACCTAGCAGGATATAAGAGAATACTTAAATGATGCATACACAAAGTAAACTAACTGGTTAGAAAATATAATTGGGTATTTTGAAAGAAATTATTCATGTTCAAAGATTTCTGACTCTTTTTTTCTTTCTTTTTCTTTTTTTTCTTTCTTTTTTTTTTTTCCTGGTATAATGAGTTAGGTGTTGTGCAGTTCACACCTTGGTATGATTCACCAAGTTTATATAATATTCATTTGCATGGCACTGCTTATTTGAATACCAGTTACACCCCCACAACAAAAATTGCAAATTTCAAAAACACTTGTTGTAGCACTCAGATCAAATCCATCTGATGTAAGTAGAACTGTATGAAGGACGTGACATTTAGAAACATTTATGAGATCTTAGTGATCAGAAGACGGAGGCACCAAACAGAAATGCAGTACCCTGAGTTACTGCTGGTAGACAACCAAACAAAACCCCAGATAGACAACCATCTTCAAAAAGCTACAGTTCTGATACCAGAGCACGTATCTCTGTTTAGCACTGATTTCCAGCCTTGAGGTACACTGTGTTACTTTATCCTAGAGTTCTCTGCTTCTAAGGATCTTCTCCATCTTACTGATCCAATGAAAACAATCATGGAGAGAATTGGAAAAACCCCAGCAGAGTTTAGATAATCCTATCTAAATCAGGATATTGCTAGGGATGTCTCACAGAACCTCACACAGGTCAGAATCTCCTCAATGGCTATAAGCCCCACTCCACTTTATGAGAATAAGTGGGCTGTATATCCTAGAGTTCTTTCTACAGTGTAATTTTCCAGGGATTCTAAATTGAATCTGTGCATGAAACATGCTTTGTTCCAAGACTAAGGATGACATTCACACAACTTCAGGTCAATCTCTTGCAAGAGATCACTCCTTCAAAAAAAACTGGCTGAAACAATCTGGGACAGATTTAGGAGCAAGCTAACAAATATCAATGTTTACTTCTTACACTTCTTCCCAGTCATTCTCCTATATACTAATTTAGATCCACCCCCAAATGATGTTATTGAGCGAAAATGGAGAAAAGGCAAGCATCTTACCTAAATTAATTTTGCATTCTAACCATTCAGTTTGAATAAACACAGCAGAAGAACACATATTTTCTCATAGGTAGGACCATCTTCAGAAATGATTTGAGGCGTTTGGAAGATAAGGGTAAAAGTACAAGCACGATGTGAGAAGAATTTGCCTCCTTTCATATCTGCTATGGTCATGGCATGTAAAAGGACTGAGACATATTTATAGGCTTGAGCAACTCCATGGATGCTCACCAGCAAAAATTTACACAGTATCAGATTTAGACAGAGGAAGAAAATATCTGAATTGCAGATTGAAACCCCTTGCTTTCACACCACAAGTACTGTAACCTTCTTTCCACTTCGCCCATTAAGGTCCCTAATTATATTAAAGCCTATCATCACTTATTCATGAAAGCATCTCTTTAGCACATCCAAAGTGACTGATCCCCAAGGTTAGAGATACTGTGACAGAAAGAAATGGGTGTGTTCACAGAAGCACTCTTTAAATGAGTTTTCCTCTGCAACTTTTTAGCTAGCAAGGACAGTTCTATTGGTTTTGTTCAGCTGGAACTCTTTAGCACTAGAAAATTTGATTATGTTATCTATATGCTTTGCCACCTGATCTCCAACCTGAGTGTACTACCTAGCTCCAGTGATTTTCTTTAATAAGGTGGAAATGTATATAACAGTTTTAAATATGCAGGCTAACATTTTCTTCCATCTATAATTATGCAAATCATTATATAGTTGTCTCTGCATGACAGAAGTAATAACATCTTATAGAGACCCTGTTAAAACTCACTGAAATCGTCTGCACAGATGGATATGATTTTACAGAAAATACAACACAGATACATCAATTAGTTGCAAACCACTACTAGCATCATCCAGTGAGTTATGTAATGTGGGCTAAGGCATGTGCTGTGCAATTATATCTACTGCAAAGAAAACAATTGCAAGCAAAGCACTCAAATAGTTGAGAAGATCAAATGTAATGAGAAATGCCCTCAGATATAATTGTTTTTAAAAATGTAGGAAAAGTATTACGTATATTTCACATACACTCTATTTTAAGACAAGTAATACCATACACCCTTCAGCATTTTCTGGGATGCTTCCTTTTCTCCCCCCACTTTAAGTCATTAATAGCATTGCTGTTGACAAGAAGAACTTATCAAATCCTTTCATTTTGTACCCATCCCTAATTCCTTATGTTTATTCCTCCAGAATTTTGGGACAGCCTGCTGCTCAGACACTGCAAAGTAGCTGGGACTACTTACAGCTTCCCAGAGAAATAGACTATAAGAGGATGCATTTTTTCATCTACTTCTACCTACATAATCTGAGGGTAAGATACCATACCCTCAGTATTTACAATTCCTGCTTTACCCTACTCAGACCACCTTTTCTCACAAGAGGAAAATACATACAGAAGGGTGTCTAGAAAAAGAAGCAGCTGGCCTATGGTTCAGACCTCTCTGCTGCTCCACATCTCATCTGTGCATCTGTGCACACTCTCACCTGAGGAGGCCATAAAAAAAGGAGGTGCAGTTTCTCCCTGATAAAAGCCTTCACCTCATTTCTTTTACAAGATGATAAATTCACAGACTTTCTCACCTCACTCCTTGGCCCTGTCATAAAGCTTGCACAAGCTTTATTCATTACCATACAATCCTACACATTTTCAAGAGCTGCCTCTTCTTTTCCCCTTATTTCTCATTTCAGGTCCCTTTTTCCTGCATTTACCTTCTTTAGCCCTTCCTTAACTGGACTGGTAAAATCTAAAAGCTCTTAATTTCACAGCTGCCTCCGAAAGAAGAGCTACCTAAATGAATGTGACATGCCTATCCATGCAACAAACATTCACACAAGCACAAATACACATCAAGCATGTAAATGCCCTCAGAATGCACACAAATGGTTTCTACATTGACTCAATTTTACCTGCATGGTTTTCAAAGCCATTCAGCCAGCTCCAGGCTGTGAAGAAATCTGCACGCTTGGAAGGAGAGACGTGCTTCTTGTACACCCACCAGTTCAACGGAAAACATAGGCAGAGGCAGAACACCATTGGGAGCAGGTTGTTTCTGGGGATGAGATGCAAGAAATCTCTGGAAATTGAGAGAATCTGTACAGAGGATGTCTGTCTCAGTCTCCATGCCACATAAATGGGTCTGATTAGTTGATGGAGAGAGAGTTTGAATCCCTTTGATCCCTAAGTTAACCTGGCAACTGAAACCATTCCTGTGATCCACTTAAAAAAAAAAAAAAAAAAAAAAAAAAAAAAAAAAAAAAAAAGCTATAGTCCTCTGTAATTTTGGGGAGCCCTATAACCAGGGAAAAAAAGAGATGTATATATTATGCTATTACACACCTATTTAAAACCATACAGATATTTATCTCCAAAATACCTGATAGTCTGGTTGGGAAAAACACACCAATAAAATAAATCATTGTGGAAAGAAAAGGCAGTTCTGTTCGATTTTTAAGACACAGAATTTCACGGGGCAGGAAAATCACTTCTCACAAAGACATATTAAAGCTGCCCTTTGTGGAGTAAAGAAAAATCCCAGAGGTCAAGTAGAAGAGAATATGCCTCTAGCTTCAAGAAAAAGCACAAACTTAATGGAGATCTATTGGAGGACACCAGTCTGTTTCAGGGAGAAAAGGGTGCAAAGAAAGAGCAGTCTTTATAATGAGAAACCTCTGTTCATTCTCTGAGTGTCAGGGACTTTGCCATTGACGTGCTATTTCTCTTTCTTCTGCTCGTTCAGGCCAGCTCCATTGTGCTGCTGTTTGCAGCTTTAACAGCTATCTGCCTTGGACATTATTAAAAGTGCTGTGCTTGAGGCAGTAATAAGTCTCTGATCTGTTTATTAATGATAACAATCCATAAACAAATGAGTTCTGTTCTGCCCAGACCTTTGCTGAGACTTAAAAATGCATCTGAAAATTATTTCTACTTCCAATTTCTGGTTGTACCGAGTCTCATTAAAGCACAATATGACCTGCACATGGCAGTGGATATTCAGTGGTTAAAGGGTCCCCCACCGTTCATGCAAAGTCCTTCTGTAAGTGCCCTCTTCACTGTGAAACTTACATAGCTCCAAAGCTATTGATGCAGCCAGCCGGAGTAACAGACTCCTGAAAAACTGACAGATTTAAAGAAAGAAATAGTGTGTGGTTTGCTAGAAGCAAGTTATTTTAATATAATGCAGCAATGACAGCTCTCTACATTTAATCATCAGGCCCTGTTTTTCTCCTCAGCACTTGAATTTCACACAATTTATTGATTTGAAAATATGCTATTTTATATTCGCCCTCCCAGCTGCTGAGAGTACCTGCCAGGTTTGTTTTGGAAGTCATGCTTGTAAGTTTTCCAGTTATTTTAAAGTAAAACCTAAATAATTGCATTCATGAGAGAGGTGCATAAGCTTCAAAATGCAGCTACAAGATTTCCATGGAGATTTGACGGCTCCTGCATTTTCAGCATGGCTGAGACTCATCAGTTACATATTCTCATACTTGCCTGTCTAATAATTCATCTTAATTCTTTTAAATACTTCTGTGATGCCTCTCAAATGTAAGTACATATAGTTGTCTAACTAACCAATGCTATGAGCAAAGGGACATAAGAGCCTACGGCTTCTGTCCTGGAGTTTTCCAGGACAGTTATCACTGGACTTCATCATGATCTGTTATGTCAGGCATAATATGAGAGGACTAGGGTTTGTCCATTGTTGTTCATATGTTTGTAGATCTGGGGATGAAGAACATATGCGTGGTCATAAAAAAATAATCCCATACATTTAAGTGCATGACAAGAGAGAAAATATATTTAAAGAAAAAGAAAGAAAGAAAAAACAATTCTCCTACAAAGACAGGTTGAAGGAGACGGGCTTGTTTAACTTGGAGAAGAGAAGGCTCCTGGGAGACCTCATTGTGAACTTCCAGTAGTTGAAGGGAACTTATTATAAATGGGAGGCTGACTGAGTTTTTACACACTCTAACAGTGATAGGACCAGAGGGGATGACTTTAAACTAAAAGGGAGATTTAGATTACATACTAGAAGGAATTTTTTTTTCCTCAGAGGACAGTGAGGCACTGGCACAGGTTGTCCAGAACAGTTGTGGGAGCCACATCCCTGGAAGTACTCAAGGCCAGGTTGGATGGGGTCCTGAGCAGCCTGAGCTGCTGGGCGGCAGCCCTGCCTATGGCAAGGGGGTTGGAGCTCAGTGACCTAAAGGTCCCTTTCAACTCAATCTATTTTATGATTCTATGATTCTACGGAAAAAGAAAATAGCATAGCTTCCTCCTACATCCTTGAGAACTATTTTTTCTATTTTGTGATATTATCTCACTTCACTGCATTCTTTATTGTTCTAGACCATGAGTCACATGTCCTGATTTAAATAGACTGAAACAGTATGAAACTTAAAACTCTGGTGTGAAAACATCTTAAAGCTGCACATTCATGACATCATTTTTGAGGTAAACCTGTAAGCAGTCCACTCAAGCTGTTACATTGGTTGTCTCCTTCTCCAGAGCTCTGATGTCCATGGATCACTTCTTAGAAAGCGCAAAGGAAAGAAGAAATTCTTCCACACTAGATTAACCAGATCTGTACCCCACTTTTCTTATCTTTCTGGAACTGGAGCTGCAATTCTACTGGTAAGTTGCTAAATGTCCACATTCCTGAAGGGCTGAAAAACATTGAAGTTTTTACTCATTTCAATGCTAAGCTGAGTAAATAATGAGAATATATGCCTGTGATTTCTCCCAGGTTCAGCCAAGAAGTAAATCATCTGCAATTTCTTCAGATGTAAGCCCATTGCTTACATCTATTGCTACTGCAATCACCAGTATAACATGATTGCTTATCTTCATTAATTATGCTTAAAGGCAAGAGCATTTCTTATTTCCTTTGGGTCGATCATATCAGATCTTAGTTATTTAGCACTTCCAGATAAGACATCAAGACTGCTGTTCTCAGCAAATCCAGCTTCCAGACTCCCATGTGTATTTGCTACCTGCCTCTGGTTCTAAAGGAGCTGACCATTTATTCCCCTATCAGTTCAGAATCTAGCTTAACCACTTCAAAGTTCTTACATTTTTTCTTTAGACAAACATCACAGTTTTATTGATTCTTCCTCTCACCTCTCTCATAAAAACAATGAACTCATCTGATCATTCCTGGTGCCTTCACTCTACATCCAGTGCCATAAGAAAAATGATTTAAAAACCCTGGAAGTTGCAGAGGTGGTATCAATAACATTTGTCTTTATACATCTGCAGTACAGACCCGTTTATTCAAGCCTGTCACCCTAGGCTTTCTCAATGACAAGAAAACTTTCCTCTAATGAATTCTTGTGGGTTTTGAAGCTCAGCTTGTGAATTATTCTTCTTAATTTTTGAAGGTGATGATATCAACATCTCCTAATGGCAAATTGTCATTCAGTTTAAGTAAAACAAACAATGTGTTATTAGTAATTGTTGAGAAGCTGGAAGGGAAAATAAAGCTAAAAGTAAATTAAAAAAAAATAAACAAATAAAGAAGGAGAGAAAGAAACAAAGAAAGAAAGAAAAAAAAAAGAAAATCCACATGCTGAGAAGGAAGATATGCAAACATTGCTTGCTTGTCACTGAGCTCAGATTGCAATATATCAGTGAGACAAAAACTCTCACCTCAGCCCTCTATGTTCCATCATATAACAGAAATAATTGTCTGCAACTCAGCACGGTACTCAGCAAATCTGACACATGATCATAAAGCTTGCATCTTCAGGTTCAGCTCAGAATGAATACTCTCTTGCACTGGTGCCCTAAAAATGGAGAAAGTACATAGATTACTATTTCCATTCACTGTAGTCTTTTTAACACATTTCAAGCATGTGTATGTATTGCCAAATTCACTTTGACTAGAATAGGAGAGAGACTGTAGAATACAATTGCAAGACTTATTGATTTGTGTCTCAAATCTAGCTGTTCTGAAACTTCAACATTGCGAACAAGAAAAGAATAATTAGTAATTAGACACTAAATATCCAAATGTTGACAACCTGCATGTCAATAATTCTTTTCTTCTGTCTCTTTACTCTCACTGCACACACAGAAATTGCTATCCAGCTGGTTTGTTTGAAGACACTAAGGTCTTGATTTAGCCACCTGAACATAGTAGATGATGTCATCTGATGGGTCTTATATCCACAATATCTACATGGAGCTGCCAGATATGACACAGGACTCATAGGAGACTTAGCAGCTAGGTGGCACATAGAACATGCACTAACATATCAGATGGCACCTAAACCTACATTTAGACGATGGATTAATTATAAAGTGTTGGATTTCATTCTGGATTATTACTGACATTTAAATATGAGTTATTGTCTAAGATTCCATTAGAGGCAACAACAGCATTCAGTGAAGCTCTGAAATCTGGTATCTCACCCTGATGTAGAAGGTGGAATCCAGTCACCTTTACCCTCAAAATGTGTCCATCCATTTCTGAAGTCACATTTACCATAGGAATGTTTGTTAGTGTGCCTATGTGCATATAAATATTTTTTCTGTCTTCGGAAATCCTGAAATGCTTAAGAGGTCAAAACTCTGCTGTATGAATAGACAACAGCAGTACAGGTGCAACAGTTGAAGAGCGTAGAGCACAAAAAGGTGATTTTCAAGTGTTTTGAATACAACTAGAAGTGGCTTTTAAAGATAGTGCAGCCCCCAGTCACCAACCTCATTGAACTAGAGATGTCCGGAGGTCACTCCCAAGTGGAATCATCCTATGAACTCTGTTTTTATGACACTGGCACATTTTTAGCTCTTGGTCTTAGATCAAAGTTAACACTGCACTTTGGAAAATCCTCTTTTTGACACTTCTCACTTTTTGGATTTATACATATCACTGGAATGAACGCTTTAAATTTTTTCTACTTGTCAATACAGGAAGCAGGCATTAAGAAATACTAAACCTTCAGAAAGTCATGCTATATATTTAAAAATCTCTTTCAAGTCCATGACCAACTGCATACATTCCACTGCACTGCAGCTCAACATTCAACCAGCAGACTACCTCACCAAATGAACAATTGTGCAAGCTAATAACACATTTGAAGCTTCCACACTTTTCCAATAGAAAGTTATTTAGCACAGTTGTCACTGTAATTGTGATGCATTAGGAAAAAGTCATTGTTCAGTGGAGCTCAGACTGTTGCCTTTACCTACAGAGAAAGATGGCCTGCTACCAATTTCTGTATGCTGCCTGTTGAATGATACAGAAAGTCTGGCTGACTCACAATCTTTTTTTTTTTTTCTTTTTACCTTGCCTTTTCTTCTTTGTTTAGCTAAATGCTTTAATTGTTCCTTTTATTTGAAAATAAAGATAAAAAGGAAACTAACAAAGGCTGCCTACATGGCTAACTTTGTAAGAAAGCATTGGGGCACATCCATGGATTGCTTTATACAAATTCATATATTCTGGCTGTGCTTTCTGCTCAACTAGACGTGGATTAATGCTATTTTATTCATACAGTGTAGTCTCTCTCTGGAATTCTGAAACATTATTTAAATGTATATTGCTAAGTAGATGAGGTTTGTAAGCTTTCGGCTAAAGCTGTGCAATACACATTAATTATACAATTACTGTCTTGGGTCTGACTTTATGTAGGCAATCAATTTACTTAGTCCTTTCTGCCCCATTATTGACCAAAACACCACTGATTACACATGCACATAAAATACTATTGTAGATACATTACCAACACAGTCTACATCATTTTTTTTTTCTAAAGCACTTTATAATATTAAAACTTACTACTCCATTCAACTTGAAAATTGTTTAAAATTTTCTCTAGTGCCTTAGTATCACATATTCCAGAAAATCTGACCAAAAAAAAACAAACAAAGAAAAAAAAACAAACAGAAATACAGCCAAATAAACAAACGAACTACAATCAGGGAAAATCATTTATGTGTAATCTTATAACAAGAGTCACAAAAAGCTGAGCTCTGACTTTATGTAGGACAAAATGTCACTAGTGTATGTCTTATCACAAGATAAGATTGGCCAAGTAGAAACAAACTTTCCAGAATTTGGAATTTACTTCTGTTCTTCTATTTTTCCTTTGTATAAAAGGATATGAACACGCATGAAGTAAGTTCTAAGAAGAAGTGGAAACGAGGAAGGAGTTTCCACTTTTAGAGCCAGTTGGAACTCAAAGACGGAGCTTCCCTCAACCCCACTACCAAAACCTTGTCCCATACAACCAATACTTGAAGCACTTGGCACAGGACTCCCCTCACTGAATGCAGGTGTTCCATAAGCTTTACCACAAAATTATACAATGGTCCAAGTTAGAAGGGACCTGTAAGGATCTTTGTATCCAACTCCTGGCTCCGCACAGGACCATATACATAAGCCAGGCATTTGGGCTCTAGTGGAAAACAGGCACTGCTAGAATATGACTTATCTTTTCCAAAGTTTACTCCAAGTAAACATCTAAAACTCAAATGACTGAGATGATTTTCTCCTGTGACTATAATGGAAGACTAAAGTTGAGATGGATATGTTAATACAGTAGAGAGCTGGCTATGGTTCAGGTCATCCTGACTCAAGGAAATTGATTCTCCATAGATAGGCATCTTCTGCCAATTTGGAGGCCTCATAGATATCATAGATAGTTGCAAGGAACAGGCAGACATGACATAGGAAAGTTACAAGATATCTACTACCTGGAGCGACAGGTGGAAATCAGGCAGAGTACCTAAGCTAACTAAATCAACATAATTAAGGTGCATTGAGGTGAATCAACATATCATCCTCTGTGTGTCTATACGCAAGACAGAACTGCTGGGCCAGGAATGAACTGAAAATACCTATGATCCTACAGTCTGTAGCCCTCTACAATTTACAGTCCTGCTCCCACACCAGGTTAATACCCTTTTCAGAAGCGTAGGTATATCACTGGAAATCAGCATAGTTCTGGAAAACCTATTGCAGAAGAGATGGGAAAATTGCTCATTTAAAATGATGGAGAAGAAAAGGCATGGTGAATTAATGGAAAATGTATTCGCACAAATACAGCTTCTAAGACTGAATTCCATGCAAGCAAAACATGATCTAGAGATAAGTTGCTTTAGGACTAAAGCTCCAGCTTCTTTTATATCTACATAAGAAGTCTGAAAGGGGGCCTGAATTCCCCTGAAAGATCAAGAACTTCTAGAATGCTGGAGTCCTAGCACTGGCTTTATATACTAATTGGGTAAAGGACTCTGGGGGTAGGGACATTAAAGCAGTCACAAAAACCTTTTAAGAACCTCTTTGATGTTCAATAATTTAAGGTGTCAGCCCTGAGAGAGGAAGAAAAAAAAAAGAAAAAAAAGAGAAACAGAAGAAGAGAAGAAATCCATACATAACTAGAATTGATGTTTTAGCTGATTTGTTCCAGATTTCTTTTTCTTTTTCCTTAATATTAGAAAGGTGGATGACAAATAAAGATATTTGAAAGATAAAACCTTCCAATGTGAATAGAAAGGCTAGTATGGTTTGCTTCACAACCAGGGTCTCAATACCTGGTAATCATTAAAAACACAGAAAGTCTCCGCTAGACAGAAGCTCTGCCTCCTACTCAGCACATGGCATAATGAGGCCCTTTCTCAAAGAGTCACACTTTCTAAACTAGATTACTTATAAAATCCAGTGCTCCCTCAGGTAAGGAAATGTTTAAAGCTTTTGAAGTGGCAGAATTAACCAAGCTATTTGGTAGTGTTCCTCCTCCTGTGAGACTTCTCTTCTCAGCTGTTGCTTCAGCCTGGCAGCTCAGATGAAAGAGCAGCCTTGGACAGAACTGATGAGGGACTCTGCAGGAAGGGGTAAAAAGATCATTTTCACACCATTCACAAGAACTGAATCCTTCCACTGCATGGGGAGCTAAAATTAGCCTTCTCTACAGGCCTTCAACTTTTCAAGCATTCCTAACAGCTCACAAAGTAGAATCGCGCTTTACAGAGCTGCAAGAACCACCTTGACTGAAATTTTACTAGCATTGCTAAAGAAAGAAGAAGGAGAGTGTTAGAATGTTAGCTTTTCTTTTATTTTTTCACCTCGCCACCAGCACCTTAAAGAAGTTTCCTCACAGCAAAGGAAAGCTTTGATTTTTCTCTCCCTCCCTGCTTCTCGTTGTCCCATCTTGATGCCTCTTCACATATGCAAGATACCAAAAACCACTTGACAAGCTGGAGTAAGTTGTGATCAAGCAATTGCATTTCAGATCTTGGCAAAGATGAACTGAATACCCTATTCAAAAAGACATTTGCCCAGCCTTAAAAGAGCTTTAATGAGAAGCTCTACTAATCAACATTTAACGAACATTATCATAAATATTTTTGACAAAATGTTAAGCATGAAAGTTCATCTGTTCTAGCAGCACAAGAAAATCAGATTAAAACCTTAATTAAAATATGAAGAAGAGGCTTGTCATGATCTTCAACACAGTGGAAGATTCCTTTTTTGAAAATCAAGCGCTCTCTTCTCGTCATATTACAGTATGTTGTTAATGAGCCCTTTCATTTCTCTGTGCATAGCAATATATTTAATCTTAGCTGCATATTTTAAATGATTGATGTTCCCCTAATTACATTTTATGATATATTGTGCTGTGCCACCTCTAATGAGTAGCAAACATGGCATTACCTCACTAGTGCTCAACCACAGAAATCAATAACTGACATTTATTCAATGAACTGCAAATTGTGATTCACTAGCTTCTCTTTGTGTTGAGTAAATTCAAACTGTAATTAATTTTCATGCATATCACAAATAGCAAGTGTGTGCATGGGCTAACTTTAAAAGTGATTTGCTTTTTCCCTGGTTAATTACAATACAGCAAAACCTCTCACGCCATCATTCAAGGAGCTGAGAAAAATCAATGGGTTGACAAGCCATCTCCTTAAAAGGGTAGAGCACAGCCATTGTTTGTACTTTGGGGACTATTGCAGAGACATTTCTTAATACATAGGGCTCCTCTTGTCTTATTCAGTGAAGATGGCAACATTCACAAGTAATCTTACCTATATGTATTTGCTTTTGCATAAGATTGAGAATGAAACTCCTCGTCAACTTTCCTACCAGGTACATTTAAACAAATATCTTAATATAAGAAATATATAGCTATCTTTTTCAAACAACAGACTTGGTCAGGTGTCAACCAGAAAATGTAATAGGAGAAATGACTAACAGTTTTTCCAAAGTGACTGTTCTTCTCGTAAGCAACATCAGCTGACTGAAGTACTATTTATTTTCTGTTTCAAAATTTATCATTTTAGCTAACTCGTTTTTTGCTTTGTTTCATTTTTTTGATCTTAAATGTCCATTTTAACCAGTGGACAGTCCCAGGGAGACTTTTTTCAGTAAATGCTCTACCAGTATACCAATGCATGAACACAAAATACAAATTAACCAAGCGTTAGAGCTGAAGGGCTCTGAAATTTATTGCGAAATTAGAGAGTCACTTTGGTAGCAGTACAGTTCTTTGGACTACAGCACAGCACCATTTCAGTGACAGAGATCAACAACAGAACTTGGAGTTGCTGAGAGCCCATGTCTGCTCCAATAAATCAAGATTGGTCTCAGGTATAGAGGTTGGCTGGTGTGAAAAGGCCTGCATCCACAGTTGTGCTCTCTGACTCTCCCAAACATAGCATACAAAATGCTTCTTGGAAATGACATCCAGTACATGTTAATTCCCCTAGGAATTATGTGAGAGGATGCTCTTAGATAGGGACAAAAACTGTTCATGAGACTACTCTGACGATGGTGGTCAAGTGTCAAGACTAGGAAAATATCATAAATACCAAGTCACCACGTATCTTAGCAGTATATAGATAGCTAATGGTTTCCACCTATAACATACCACACACCTACGCTGGGTTTTTGCAGGGGGGGGTTGCCTCTAAACAGCTTCCCTTTAACTTCAAGGCACTCACCTTAAGTCTGTCAGTTCAACAGTCTTCAACAGATATCATCTTCTATAACACCCTTGGAAGGAGTCTGCACCTCCTACTTGCATTGGATTTACTGATGTGATTAACAGATAGTGGGGAAAAAAAGCAATGGAACATGCTACATTAGGATACATTCAGTTATAAATCATAACTTGACCTTGGGCTTCTGGGATTACCGGTGGCTCTATCCAGGTGTCCAAAAGACGACTGCAGCAGATAATAGCTGCTGAGAGCCAATCTGCCCACTTTAAATGTCTTATCCACTCCCTAGCTCCAAGAGCTTAGTGAAGGGAGTGCTACTAAGCTTGTGCCTAAGTTGCATATACATTCACCAGAGAATGGCAGGTACTTCTGAAAGCTTCCAAACCAAGCATACATGGTTGATTAAGACATCCAAAATTAAGCAGATGAGATCTTTCTCTCTATAAAGCTTTTAAAAAACAGCTGCTTCCAGAACTTTTTTGTTGTTTTATTTTTTTGAAGCAGCCAAAACATATTCAAGAATTCAGTAACTGAGGAAGAGATTCCATTTTCCCCAAAAGAAACTCTGAACATGCAGCTGCACTGATTGCTCAGCTTAGCCCTTCTCCATAACGTTCTGTGCAAAGTGACAGTAAAGACAGCAAAAATGACATCAGTTAAAAAGAGCTTTTTCTAAATATTAAAGGAAAAAAATAGAGTTCATGCAAGTTTTATTTTAATATTTGTTTTAATGGTCATTTGCAGCAAGTAGTAGGAATTTGCCAATTTACTTTTCTAGTTAAACAATCCTCTTTTCTATAATGAATTGACTATTGCTCATTTTTCAGACTTGCATCAAAATTAGCAACCAAAAACAGGCTTAAGCCTCAGGCCCTACCTGCAGATGCACCAATATATTCTTTCTCAGTTCATAGAACGGCCTGGGTTGAAAAGGACCACAAAGATCATCCAGTTTCAACCTTCCTGCTATGTGCAGGGTCGCCAACCACCAGACCAGGCTGCCCAGAGCCACATCCAGCCTGGCCTTGAATGCCTCCAGGGATGGGGCATCCACAGCCTCCTTGGGCAACCTGTTCCAGTGCATCACCACCCTCTATGTGAAAAACTTCCTCCTAATATCTAACCTAAACTTTCCCATGTCTCAGTTTAAAACTATTCTCTCTTGCTGCTCACACAGCCCAAATTTATTTCAACCTCTGAGAACTACAATCTTGGTATCCTTTGGGAGGAAAAGAATCAGGACAGACAGAGACCATGATGAATAGAATTACATCATCATTTTAAGCTGGTCTAAGATTCTTTTCAATCCTGCCTCCATTTCAGCTTCTATCCTAAGTGTCAATAAACAAAGATACCTCATGATAGGCTTTAAAGTAAATTTGCCTTGACATGCACAATCAAACTCTGTAACCCAAGTAAGATTACAAAGTAGGTATGGTTTATTCAGTGCTGCACAGATACTGTGTGCAAGGGGGATAGATCCACCTAATTTGCACCCCATAGGGCAAAAGCTTGGTACAGATAGAGGCCGAACTAATACATAATCAATTATTTTCCCGGAATTCATATACATATTCATTATATTTCCAAGAATCCATCAGCATATGGTCCCTCCCTCTTGCACGTGCGCCTTGGGGATCTCCTGCTGGTCGTGGGATGAAGGCTCATTGTCTTCAACAGAAGTAATCTTATCCTGACCATTCGCTGTGAAATGTGTGTAATGTTTGTTACGTAAACATCGTCAAGTTTACAGTAGAGTTTTGAGATGTTCTTTTCTTATCTGGCCTCACATCCTGTTTACCTGCATTCCTGTACAATAGTTAACCCTTATCTTGTCTTCTTCTTACTCACATTCCTATACAATAGTTAACCCTCAGTTTGTCCTCTCCTAACTCAGCCTGGCCAACTCTACATCTGAGAAATGATAGAAGAGCAATCTCATGCATTTCTAGGATCTCATTGGAATTTCAGCCAATACGTCAAACAAACCGATATAAAAATGAAAAGTAATATATCAAAAGAAGAAAAACCACCAAACTGCAATTTGCATCCCCCTTTTTGTTGTCACCCCAGAGAAATGCACTTTGACCTCATTCTTGACATACTAAGCCACAGTAAAGTTCTTTGCGAGCCTCATAAAACCTGTTTGAGCTGTGATAGGAGAGAAGTTAGAAAAATGTTTTCCCAAACACTCTTTGGGTTCTCTAAAACACACAGCTAATGTTAAGGTATGGAAATAATTTAACCTGCTCTGAGTGAATATAGGTTTCCATAAACCTTGAGTGGTCAATCCATAGACAAGCCTGCTAATGGCTCTGTTATCCCATTGACGTTAATGAGCCTTTGAGCATCTGGTGAAAGCAGAGTCGTTTAGCAATTAGTGCCTTGCATTCAAGCCAGCCGACAGGCTAGGCAGCAGGTGATTCCCAGCTTTCATTAGATTGTTGCCATAGTACCTAGCATGCCTACTCTGAGCCCGTTTTACATTGGTATAGCTTGTTAAGAATGGATTCCTCCACCCCTATGATGAGCTCACTGATATGGGCTTTGTGGTGTGGATTTGATACAGGAGTTTTTCTTTTGGTTCTTTATATGTTATATGCATGGATAGCAAATCTCAGAAATAAACTCTTCCTCTATAGAGATCAGTTCAATCTCTATAGAGATTGGTTCAATCATTAAGGTCAAACAGGATAGCTGACATATCAGTACAACAATAGACAGCAGAAAATAATTTTCTATTCTGTGTTAGCAATGCTAAGATATACAAAGTTATGAATACTAGAGTGTTATTCCTTTCTAGCACATATTGCTTACAGGATATGTTGGCTTGTAGAACACAGTGCACATATAGGAAATGCAGGATTTAAAATTGCCTTTGTGCAGACAGAGGAAGTCATACCTGAAAAAAGAAATCTGTTGCAAGGGAAGAGTGGAGAAAGAGAAAAAAAAAAAAAAAAAATACTATTATTTCCCTTTAATGGATAAAGAAAATGAGCACAGAAGGAGGTAACTACATCATCCATTTTCAGCCAATTTAGCTGCATGCTCGGAATTGCCCCTTAGAGGATCCTACTGCTTGTCATTGGCTGTATACAGAAATTGCCAGCCTCACTTGTTACCTTTGGTCTCTGAAACATAGCTAAGATAATTTACAACAGCAGCCTAAAGTAAATGTTATGTATATGCTTCAAACAAGCCAAGGGTTTTGTTCCAAGGTGACAGCCACTTCCTCAGGGATGATGCTAGTGGCTCTTTAATCCCAGTTACTTACCCACCCTTCCCTCAGTGAATGAAAGTCTCAGCTGGAATGTTGCAACTGCAAATGATGCAGCCACTCACCTGTCATACTTCACAGACTGGCTTGTTCAGGTGAACTGACTTCCCTTAATGAAATATGCTGTCACCTGCAACAATCAAATACTATGTATGATTGATACTGTGGTAGAACACAGGTAACAACCGAGTTCCATTATCCTTGCTCTGGTCTCAGCTGTATCTATATACACAGTTGGAAGCAGACTGAAAGCGTGGAAAAAAAAAAAATAACAGTCAATTTAACAGCAATCTAACTTTCACAGTGACTTTGGAAAGCGATGCTCAGTGAATGACATGGGCCAACCTTCTGACTCTAGACTAAAATTCATGCACAAATGTATTTTATCCAAAAAGCAGACTTCAAAATGCCTTGGCTTTCAGGGAGGTTCTGATTGGATGTGGAATCTCAGAACTTCTGAAGTAGTGCATCTTTCCACTAAGCACATCTGAAATTAAGAGCCAGCATTTGCTCCCATGATTTTAATTCAAAAATCATCTCAGTTTTCAAAAGAGCAAATCTAAAGTGCCTGTTTCAAGTAAGTACACATAATGTAACTAAAAGCTGAAAAAGAATATCATTTAGAAGAATTTGCAGGTAAAATATAGCTCCATTTTGCAGTGCTTTTAGCTATCCAAGTAGTGGATAAAGAGCATCCTAACTCATCCACTAAAATAACTTACTGGTTTCAGATACTGTTCATTTATATTGCACTCTGTATATTTTTCTCTTTTTTTGTTGTTCTAAGCTGCTTGAATTACTGTCTTTCTGCTGTGAAAAGCAATTTCTTACAGAATTATACAGGAGAATACATGTATTTTTAATCAGAAAAAATTTGCTCTATTCCTTCTTTAGTTAGCCTGTATAAATTGTCATCCCCATGCCTGTCCTTAAATTATCTTCACCTGGGTCAGCAGCCCTAATAATAGTAGTTTGTTACCTACTATTCAACTTTAATTAAAAAATCTTTAACTGAAGCCTCTATTAAACAGCTCTCAAATTTTGCTTTTGATTGGAAATTGAATTGATATTATCTGAAATGAATACAAACATGTGATAAGTCATTCCTTCAGCATTCTCTGAGAGCAAACATTTTTGAAGTAGGATTTCCCCTTTTGAAGTATTCATTCAATTACACCTACCTTCTGTGGCCGCTCTTCACCCATATTCAGGGAACATCTTTCCAGGCTTAATATCACCATTATGGGGAGCTCCAATGCTGATGAAGCTTCATATTCCTCCTTTATTTGTGGGCATTATTATTCCAAGAGTGTATAACTCAATAAGAAGATGTTTATACTGAATTACCAAAGCATTAATTATGTCCTCTGAAAATTAAATCTGTGTTATCCTTAACAAAATTCCTATTTGTCAGAGAGGATTGACCTAGCCAACAGCCAAGCATGCATGCAGCTGCTCATTCACTCTCCCATCTCCAGTGGAATAGAGGACAGAATACAATATGCAAAAGCTTGTAGGTATTGACTTGTAGATCAAGATTGAGACATCTTAGTAAGTGAAGGAAAAAGGAAGAAGAAAATAAGCAACACAAAGGCAGTCTCTCATCACCATCTCACAAGTATACCAATGTCCAGTCAGCCTCTAAGCAATGGTCAACCTGAAAGACCATCCCACTTGCACTTCTTAGTTAGACCTCCAGTTCTTGCTGCTGAGCCCAAGGTTATGGAATAGAGAACATCACTTTGACCAGTTCAGGTAAGCTATCTCAGCTCACTTAGGGCACAAAGTGGGAAAAAGAGAAAGCTCTGACACTGTGCAAGTTTTATGCAGCAAAGCACCAGTGTGATATCAACTCTGATTTGGTCATAAATCCCAAGTACAGCACTGTACAGACCGCTATGAAGAATGTTAACTCCATTCCAGCCAGAATCAGTATAATCCATTAAAAAAAAAGAGAAGATTGTATCTGTATGCATATAGAGATGCATGCATATAAATATATGTTTGTAATAGTCCTCTAAATAAACTACATTCATTTCCATCAGAAGAGAGGTGGCCAGCAGGGACAGGGAGGCGATTCTACCTCTGTACTTTCCTCTTGTGAAGCCCCATCTGGAGTACTGTGTCCAGGTCTGGAGCCCCCAGTACAAGAAAGACAGAGAGTGGAGAGGGTCCAGAGGAGAGCTGCAAAGATGATCAGGGGGCTGGAGCACCTCCCCTACAAAGACAGGCTGAGGGAACTGTGCTTGTTCAGCCTGGAGAGAAGAAGGCTGCAAGAAGACCTCACTGCAGCCTTTCAGTACCAAAAGGGAGCCTATGAACAGGAAGGGAGTCAACTCTTTACCAGGGTAAATGGTTTTAAGTTGAGGGTGGGAAGATTTAGGTTGGTCAGGGGGAAGTTCTTCACTGAGAGAGTGGTGAGGTGCAGGTACTGGAACAGGCTGCCCAGAGAGGTTGTGGATGCCCCTTCCCCAGAGGTGTTCAAGGCCAGCTTGGATGGAGGACCTGGGTAGCCTGGCGTAATATTAAATGGAGAGGTTGATGGCCCTGCCTGTGGCAGGGAGGTTGGAGCTTCATGATTCCTGAGGTCCCTTCCAACCCAGGCCATTCTGTGATTCGTCATCCCTCTTGAACAGCTATTTTTATGATTTTCTAAGAGTCCTAATGGAGGAGCTTTTACTCATACAAAAGCACAGAACTTACCTAGCCACATGGGCTTAAAAGTCTGCCTTCATTGTTTCAAATGCAGAACTGAGACCAGTTTTATGTTAAATTTTAAAAAGCAAAGAAATAGACCACCAAATATAGAATCATAGAATTATAGAATCATAAGATTGGAAATGGCCTACAATCTCATCTAGTCCAATTACCATTGCTACCACAGGCCACTAAACCATATCTTGTAGCTCCTCATCCAGATGCCTCTTGAACACTGCCAGGGAAGGCGACTCCACCACCTCCCTGGGCAGCCATTCCAGTGCCTGACCACTCTCTGAAAAAAAAGTTTTTCCTTTTGTCTAATCTAAACCTCTTCTGGTACAATTTGCAGACATTTCCTTGGGTCCTGTTTGTTGCCTGGGAGAAGAGGCCAAACCCCTCCTCATCACAACCTCCCTTCAAGATGTTGTAGAGTGCAGTGAGGTCTCCTCTGAGTCTCCTCTTCTCCAGACTGAACAATCCCAGCTCCCTCAGCTGCTCCTCGTAAGACTTGTGCTTCAGACCCCTCACCATTTCATTGCCCTTCTCTGGACACGTTCCAGGGCCTCCATGTCTTTTTTGTAGTGAGGGGCCCAAAACTGAACACAGTACCCAAGGTGCAGCTTCACCAGTGCTGAGTACAGGGGGATGATCACCTCCCTGCTCCTGCTGGCCACACTATTTCTAATGCAGGCCAGGATGCCGTTGGCCCTCTTGGCCACCTGGGCACACTGTCGGCTCATGTTCAGCCGAGCATCAACCAACACCCCCAGGTCCCTTTCCTCTTCACAGTCATCCAACCACTCATCCCCAAGCCTGTAATGCTGCATGGGGTTGTTGTGGCCAAAGTTCAGGACCCAGCACTTGGCCTTGTTGAACCTCATCCCATTCACCTCAGCCCCGTGATCCAGCTTATCCAGATCCCTCTGAAGGGCCTCCCTACCTTCAGGCAGATCAACACCACCTCCCAACTTGATGTCATCTGCAAACTTACTGAGAGTGCACTTGATCCCCTTATCTAGGTCATCAGTAAAGATATTAAACTTATATTAAAATGGGCCCCAGTACTGACCCCTGGGGGACACCACTTGTAATGGGGCGCTATCTGGACTTAACTCCATTAACTACTGTCCTACTACTATGTATCAGACAAGAAGTAATTCACAAGAAATAGAATAAAAAAAGAATATGTTTAACTGTAGTTTTACACTGAAATCTTTTTATTTGCATATGTAATCTTGTCAGAACAAAGATGCAATTGGCTTTGTTTACTTTTTCATTGTTAGTAGCATTAAGTTTATGTCTTAGTATATTTTTCACTTGCATTCTTTGACAGAGTACAGAGGATGATTTTTAAAAGTGATTTTTTTAAAACACTGATAGGTTTTGATGTAATTTAAAGTAATATTTGCCACTGCTGCGGTTTTGTTTATGCATCCCAGTTAGAAATATTTTCTCAAGAATGCAGACAAAAGTACCAAGTGCATTCTTATGATAATCTGCAATATCTTTTCACTGTTCTTTCATAGTAATGCTATTTTGGAGCCATTTAGGGTAACAAGAAGGGTTATTAAATCCTCTGTCTTGCCCTGACCCTGGGTTTGTGTGCGTGTAATTTAGAAATCTTTCATGCACGTTCAGCAGCCTTTTCATTTGGGAATATTCATGTGATAAAAACAGTAATTCAACTTTGGCTGCTGGGGATTAAAACCAGACTTTCCAAACCAATGTATGCGCTGATTAATTGGCATCATAGAATATGCAGTCATATAACCATTTTTTGCAATACAGGGAAAGTGTTTTGCTTGTTTTCAGCTTTTGGTCATAAGAACCACGAGAGCTCTCTGCATCTATTTATTTTTTTTCTTCTGTAGAGTCCATAGTACCTGGAAGGGAAACAATATTCTAAAAACTTTTAAATTAAATAAGTATTTCTCTAGAAAGCTACAATCCGTTATGTTTTACTAAATTACAGATAAAATATTCTCATAGAAATGGTTTATTTTTAGCAACCTTATGCTTGGATCAGCAGTATCACTCTTACTGCAGGAAGACCTTTGGTGTGCTTACTCTACCAAAAAACTATCTATTATATCTACAAATAAGCATGTCAACATTTCTTTGTGCTGACTTTGCAGGAAGTAAGATCATGTCCTAAAATAGTGCTAGGATTCTATAAACACCTCGATGGAATGAGTTGTAATAAAAATATATCAGTGTAAAACTTATGATTCAACATTCAGCAGTTCAATTGCTCATAGAACATGTATTTTTTTTTGCAGTGCATCCATATGGTAGGCTCTTTGCAACATACATGGACAGACATAGGACAAACATTTCAGGAACACTTGATGAGACATGATTTAGTCTGCATGGTAGTAATGGGTTGACAGTTGGATTAGGTGGTTTTAGTGGTCTTTTTCAACTTTAATGATTTTAGGATTCTGTGATTCTATGATTTAAATGTCTGCAATTTCTGCTGCACAACTTCAAGAGATCTTAACAAAGCGTTGCTCAGCAGTTGCTCACTTTCAGGCCTGTCTCTGCTATGTCTAACTGAGCCTCCAAGAACAGAGTACTCAGAAAACAGTCACTCAGGGGTCTGACAGTGCTTAACATGGAATGCAGCCTCCTCCATGATTTTGTGCCCGCGTAGCATTGCTGAGATATTTCACAGTGAGTCAGAGATGCTGAGATCTAGGGGTTCAGGCATCCCTACTTTTCAATCTGCTCCTACCTTTCTTCATCTAGAGGCTTTGGAAAGGACAGTAATAAGGTCTGTTTCAGATCATTGCCTTCATTTATGTCTTGCATTCTGAAATTGAGATGTTAGCTTTATACTTTCCAACCTGTTTTTCCATCACCTCTGACGGTGGTTTCTTTAGCCTTTCTCCAGTGATATTGAACTCGTAGTCATTAAATTCACTGTCTTGTCTCCCACTGTCCTTCACACTCAATTGATCTGAAGCTGAATGGGCACTAAAACAAAAGGAGACTATTAAGTCTTTCTTTTCCAGGCACCACACGAATACGAAGTACAATATTTCCAACTGTTAATTTGGAAAAATAGACAAGTTTGCCTCCATCTGAAGAGATGAAGGATGGAAAGAAAAAAGAGCTTGACTTTGTTATAAAAGAAAATTATTTTATTCTTTTGCATAGTTTTAGCTACCAGTGTGCCACAAGCGTTTCAGATTTACACAAAAACAAAGCAAACAAAAAAAAAACCCAGACTGTAGCACAGGGAATAAATAAATGTTCAATAGAGAATGTAAATGCATCAGAAACGTGTGCATAATACTCAGCTGCAGCATAACCTGCATATGTAAAGGAGGAACAAATCTGTTTTTCTCGCTTTACAAGTTGAGAAACTGAAGCTCAGAGAAATCACTCAGTGCCATATGGGGAGAGGGAAACATGGTTAAGGGTTGACTGGATAGGGCCTTGGGCAGCCTGACATAGATGGTGATAACCCTGCCCGTGTCAGGGGGCTGGAGCTTGATGGGCTTTAAGGTCTCTTCCAACCCAAGGCATTCTGTGATTTCATGAGTTATGGGTGACTCTCAGCTACCCCTGGCATACCAGACTGCACCAGCTGTATGTGTTGTGAAAAGAAGGCATGAATGACCAACCTTTCTTTTCCCCTCTGTGTCATCAATCAGTGAGAATCTCTGCTAAATTTTGCATGATTGAAAGACATCAATTAGTACTGCCAGTACTGCATTTGAAAAAAAAAAAAAAACATTTACAGAGATATCAATAAGGAAGGGTTAAAATTGTGTTATGAAGTCTTGTTTCTTTTCCTTCCTCTTAGAAAACAGTACAATGCCAAGAGTATTTATTATTTTAAGAGACTATCTCAGAGACTGCTCAGCTACCAACCACCCAAATGGCATGTGCAGGTGCAGGTGGCCTGTTTCTAAGTTCAACACCTAGTTTTACCCACAGAAGGAGCATGAAAACTGCAGAGAAGCTTTCTTCCCTGATTTCAGAGAAAGCTCTCCTTATATTTGAACTGAGACACACCCCATCGGTGACCAAGGAGACTGAGGAGATCAGCCGAAGCCAGAAAGTGGCAGAAACTTTGTTTTATGAAGTGAAGCCAGAAGGAGTTGTTCAGCCCCTCCGTATTTTTCTGCCTGTTTCTGAGTCTTATTTTATGCACTGGTGCACTCACAGGGAAACAGTTGCTCTGCTCCACTTGCTGGTCTCCGGTCCTAGCAACAGTAGCAAAATTATCTTTGAACAAATCCTTTTTATAGGAATCATGAATATTTCTTTATCTTATAAGCTCTGTACAGAAAATCTCCCATCTGTGAATGATTTGATTTTCCAATACGTCTTTTTTACTCGACAGAGACAGGATGGTTCTTTTAGCTCACCAGGACTGACAACTACTGTGGCATTTCGAGATATGCTTTTGACAATGTTGTTTTAGCAATTAGGGACCAGCAGTGCATGACTTATCTCTTGGTCTTACTTTTTCATAAACTTAAGGCATTAAGCCCGAGGTAGCAATGTTTTCAGTTAACTGTTCTGGTAATTTCTTTGATTTTGTGCAGGACCACACTTGCTCTGAGCATCATGCAAGAACCCCACAGGGCTGTAGGTGCACAGACATCTTGTTAGTTCTTCAGATGTGCTGTGATCCTTCATCTTAGAGCAAGGCAGCTTGTGCTAATGAAGGACATCTGGAGTTTAAAGAGAGACATTTTCTTAGGCAAGATCAGCACTACACCCACAGATTGACAGGCAGGCCAGCAGAGACACAGCAGATGAGTCCCCTGGGGCAGTGACTTGTTGAGGCTCACAGACCCTAGAACTCGCCAGGCCTGCTGTACACTTCAGAGTGGTTCTACCCATCAGAGTCCTGGAGAAAACGGGGAATGAATAAATAAATAAGACCCCCCAAGATGCAGTGGGAAGCAGGGGGAAAAGTGATGCTGGTGGTGCGTGCTCCCCCGGGGCCGGACCCAACTCCTCGCCGTTCCCTTTTCGAGGACGAGACAGCTCCCGGAGGTGATTTCAATTCCGCTCTTGAACTACAGAGGGAGCCCCGGGCTCTGCTTTGGAGGAGCGGAGGCGACGTGAGCTGGGTACCGAGCAGAGCGCCCTGGGCGGCCCTACGGAACGGGACACCGGCGGTTAACGGGGGCTAAAGCCCGGCCCAGGGGCGACCCAACCCCTGGGAACGGTCAGGCTGCTTTCTCCTCCTCTCCGTGAAAGAAGAAAAATAAAAATAAAAGCAAAAATAAAAATAATAGGGCAAGACTGCCCTATGAAAGAGGCAGGAGGAAGCAGTGAGTTCTTGGTGATGCTGTGCATATCAAGTTGCCTTCCCAAGTCTTCCCCAGATCTCATTCTACACATTTCATAATTGCTATATTGAACAGTGAAGCCATTATAAGCATGTTTTTCAAATGAATCCATGGAGAGGCTTCTTCAGATTCCCCAGATATCATACAGTAACGGTGAGGACATTGGTTTTAATGGGAGCAAAAACTTTTACAGGACCTTGAAAACTTCTGCTCTTTTACTCCTTTGTATTCCCTACGAGGTAAAATATTTCTGTTTGATTTCATCCCTACTGCAAGCTCCTGGAAAGCCTGAAAGCAATCTGCGTTTCACTTCTGCACATTTTGTGGAGTTTAAGGTAGTGTGTTGTCATGTGCAATAACTTCAAGATTTAAACACCAGGAAATGAAACCATTGAGAAGGCATTGATATATTTGAGAAAAAATAAATAAATCTGAAGGATAGAGTTTTGGGTTAGTTCTTTTCTTTTTGTTATTGTTTTGTTTTAATTATATAATCACTCCTTTCAACCAATTCTCAGTTAGTAATCTAATCCAGATGTATACAAATGAGTTGTGTTCTAATGTCATGTTATCTCATATTTTTATTAAGCTCTCAGATATTACATTCTTTTGTGAATAGAACCAAGGGGTATAGCCTGCTACAAAGAAAGATATCAGTAAAAGCATTCATCTCTTAATAAAATACAGTCTGAGAAGATAAAGCGGGATCACACAGAGCTAAATACACTGTATATTCAGTACCCAAGTGGCAGGTTAAAATATTGTTGAGATTACTGAAGCATAACCAAGTATCACAGAATCACAGAATCACAGAATCACCCGGGTTGGAAGGGACCCCAAGGATCATGTAGTTCCAACCCCCCTGCCTGGCAGGGCCACCAAACATACACATTCAGATCAGGTTGCCCAGGACCCCGTCCAACCTGGCCTTGAACACGTCCAAGGACGGGGCATCCACAACCTCCCTGGGCAGCCCGTTCCAGGGCCTAACCACTCTCCTAGTAAAGAACTTCCCCCTAACATCTAACCTAAATCTTCCCTCCTTCAACTTAAAACCATTTCCCCTAGTCCTGCTGTTGTCAGCCCTTTTGAAGAGTTTACTCCCCTCCTGGGTGTAGGTTCCCTTCAGGTACTGATAGGCTGCAATGAGGTCACCCCGCAGCCTTCTCTTCTCCAGGCTGAACAAGCCCAACTCCCTCAGCCTGTCCTCATAGGGGAGGTGCTCCAGCCCCCTGATCATCTTAGTCGCCCTCCTCTGGACCCTTTCCAAAATCTCTATGTCTTTCTTGTACTGAGGGCTCCACACCTGGACACAGTACTCCAGGTGGGGCCTCACAAGAGCCGAGTAGAGAGGGACAATCACCTCCCTGTCCCTGCTGGCCACCCCTCTCCTGATGGAGCCCAGGATCCCATTTGCCTTTCGAGCTGCCAGAGCGCACTGCTGGCTCATATTCAGTCTCTCGTCCATCAGGACCCCCAGGTCCTTCTCTGCCGAGCTGCTCTCAAGGACCACTCCTCCCAGCCTGTACAGGTGCCTGGGGTTCTTCCGGCCCAAATGCAAAACCCTGCACTTTGCCGTGTTGAACCTCATCAGGTTCACCCGAGCCCAGCCCTCCAGCCTGTCGAGGTCCCTCTGAATGGCATCCCTTCCTTCCACCGTGCCAACCGCACCACTCAGCTTGGTGTCGTCAACAAACTTGCTGAGGGTGCACTCAATTCCCTCATCGATGTCATTAATAAAGATGTTAAAGAGCACCGGTCCCAAGACAGACCCTTGGGGGACACCACTTGTTACCGGCCTCCACCTGGACATAGAGCCATTGACCACCACCCTCTGTCTGCGGCCTTTCAACCAATTGCTTATCCATCGGGTCGTCCACCCATCAAATCCACTTCCCTCCAATTTGGAGATGAGGATGTGGTGGGGGACCATGTCAAAGGCCTTGCTCAGGTCCAGGTAAATGACATCGGTCGCCTTCCCTTCGTCCACCAATGCCGTCACTCCATCATAGAAGGCCACAAGATTAGTTAGGCATGAAGTAGTACAAATCATTTTTATAAATTCAAAGCTACCTTTTCTTTAACCTGGTGGAAATTAGGGAAGAATCCAAATTAATTATTTTCTGAACTAGGTGCAGAAAATTGTCTGCACCTAGACAGATGCAGGAATTTCTTGAATTACAAGAAATTTATTGAAAAAAACATTTACAGAGATATCAATAAGGAAGGGTTAAAATTGTGTTATGAAGTCTTTTTTCTTTTCCTTCCTCTTAGAAAACAGTACAACAAGAGTATTTATTATTTTAAGAGACTATCTCAGAGACTGCTCAGCTACCAACCACCCAATTTCTTTGATTATTCAATTTCTTGAATTACATCACCTTCCTTTTATCTCTAATCTTTTAAGCCTTTTGAACCCTAGTTTCTTTCCAGACACGTTAAACCAACAGCATTATAAGTTACATCAATATAATAAGGCTACAAAAAGACAATATTTGTTACTCGAGTGATTTATAACCAAATACTCTACTTATTAGCAAAGACTAATACTGGATCCATCGGTCTGGACACAAGTAAATTAACCATTAACTTTCTTACACCTAGCATAAAACAACCAGTTAGGTCTGACCAAGTAATTAATTTAGGTTCTCTTTGTGAGCACCATGGGAATTAAAAGGTGGGCTGAAACTATTCACACATCTCAGTTGACTAATTTATATTAAGTACCTCTTATTTCAACTACCGATGCTAGGGAAAATTAACTCCCCATCATTATAGGATAGATATAGTAAGAGCCAGTTGCACAGACACAGGTATGTGTCTACTTCCTACTGGTTTCAGGGAGAAGCTAGGAGGTTCCTACAAGCTTCTGCATAACACTTTTCATCTTTTAATTTTAAATGGTTTTGTAGAGGTAAGTAAAGGCTTTATTCCTAATGCATGCGTAGGGGAAAGGAGGTAGGAAAAGAAATGAATTCTGCAAAGTCCTTGGAAAGTGAATAAGAATTGAATGAAGGGAAGCTGGGAATAAAAGATGGTCACAAGGCATTCAGGTACAGTGATGAGAACACAGTCCCTTGCTGCCCAAACAAGATTGATAGAGCATTTTTTAGGACAAAGGGTCATCCAAGTGCCCAGTGAATACCAGAGAGATTGATGAGGCCGAGATAAACTGGGAAGTCAAGGCAGCAGGCCAGGATCAGAGAAGTCCTGATCTTGCCCCAGGATCATGAGAAATGTTTCTTCACACCATACGTGTGTAAACTGAGAACTCCCGTCACACAATAGCACAGATGGTGAAAGTTTGGCCACGTTAGACAAAATTCATTAAAAACTGTTAAGAGATGCTGAACATAGCACTCACACCTTCATAGCAGGAAGTCCTGGCACTTTGAATTGAAAGTGCAGCAGCTAAGTGAATTCATTCACAAAGATTAGTTCATTTCTCATGTCAGTTCTATAATCTTCCCTGGACTCCTGCCATCAGCCAATCTCAGCAATACACTGGTTTGACTGGGCAGGGCCACGACAAGGCTGATGTATGTTCTTTGCATTCCTTAGAGGTGGTTATGGGCATCTGCTCCTCTGACCAGTATGTCTGACTCCTTATCTTAAGGATGGATGGCACTTACTCTGCAATTGGGTTTCGACCTTTGTGTTTGCAGCATTTCACTTACTTTACATAAGTAGAGTAAGTATTGTAATGAAGATGTCACTACAAGTTTATCAGCAAGTGAAGTACGTGAAGTACTCAGGTGCTTGGGTACTTCATATGGGTTTCTTCAGGCCATACAAACACCTACATAGCAACACCTCTATTGAAGTAATATTGAGGGTGCTTATAGAGTTTTGTTTTGGCTTGGTTTGGTTCTTCTGTGTTTAAGGCTGTTCTGATAGCCTAGGGTGAAAATAATTGCACAGCCATAGCACAATGCTGATATATCTAGAGAAATAAAGTCTATGTATCTTTTTTTTTAAATTTAACCTAAGTGAACAAATAATTTTTATATTTATGAACCTATTATACTATTCACCTATGTAAATACATGCAAGCTGATCTTGGGTCTAGCCTGTTTTTCTGTGTTTACTTTGTCTATAATTTGTGTGTATGTGTACTCTTTTCTCCCCCTTTCCAGTCCCTTCCAAACTGATTCATCAGTTACTACTCCATCTGAGAGTCAACAGATATTATATTCTTAAAACTATCAGGGTCTAGAGAGCTTGAAAGCAGGGGAAAAGCTGCTGCACAGGCATTCATAATTATATACTGGGAATGAATGCTCTAGCTGCTGGAGAAACTTCAGTTGTTGTTCATTACTTATTAGATTCCAGAGAATACAACTTCATGAACCAAATTCATAGGAAAATGGGCTTCATTTGCTCTGTTGCTCCTGAAGTTACTTGGACTGTTACTTCGAAGCCAACAGCCAGTAATCAAAAGTTTGCCTTTACAACTTGCTGAACCAAACTTCAGTTAGTGTAATCAGCTTAACTCCATTGGTAGCTGAGCCATAATCCAGTTAGGTCATCCATCAATGATCATTGGGTTTTGGTCCCAATATACAGGGCAATAAGGGAATGGGAGAGGAGTAACTTTGTCTTCCTTAGTGTTGATTGCTGTACGGCTTCACATACTCACGGACTTTTTGTCATCCAGTGAGTGTAGTCAGGGTGTATGTTTTCTTCATACCTTACCTGATGAAAGAAGATTCTGTGGCTGTAAGAGATTGTAGAAATTATAATTAACAGAAATCTAACAGATTTAAATGGTTTATGCATTGTTTACTTCTGAAATAATGCAAAGAATAGCTGTTAAAGGATATCCAAGGTACTCTCATCCATTCTGCTGCAAGTTTATTTCCACCACGTATTTGCAAGTGCAGTGGTACTTAAATGGTAATGCTTGGAGCTACTTCTGTCATAACCATGAAGCATCAGTCAGCCTTTGAATAATGACACCTTCTGCTTCTTGTAGCCCAGAAAAAGGGTCGTTGAGGATTCCCAGTGGCTATTTTAATCAAGAAAAATCAAAATAAGTATTTGTCTGCAATCCACACAGCTGCTTCTTGTCTTTTTTTACCTTTTTTTTTTTTTTTTTTCTTCTCTTTTCTGGTGGTTGTTATGTTTGTTTGGGCTTTTAAATTTTTTGGATTTTTTCAGTTGTTTGATATAGCTTAAGTCATAATCAAGACTGGGGATTAACATGTATAGTGCTGAACAAAATTTCAGAAAGGCCCCCAAAAGAGTGCATCAAAGAGTACTACAGGCCTTAGGGAAAATACAATGTTATAATATCCTTTACCTGGAAAGTAAGGGAAAAAACTGTTTAAGTCTTATCCCAAAATTACTTTGGATAGAAAAATGATAGCACACATTTTTAAGAATAATGCCTAGAAGAGATGCACGTTTCATTAATTAACATATTAATCTAGCCATGCTCATACTCTGATGAAAACAGTACTGCTTACCTGTATGAATACTTGCTGGTTTGTTTTAAAATTGTTTGTGAGTTCTGAAGTCCACATTATTCTTGTTTCTCATTATCAGTTAATTGCCATCATTAATCATTGTTTTCTTGATTAAAAAGTAACAGTCAGTTCAATACCGTGTGATATGGATGACTAATCACAACTCAGGAGTAATAAAGAGTTGAAATAAATGTTCATGAACAAGTTGTCATCTGTAATTTGTCCTCATAAACTAGTTGGCAAATACTTATGTGCAATGAATACTTCCATACAAATTAAGATGAGCTTGAAAATGATTCATAAACAGGGGAAAATGGTTGAACTCATCTCCTATTTCATTTGCAATAAATAATTTGGACAAATACAGTTATCAGAGGGGGAAGCAGAAGACCTTTATGTAAAGTGGGTATCTACGATGCAAATGAGTTGAAAATCATTGTTGCTATTGCTTTCTGCTATCAAAATTCTAAAGTAGCAGGTGCTGCTGTGATTCCACTCACAAGACTGCTACATAACCGTATTAGCACTCTCTCTTCAGTTTTGTCAGAATTTTTACTTTCTTAATTATCCAATTTCTCCTATCTTTCTTTCATAGTAAAATGGTGGTAGATGGCTACCTCCAAGTAGTCTGTCATGCTTGTTGTTTCTAAATGCTTGTTGAAATACAACCTTAAACACATTTTGGGTAGGATTCTCATCTACGTAAAACTACCATCCGTGGCAATTGGAGTCATCCTAAGATACCTGAGATACTCAGATGGAGATTACAGATGTGACACAGAAACTAAGGAGAACTCATTATCTTCGTTATCTGTAGTGAATCTCAAGACTCACCGGTATGCAGAAGGCATGCTTATAAACATGCACTTAGGTGCTTTAATCTGGAGATGAACTCAGCTCCTAGAATTAGGTGACATGAAACTCACCCAGAGATTGTTTTGTCCATGCCACAGCCTTATGTTCTTGCTTGCTACCTAACATAAACAAATAAATAAAAATTCCTTCTTTCCTCTCCACCATTAACCAAGTATTACCAGGATCATTTGTTACTTTGCATGCATTCATACATAGATTAGCCTAAATGCATCACCTACATGGTTTCTATTTTGCCACAAACTAATCACTCTGTACAGTCTGTAGTCAGTTTTTATTTCTGTATTTTGTTTATTTTGTGTGTTTTTTTTCCCTTCCCCTGTCAGTCAATTTTTCCCTCTGTCCACATTCTGCCTGACCAGATTTCCCTTCCAAGCTGATGTGATAAAGTACTGTGGAAACAGACTGATTAAGCTATTAGAGAAGTCTTTGTATAACAGTGAAGCAGATGATAAGTGGCTCAGATCTCTGAATTAGAAGAGGAATCTTCTAAAAGCATTACAGTATAATATTCCACAGTGAACAAAAGAAAATGATTTTCCTTGTATGGATACATAGAATAATAAAAGGTACACAGCAGGTCATGGACCCACCAGAGTTTTTTTATTCTGCCATAGAAAGTGATCAAATCCACCTGATCTGAACATCTGCAGCACTTAGATATTGTTGTATGTAGATATTAATCTCCAAGTGAAGTAGTCTTTCTATAGGAAGTTTCTACATTCTCTGGAGAAGACGCTAGTTAAGACCTGTAGAGGGACAACTTGCTTTCCTAGGTACAGACAATTCAGTTGGCTGGACTGGATCTGCCCCTTAAAGCCCTCAGAGACATCTACCTCTGTCCCTGGAATATACAGGACTCTTCAGAAACCTATTGCATCACAACTCATAAAATTACCTTGAAATTCCATGTTCTGTTAGTTCCTAAATCAGGCAAATTCTATTCCAACTTTCAGCTGTGTCTCACAGAGCTTATTCTTATTTATAGGGGGCTGTTACTGTCTAAGTAATTAGTGATTTATTTCCCTGAATACATCAGCTTCATTATTTTTACCAAGGAAGAATCAACTAGATTCACCCAGAAGCAGTTACCAGATTTCTGAGGGTTTTTTTTAAGGATAAACACATTTGCTTCAATACAGAGAAGTCAAAAAGTTATGTGACATGTGGCTCTGACATGTTCTTCTCCAGAGAGTTTGAATTATTATCACAAATATAGACGTTGGAGTATGGTCTTTACAAGACAAAAAGTATGTGTGTGAATGTGGAAACAAGTGAGACTGTGTGAATATGTGTTTGTCTAGGTACATGCAAAGCTACCCTCAATACCAGAGGTCATGACAAAATCCAAAGCATAAATCAAGAAGTACAAATAGACAAAACCATCTTGTCCACTTTGAATAGGTCCTGTGGATGATCTTTTTGTCAGCCTACAAATTACTTACGTGCCCCTCAGGGGATGAGATATATCATCTTTTACTATTAGCTATTCTTGTTATATGCCTGAAGTGATGGAGTAGTGTGCTTCTATTTCAATTACACAGGCTTCTTTACTGGATATGGATTGATTTTATTTTACTCTATAAGAAGAAATGCTGTTATTACATTTAATGATTAAATCCTTCTTTTACTCTGCTAAAATATAAATCAGTAGTTTCAAAAAGCAGGCTTCAAGCTAAACAAAATTGCTCTGGGAGACCAAATAACTAAGGGAATTACCATTGGGCTATTCAAGTTTTCACCTCTATAGCAGGTCACTAATTGGATCTAGACTAGGCTCATAGTAGTGTCCTGACTTTGGAACCAAAATTATTATGTCTGCTGTGCAGCCTTCAGTATCTTATGTCTCCATCCAATTCCTAGAAAGTATTGGTACAGAGATGGGCATCACCCAGCCATGTTAGTTAGCACTGTATGAGATGTATTCAGAAGATCCCTATTCGCTCCATTAAATAGGGAAAGGATTCAGGTTACTAGCCCAGAGTTAAGACAATTTATTCTCACATATTTGAAATTAGTAAAAGGTACAGAAAGAGGGAAATTTTGCCATACGAAGAAGTTGGATAAATATATTTTTTCTTGAATTTCATAATTCAAAGAGCTCATAATTCAAAAACTCTCCACAATATGAAAAAAAAAGCGACAAGATATAAGCACAAAAACAGTAATACTTGTATTCTTTCTTGAAAACAATACTGATTCAAAGGCCTTGGATACTAGCAGAATGTTAATACTATCAGACATAGCCTTTGGTTTTCATTTTACTTTTAGGCTACATTTCAGAAATGCAATGATTTGAAGTGGAGATGAGGGCAGAACATGCCCCTGCAATATCAGAAACACATTTACAGCAGAAAGAAGGTTGGTCCATAATATTACAAACTTACTACTTCTTCATCTCTGCTTTATCAGCTGATATGTCCTATTTTCCTCCTTCAACTCAATACAGAATCATGAGTCAGGAAGAGCCCTGCAGGATTATTTTATCCCAGGGGAATGCCAGGTTTTCATATCATATCTCTTCAAGTTCCTTTTGATTATAATTGCTTTGTGAGTTTATGCAAAATTTCAGCTCTAAAAATGTATGCATTGTTCACCATATGAAACTTTACTGTATCTAACCAAATGCGTTGCTGCTTTTCAAACTTTTGGATATCAACAACTGTCCTTAGAGGTTTGCATCTTGGAAACTCTGTTATTTCATATTCTGGCAAAGAAGTTCACTGGGGAATCTGAGCTCACGAGGTGAGAAAGGGGCAAATATCTATTGAGCAGTACATAAGTGGGAAACACTTGGTCAATGGCTTGCTTGTTCACAATCCAAGTCTGCTACTTTTTCCTGCCAGATGGTATGTGAAATTTATTTCTAGGCTTCTAGACAGAGAAAAGGCATCTGAGCTGCTTTGAGGCTGCATCTCTTCTCCAACACTCTTATACAAGGATTTCGGAAGACTCTGTTCTGAATTGTGAAGTAGAAGTTTTTCAGAATTCAGTTTGCTCCTTTCTCACAGAGGAATTTTTTAGTCATCATCTCAATCAAAACATCTTGGAGACACAAACCTAGGAAAAAAAATGACTGTATGGTATAAGAAAGCACACATGTGCAAACCCCATGCACATCCCCAAAACTCAGTAGCTAGATTGCTTGCAGACATTTACTTCTGATTGAAAGAGGTCCAGCTGTAGGGAGCATCCTATTCCAAATAAATACAGAAAGACAATGCAGCTCTACACAAACATGCCAAACTTTCCTCAGGACTTCTGACAGCAGGGAGCCAATTACTTTGAAAAGAATGGGTTCTGTCTCATGACATCAGCAAATCAAATGCATCTCCCTTGATCCCAACTTCAAGGTAGAGCTTTGCATTTTCGATATTTTAATTCAATACAAAGCAGCATTTTCAATGTTATTTATCTATGGTGGGTAGAAGCTCACTGGGTTTTTCTGCAGTCAGATGTAACAGTGGCAGGGCTAAAAGAGGCATATAAATAATAAATGATTTCTTTCACTTAAAGAGGTATCTGCCAATTCTTGCTCTCCTTTTAATTTGGGAAGGGAGTATCATTTAAACAATGACAGATTCTTTTCCATCAAATCAGAGAAGAAGGAGGGCTCTGGAAGAACAATGGCTGATGCCACAGCATGACTATCTGACAGACTCGAAAAGTTACTGTAAAGTTGCCAACACAACAAGCCTTTTATCTCTGATGATAGTATTTGAAGCTTGTGATTCTCATCCAAGGAATAGAAGGAGGTATATGATGTCCTCCCACTACTTCTTTTCTCACTGTTTTAATTACCATTATTTAAAGTACATAAATATTCTCCAAATAGGGAAGCCTTTTTTTTTTTTTTTCTTCAAAATTCCTCTATGTGAGTTACAGGAATATCTTCACTACATCGCTGAGTTTGGTTTTATTTCTAACACAAAACTGCATAGCTCTTTAAATTTATTTGCCTTTATGATAATTTTATAGGTAAATAGCTGCCCTTACATGCAACTAAATTCCTTTGGAAGCTATTTACTCTTAACTGAAATCACTTTCATTCAAAAAACTTCATCTTGGGCCAAGTACTCTTAGTAATTAGATCTTATAAGAGGTGATATATCCGCTTTCACAAGTGTTCTAAGCCAATGTAAAGCCTTATTACTCTCAGAAAGATTGGTTTTAAGCCGTGCTCTACACTTCTGCCCATTAGCACTCAGGTAGCCACATGGATGGTTATTATCTTGCTTATCCACTTACTGCCCATCCACAAAAATGCTTGTGGTTGCCTAGGAAGATCATGGAACCACGTGCTCAGGATTGAGGGGTAAGAGTAGGAACAGACTTCCTCCTGTGTCACTTAGATTGGCTTAAATCGCCTGTGGCTGATCATTTGCCATAAGACAGCAATTGTAAATACTGGATTTCCAATATAAGACATAAGCGCCTAAGGAATTATTTCCAAAACATCAGTAACACTCTGGGGACATATGTAGGAACTTTTCAATCAACCCCAAGCAGCTTAGAAGGGGTTTTCTCTGACTGCTCTCCTGCATTTAGGCTTCCAATACGGTAATTTAAGTGCCTGGAGCTGTTGTCTTGAATTTGATCTCCCTGTGGAATAAGAAGAACTAGATGGGATTATTACCACATGTGGCTGTATGCTGTGCTCTCTGGTAACAGGAAAAATATGTGAATTCTTCCCTTTCAAGCATTAAAAGAAACAGTTCTCAGGATTATCTATGGTTTCTGCTAAAGAGTGCATAAGAGGAACATTGCTGATTTAGAACAAAGACACGTTTAACCTAGTTCTTGTTTTTGACAACAGTTGATAGTAGAAGCTTTGCAAAATACATTAGAAAGAAGGAAATGTATCAATAGCAAATATTTCCTGCTTCCTACCATCAGCAGCTTAGGGTCTTCCTTAGCCATGGGTTGTACCAGATCCTTATGTTTAACAGATATTTGATTGAAGATTGAATGGTCTGTAATGAGCAGAGCAGTCTATATACTGGAGGGAAGGGAAGTCATCCAAAGGGACCATTATCCAGTCTGGAGAAGTGGGCCCATGAAAACCTTATGAGGCTCAACAAGGCCAAGTGCAAGGTGCTGCACTTGGGCCAGGGCAATCCCATGTATTTAAACAAACTGGGAGAACTTCTTGAAAGCAGCCCTGCAGAGAAGGACTTGGGGGTCCTGGTGGATGAGAAGCTGGATATGAGCCAGCAGTTTGTGCTTGCAGCCCAGAAGGCCAACTGTGTTCTGGGCTGCATAAAAAAAGGGGTGACCAATAGGGAGAGGGAGGTGATCATCCCCCTCTACTCAGCTCTTGTGAGGCCCCATCTGCAGTACTGCATCCAGGCCTGGGGCTTCCAGTACAGGAAGGACGTGGAGCTCTTGGTGTGGCTCCAGAGGAGGGCCACTGGGATGATCATAGGGCTGGAGCATCTCTCCTATGAGGAAAGTTTGAGGAACTGGGCTTGTTTAGCTTGGAGAAGAGAAGGCTCTGGAGAGACTTCATTGTGGCCTTTCAGTACTTGAAGGGAGCATATAAACAGGAGGGGGTATGACTGTTGACAAGGGTGGATAGTGATAGGACAAGGGGGAATTGTTTTAAACTGAGACAGGGGAGGTTTAGGTTAGATATTAGGAGGAAGTTTTTCACATTAGGGGTGGTGATGCACTGGAACAGGTTGCCCAAGGAAGTTGTGGATGCCCCATCCCTGGAGGCATTCAAGGCCAGGCTGGATGTGGCTCTGGGCAGCCTGGTCTGGTGGTTGGCGACCCTGCACATAGCAGGGGGGTTGAAACTAGATGATCTTTGAGGTCCTTTTCAACCCAGGCCATTCTATGATTCTTATGATTCTATGATTCTGTGATTCTATGATTCTATGAAATAGTTTCCTGATGAATCTGCCCTGCACCCTCATCTTACCTAAATCTGACTCTCACAGTATCCAGTGACAGTGAGCTCCATAACTTAATGATGTAAAAAATACTTAATGAATTTATTTTAAGTTTTCCAGACAACTTCACTGGATGGCCCTCAACTTGCTGTATATTATTTTTTTTTATTCAATATTTTCCATTGTTTATGTTTTTCTAAACACTTTTCCCAGTCAGTTCTTCCTTAGACAGATGTATGTTTTCTAGTGTCTATATTTTTGTCTATGGGTTGATAGCAGATATTATTTGTGGGGAAGGAGCACCATAACTGAAGCCTCACAATCAAGAGTTCTACCCATTAAATTGCAAACTCAGGCTTTATGCCCCCTTTCTAATCCTGAAGATCTTGTATATGAATGCTACAAATGCCAGAGGATTTAACACATCGTTACTATCCCATGACCAGTGCACTGACAGTCTACTTATAGTCTCTTCTGGGATTCTCCTTTGGAGTGAACCCTTGTTTCCTGGTTAAGATCTTGGCAATGACATCAGACCACATGAAGTTCAATCTCCCAGAACTACTTTAGATATCTCCAGTTATCTCCAGGTTTTCTGAGCAGAACGATCAGAAGAGACTGAAGGTCAGTGCAAAGGGGATCAGCTCTAAGCCATATGAGTGCAGGTCACTGATGCTGTTGACTGCAGATGCTGCTGCATATACTGTAGGTGTTGCCTTGATGTAGAAGCAGAGATAGTCCTCCAGAAGTGCTGTCTGCTGCATTTTTCCATGAGGCAACGTAGATATGAGTCTCCTGAAACACAAGACTGAATCCAAGCCTAATGAACAGTGCTCCAGTCAAGATTACTTTCACCACTTTGAGGGCTGTATTTTGTTTGAAGTCCATCTCATCAAACTGATGGCTTAAACAATGTTGGCCAGACCAGACACAGGCATACAACTTTATTCACAACTCCTAGACAAACTGGGGCAGGAGATGGACAGGTAGAGCCTTTGGGCATCTGTGTGAGAAGAATTTAAAACAGTGAGGAAAACAAAAGATTTTGCTTCTTAAAGCTAAGCAAACCAAGAAGACTGAGGGCTGGTTGAATCTCTTTGTTAAGAGTTCAGTGTTAATAGTTCAAGTGGCATGCTAGGTGTCTTACTGCTATTTATTTCTTCTTAGAAACCCTCGAAATCAGTATTCATCTGAGGATTGTACTTATGAATACATGCTTCCCTTCCCTATATATTTGTATACACAATTTCTAGGCATGTTGGATACTGCAATATCGATAAATATTTTGTATTTGCTTTCATGCACTATATACACGTGTATAAATATATATGTGCATGTGTGTGTATATGTATATTTGTGTATATGTGAATACATATGGAGGTGTTCAACGTCAGGTTGGATGGGGCCCTGGGCAGCCTGGTCTAGGATCAAATGTGGAGGTTGGCGGAGCTGCCTGTGGCGGGGAGCTTGGTGCATCATGATCCTTGAGGCCTCTTCCAACCCAAGCCATTCTGTGATTCTGTGATACATGAATAAACCTTCCTATGAATAGAATATATTTGCTCATTCTCACTTTGGTACCTAAGGCAGGATTTTCTGGAAGAAAAATGTGGGTCAATATTCCACTAAGTTGCTTGTATCGCTTCTTTAGATTTCCCTGAAAACTTAGGGCTTAGTCAATAAATGTGTTAAGAAAAAAAAAAAAAAAAAATTACAATACATTCCAAGCATCTCCAGTTGTATATCTTCCTGAGGTCATTATTGGAACCTTTTTATTATTCTTTTGTTTTCTCTTTTTTGTTCACTTTTTCTTGAATTTCTCTATAGATATTTCAGTAAACTATCATTATTTCCTTTCCAAATTATTCTTCACATCTTCTCCACTTTCATCTGTGGTCCCGATTTCCACCCAGCAATGTGCTGGGTAAAAACACTGAAAGAATGATCAGAGACAGAAAAAAAGGTTGCACAAATGAGAGGAAATATAATCTGCATCATCTGTTCTGGGTATCTCGCTTCAGTTTGTCTAAGCTAGGGACTTCATCTTCTCATGCCCTAGAGTCAGTGAAGAGCATTAAAGCTCTTCCTGAGGGAGTTAAGGACATTTGCTCTAGCAGAACCTACCTCCCTGTTTTCCATGCTAATATACCTGATTAGCAGAGCTCACAGCAGAGCCCTCAGACACCTCTGGTGGGATGCCTAAAGCAGAGTTTGAACCCACCAGACCGACATTTTTCAGCTGTCTTGATGACAGTAATTTTTATTCTGAACTGACAATCCTAGACTGAAAACAGGTTTAATTAAAACAGTGCAAGCCTGTGTGTAAACCAGCCCTTAGGCACCTTCACAGAGCGGTATAAATCAGAGGCATACAAGACACGTTATGTTCCTGAATGCATCTGCCTGTCAGACTGAGCCCACCCATGCAGGATATATTGTAGCATTTTATTCAGCCTAGTTTTAAAAGCCCAAATCATTCCGCCATTTATTCCATCTCGCACAATACACTCAGAGCAAATGCCCTGACTACTTAGGGTCATTTAAAAACCCTACGACACTTTACATAAAATTTGCTACCAGCAATGTCCTACTCAATTTACAAATGAGATAATTGCAACACTATCTAAATTCTCTTTACGGTTTCATCTGGGTGCAGTGCTTTTCTTTATTACTGGTGCTAACATTTTATAATAACACTTGGAATTTTGGTGCTGTTGATCATCACAGAAATCCAAATATTTGCTGAGGGAAGGAGTAGCACTGCTCCTTAGCTGAGGAGTAGGGCACTGCTGCCATGACAGCACTGAATGTTGACTACTTATCACATCAGCAGTGCAGATAGGATCGTATATTCTATACCTGGACTCCAAGACTCAGCCTAGACCACTTGCAATGTGAAATATGAATGAGCAGCCATGATAGTGTATAGTCATGAATGAGCTTAAGCATTGTCATGGGAAAACTAGTAACACGAAACAGGTGGGAGAGCACAGACATGACGTTTCCTGCACATACTTCTCTCAGGGGAACGTTGACCCACTGCCTCTAAGGAGATATGCCAGAGCATGAAAATGCCTCACCCATGGGTATAGGCTCCTCTGCAGCTTTCTGAACTCACAGAATCATAGAAACCCTAGAACTAGAAGGAACAGCTAGTCCAAGGTCACCTAGTCCAACTCCCTTGCACAGGGACATGCATAGCTAGATCAGGTCGCCCAGGGCCTGATCCAGCCTCTCCTTGAAGGTCTTCAGGGATGGGGTATCAATCACAGCTCAGGGCAAGCCATTCCAATGCCTTACCACCCTCACTGTAAAAGACTTTTTCCTTTTATCTAACTTCCACATCGTTCCCCAGTTCACTGCCACTCAGATACAAATGGAAGAAAAAGAAAACAAAAGACAGAAACTAAAATGGGTAGAAATGCCATAAAATATTTAAGCAGGCACAAGTTCCATAGGATGGAAATGCTGGAAATGTAAGTTCAGGCATCTTATACCATCAGACTCCTAGATGGATTCCACACATTTCTATATATTGCTTTTTCTGCTAGAGAGGCCAAACTGGACTGGACCATATTACTTATCTCACAAGAGTGCAACAAAGTTCAATGAATTTCCATTTGGAAAAGCAAATTTTGTAAAGAAACAGTGAAAGTAATAAAGGCACCATTCCCACCAGAAAAGATAGCTCTGTAGAAAGACGGATGTGAAAAGAGCTGTTTCCTGCAATCATGCAGTGCCTCTGTCATTTACACTCTGTTCTGTCTTCCCCTCTTTCAAGAGGCAGGTGCCCAAATGGATTTGCTCATGCATTCACATTCACACTTCTTTTCAAAATGCTCATCATCTGGCAAAAAGAATGAAAAAGAAAGACAGAATGACAGAAAGAAAGCAAAGAATAAAAAAAAAAAAAAAAAAAGAAGGAGAAAGGGGAGAAACAAAACCACACCTAGACTTGATTGAAGCACTCACAAAAAAAAGGTTTTCTTTGACAGACAGAGAGGGAATATGCTGGGGGGGTATTTCTGAAAAGATGAGATGTACTTCACAGGAAGGCTCACAATAAAATGGAGGCAGCAGAGTTAGAAAGGGAAGCAGAGGCTGTCATGTTAGTACCTCCTACAACACTGAACTGACACAGAAGCCATCTCCCATGCAAGTGCTCAGAGGGGAAATTATTTTTGCAAATAAACAGTCTCTGAGCCATGACTTAAGACAGCATGTGAGAGCGCATATGTTAGAGTGCAGTTACTCCAGATTTTGCTTTATTTGCATTGCAGCATATTGTGACCTATATTAAATGGTTTCCATGCACTGACCACAAAGAAAGCAGTCTCAAATGACACAGCCCAGCATACAGACACACAGCTCCATTTCATTACAAGTGCAGCGCAAAATCGTGCCGCAGCTTTGATTTTACCATTTTAAAGCAGTGATATTCACCTGCCACAGAACAGAGACCCCTGGGCATGATTAGCTGCTTACCACAGCACCATGAGGGGCTTGGGGCTCTGCAGTCACTGCTAAAGTCCCTGTCTCAGTGAACTGCCATCCCAACAGTGATACTGTGCCTCATAGTGCCGTGTGGCATATGAGATGCCACTGCCTTGCTTAAATGTCTCAGCACCCTTCCTCCAGCATCCCATAGCCCATCCTGTACGCTGTGTAGTCATACATACAGAGTGCTGTATACAAGGCAATAAATCCCTGTACCTGAGATGCCTTCCACAGAACCAGCTCAATAGCGTCTGGGCAAAAAAAAACAACTAGTAAGCCCTTCAAATGATAACAGAGTGCATAGCAGTAACAACAACACCCAGATGCTGCTGAACACATTTCTTCCATAGGAGAATGCAAAGACCTGAATTGTAAATCCCAGTTTTACAGAAAAGGAATTGAGAGGGCTACAGCTAATTTGTTTTCCTACACTGCAGCGTGGCTATAACAACAATGAAATATAGTCCTTATTATGTTTTTTATAATGGAAAGAAATAAAAAATAAGAGGGTGTGGACATGAATTTATACAGAATAAACTATGTATTTATCTCACAGGCATACACACAAACAAATGAGTTGAAAACAAGATTGTATAAAATAAATAACTGTGTAAATTTTGAAAGCACCATGTCTGAAATCCCTTCTGTGACCTTCTAGCACTCTTAGGATGCAGCCTTCCATTGCAGCAGAAGATGCTAGATTTTTCTCAGCTATGAATTAAGACCGTATCTAAGGGTAAATTTAAACATAAATATCAGAAATGTGCAAAGGGGCAGTAATTATAAGAATATTCTTAATAATAATGCTGGGCTTTTCTAAATGCTGACCTTTCATTGTTATTGTTCTTTAAATGTGTGTGTTAAACAAGCTAACTTCCTGTATTTACACAAGCATAGTTGCTACTTTCCTAGGATAAGCATCTTTTGGATATACTGGAAATACAGGGTGTGTTTTTTATTTAAGTATAGACCCTAAATTGCCTAAACATGATCTGTGGGAGAGTTTGGGTCACTTTTGTTATCCAAATGGTCCATCTGACACGCTGCTCATCACACGGGATGCTGTATGCTGAACACTTGGATCAGATGTTATCAAGCCCTCCTGCTCAGTTTGCTCCTGCAAGGCAAAAATAAACACCAGCACATCCATTTGGACTCAGATGTGGTATATTTATTTACCACATCCACTCCAGGCAGCCTTCATAATTAGCAGCCTCATGAAGCTCCTGCAACGTTTGGCAGCCTCCTGCCTGCTTGCCTCTGAACAAATGGAATGGCATTTGGTGCAACCAATACAGTCAGGAAGTATCTGGGAGAGGTGACTGCATTAACACCTTGACATGGGGGCTCAAAACTGCTTTTCCCACCTCACCAGTTCAATTCACATGATGACACTGAACCAGACACAGGGCATCTGCGTGAATACTACAGCCATAACCAGATCCTCTTTTCTCTGCAGGATCCGAGGAAATGGCAAGAAGGAGGATTCTCCGAGGAAATGGCAAGAAGTTATACCAGAGAAGGTTTAGGTTGGATATTAGGAGAAACTTTTTCTCTCAGAGGGTGATCAGGCACTGGAATGGCTGCCCAGGGAGGTGGTGGAGTCGCCATCCCTGGCAGTGTTCAAGAGGCGCCTGGATGAGGAGCTACGAGAGATGGTTTAGTAGCTTGTGGTACTGATAGGAATGGGAGGGTGGTTGGACTAGATGATCTTGCAGGTCGTTTCCAACCTTGTGATTCTGTGATTCTGTGATCAGACCTCATGCACTACCATGCTCTAGACATTGTCTGCAACACTAGATATTTGCATTTAAAAGTTTGCTGTTTCTGCCCCTCAAAAAAATACGTGTTAGAATTTATTGCCATACTAGGTAATACCCCTCTCTCCTGCTGACACATTTTTGTTAGCCAACCCAGATGAGCAGCAGAGATCTGAGATGTGTTGCCCTTCAAGCAAGGAAAGCAAGCAAGGTGCTACAATAAACAGAAACAAAGCCTCTTGAGACTGATCATCCTGTTTAATGGGCCAGTCTTTTCTGCAGCTTACCAAACAACAGTTCTCCTTGTCCACAAAGGCAAGAATTAAAAGAAGGACTTTTAATTTGAAACAGTGATTTAATGTAGCTGTTTGAGAAGGCATTGCAACTAAAAGATTTTGGGGTGTTCAAGGAAAGGCTGGATGTTGTGTTGAGGGACATGGTTTAGTGGGAGCTATTGGTAATAGGTGAACGGTTGGACTGGATGATCTTTTAGGTCTTTTCCAACCTTGGTGATTCTATGATTCTATGATTCTATTCCTGTTATCTGCTACACTGAAAATGCCAAACCATTAATAATCCAAAGTACTTTGAAACTTTGGTATTTACTACTGAAAACCAAACCTTTGTAGGAAGAGTTAATCTTCGCATTTCTAACACTGTCACCTTTAGCATCGCACTGGAGCTGAGTAGGGAAGAATCCTCATACTGCTAACTATGGGGCTGTCTGCTGTGTCTTTGTATGGCTTGGAAAAATGGGCCCACTCCTAATGAGAAATTTGCTAATCAGTCCTAAAGGATACAGAAGAAGGTTGTCAAAAGACCAGTTCCACACTGGAGTTTTCAGTGTGGAGTGGCTGTGAAATCCATTGTGTAGAACAGTTGAGCAACTGAGGATTTACAGTGGCTGAGTAGACAATGCACTGTTACCACGGATTTAAGTACACCTATCATGCCTTGCTGCAGTGGCAGTAAGTAATCTCTTGAGAACCTCTCTTGAGGAGCCAAGTGTATCTATAATTTTTATCATATTCCTACCTAATGAATTTGGCATGAAATCCTACTATGACACCACCCACAGTTTGTTCCGTGGTACTCTTGAAAGCAGGACCCAGCCCAATAGAAAGTCATCACTTTGCAAATGTCTCCTACACTGTGTCAGTGTGAGGAGAAGAAATTCCTAATGAATGCCTCCAAACCCTCAGGGGATGTCAGAAACAAAAGGAGTAGCCCACTTTCCTTGCCATCCCACATAAAGCATAAGGGCTATGGCTCTGCAGAGGGATGGGAAGGATAGCACTGTTTAACAAGGATAAGCAGACAGTAAAAGGTAGCAAGTAAGGAACAAGATAAGCTTGCAGCAGTACAATTTGTGAGAAGTCTATGCTGTCAAGAGTTTGAAGAATAACATGGGGGCAGGTTCTCCATGGTGCTCTTGAACTGGAGAGTTTATATTTATACTAGATGCTAGGAATATATTTTTACTCAGAGAGCACTGAGACACTGGCACAGGCTGCTCAGAGAAGCTGTGGATGCCCCATCCCTGGAGGTGTTCAAGGCCAGGCTGGATGAAGCCCTGGGCAGCCTGAGATGCTGCGTGGCAATCCTACATACACTTGGTAGGGGATTGGAAATGGTTGGGCTTTAAGGTCCCTTCTAACCTGAGCCATTCTGTGATTCTATGATTAATCAGAAGACTCATTGCAGCTTACTGAGCATTGCATACATGAAAGCCTGAGACAGCTTTTCTGATTACAAAAGCTCCTGTTAATTTCCAGCACATAATTTTGCAGTAGTATCCACATTGAACAAATCCAGCTCAACTATACAAAACATTTTGTCACACACAAAGCCTCCATCTCCTTCATAAATTTTCTCCTACTTTGACCACACAACCTGCAACATCTGAGTCTAGAGGGATGCAGAAGAAACTGCAATCAACAGAGTTTCAGGTATATATGGAAGGCAAGTCCAGAACCAAAGATGACGGAAGTCGGCAGTGTCCTCACCATCCAGAGGCAATGTTCCTTAGTAACCAAGGAAGAAGAAGGGAGTCAGGCTAGTGACAGTGACTAGTTCTGCCCTAGGTTTAGCAATTGCACATCAAGTCCATGAAGCTGAGTTCAAGGTCAAGCCAAGAAGTCAAGTCAGCAACATAAGGTCAGAAGATGAAAAATAATTATCATCAAAATATAAGAACTACAGTTTAGCTCAGGCATAATACAGTGCAAGGACTGAGCTTCAATTACAGAGCTACAGGTTGATTCAGTTTGGAAAAGACCTCAGGAGTTAGTTTAATAGTTTCTTTTTCTTGAAAACTTCCAGGGATGGCAACTACACAATTTCTCAGGCGTACTATTCCAAGGCTGAGCTGTCCTTATGGGGAAAAAGGTTTTTATTTAGATCTACTCTGATCTTACCTTGTTTCATCATACAGCTGTTGTCCTTCATTCTGTCCCAACACATTACTATGGAGAGCTTGGCTCTGTCTTCTCTTGGCTTGCTGTCTTCTGGTTTCTCCTGGTCCTCTCCATAAAGCTTCTGCAGCCTGGTTGCACAGCCTATGTCATGACAAGGGTCGATGTTGCTGTTTTGTTTTTTTCTCAAGTGTAGGGCTTTGCATTTGTCCTAGTCAAATTTCACGAATTTTTTTTGTCAGCCAATTATTCTATCCTCCACCCTTATTAACTGCATTGACCAGTGCCTCCTAGCCTGGTGTGACCTGCAGACTTGATAAGTCTATCACCTCCTCGAAGTCTTTGATAAAGATGTCACGTCTCAGGAAGAGGATTGATCCCACTACAGATCTAGTAATACACAAGAGAGTCAAAATGTCAAGAAACTCCTAGAATCTCTTGAATAATCCCCAGCCTGAAGAACTCAGGTTGACTGACAACAAAATGCCAAGAAAAGAAGTAAAACAAAGAACAAGGGGGAAAGAAAAGAAAAAAAAATAGGAAAGTTAAATCTCAATTTCATTAAAATTAAAAGAGGAAAAGGAAAATGCAGAGGAGGAACAACAGTCAAATTTAAGAGTGAGGAGGCCAAACTTAAGATTGATAAGAAATCATAAATAAAGCAACAGAGTCTGTACCTGAAAAGATAATCAGCCAGCACAAATAGAAACCCACTCAGCATGCCCACAGGGTTTCACACTGTATCTGATTCAGTTAGCATTAACTTAGTGCTGATTTGTCTGTCACTGTGGCTTAAAAGTAGATATGATTGGAAAGAAGATTTTTTTAAATTTTCCTAAAGACAATGGTGGCTTTCCATATTTTTCAAGTATTTAAAAAGCAATATAACTGTAAAATATTTCTAAAAATGAGAATAATAGTTGTATATACAACAGCAATATATGCATGGAGGGGCTGACAAAACATTTCACCCTGAAAAGCAGGAATAAACCCTTCACTGGTCCCAGGTCCATATGAGCTTTTATCTAGCTAACTTTATAAATGTCTAAGTTGAGGTAAGCTCACCATTTGAGGCTCCTATTACAGCCAATAGACAGGAATCAGCACATCCAGAGAGTGATTTATTAGAGAGGCCTTAAATGCTGAATCTCCTCTGGAGACTTTGATTTCTCTTCATTGACTATAAAGGAAGGTCATGAGTCTACCTCAGACTTAGATTCTTAACTCAAGGCAGAAAACAGTAATCCTTCCTCCTGTAATTACACAGACCATCGGGGACACCACCTGAACCTTGCTCAGAACAGCTGATCCTTGTGGGAACAAGAATTTCATTGCATAAAACAGTAATAGGATATAAATCTTCCTGCCTGGTTTTTCTTATTGCCTTTGGTTGACAGGCACTGTTTTAAAAGATTAAGCCTTAGAGACACTGGAAAAAAAGCTTGAGGGGAAATGTTGCTGTGCAAGCAGTGGATGTGGAGAATTAACAGCACAGATCTCACTATGGCAGAAAGTATCTCTGTTTCTTGATATCACAGCACTACCTTGCATCAGAGACAAGCCACATCCTGTTGTTCTGGAACATGCAGGAAGACATAAGCACTGAAATTTCTCTAGAGTTTCTCCAAGATTATTTTCTTTTGTTTTAGCTCTGGAAGCACCAGAGTTTAGACTACAACATGCAAGAACTCTAAGAAAACAAGCAATGTACTGCTTCCTTGGGAATAACATGATTCCCAGAGGTCTTTGAGAGACATGAACCCAGGAAACCAAAAGTTGTATTCACTTGACTGCATTGAAAGAATTACAGATTTTTACACAGCAGGAGTGGAAGTCAGGTCCAGACTATAGATGCCTATTAGACCTTGCTCACATGTAGGCACATAAATTTCAGTGTCCAAACATGGCATTAAATACTTCTCCTAGAGGGAGATTTAGCTGCCCAGATAGAAGTGCCAAAATGCCATAAAAGATGCCACAGCACCTCCAGCTGCTCCAGAAAAACATGTGCCTTTCATAATTTATGTACCAAGTCAGCCCCATATGGTTGTCTGATAATGCTCAGGGCACCTTGGATGGCATTACATAACTCTGTTTTGTAAACGGAGCTGCTTGTTGCCAGCTTGCAGAACAATTTCCAACCCCAGAGTTCACACCAGCGTAGCGCCGATACTGCTGTGCATCCCCAAGTAAGTGACATACAGTGTGAACATGAACAGCCTGGCCCCTTCTCTTGCATATGTACAAAGGTGAACCATTGTTACAGAGAGCTGGAGCAGTAGAGTAGGTACTGGCAAGACTATCTTGGGTGCTCTGACTACATCCTCTTCAACCATCCTCTGTAGCTTTCCAGTCAGGGTCACATGGGAAAGGAAGAGACCGTCTTCAAAAAATACCAGTAACAATTGGAGTTGGTTACTAGAGAGTAATGGAGAAAATCTGGGCATAATTTACCTGATGCATATTGAGCTGCTTCTTTAAAATGAATATCAGTCTTACCTAACAGACGGCAATCTCTCTCCATGAACTGTTGAGGTTGTCCACATGACTAGCTGAGCTGGAGATGACTTGATTGTGAATGTCAAGGTCCTTCACCTTACTGCGGGACACCAGGCAAGAAACTCAACAGCAAGACTGCCAAGTGCGTTGTGCATCTTCTGTTGAAATGGATAAAGTTACTCAGAGAAACCCTGGAAAGTCTTTAGTAGATGAATTTGTCGACTTTTCCATCACCTCTGGGTTGTCCAAAGAAGCAAGTCCATCTGTCTCTCATTGATAGGTTTTTATTCAGACTTTTCAAGAAACACAGCATGAGGATGGCAGCTTTTGATGACAGAAATTTAGAGACAGACATTTGCAATGTGTACAGGCATAAGGCTTGCGTGTGCATTCCCTACCACACCACAGTTCTGCCCCATCACTGCAATGGTCCCAGGTTACAGGATTTTCATCATTTCCATAGGAAAGCTGTCCTAACAATAATGCTTAAAAATTTCAATCAGTAGTTATTTTTTACCTAGCCTGCATTCTATTTCTGTGGGAAATGAAAATGTAACAGAAGCCAGTGGTAAAAAAGGAGATAAAAAAAAAAAAAAGAAAAAATGTCTAAGATGTGTAGAGGCATATGAGAAAAAAAAAGAGCTTATGGCATATGCATGAGCTTAAAACTTCAAGAAAAAAGTTAAATTAATGAAGGTAGTTCACAGTTTAAAATTAATTATTTTTGCATTTCTTTTTCTCAGAGGTTCCTCTTCAATATTCCAAATATAAATGGTGGTGGGATTATTTAGAAGTGGAGTACATTATAACTAAGGCCTATAGCAACCTCACTCAGCAGTGAAATTTGTTGTCTCCCTCTGATCCTCAGATTATGGAGATGAGGGGATGAATGTACATCAGTAAGATTCCCTACCGAGATAGCTTTTCACTCTTTTCAGTAAGTAAAAGATCAAAGGCAAAATAGCTAATTAACATACCAAAGGAGACAAAACCCCTAGAGCTTTATCGTTGTTGCAATCCAATAATAAACAGCCAAGTACAAAAAAGATTATTTGATAGTGACACATAGAATTGAAAGCCTTTGAAATGTCAGCTTCTCAAAAAAATATATTTTTGGAAAGAAAAAATATTCATAATTATACAGAATAATGCTTAAGCATCAGGGAGTAACTCTTCATTCCAGTGAGATCTTGCTTGTAAAACTACTTAGCTTAAGAACAACAGCCTGGTCTGTCTTTATCTAGCATAAAATAAAAAATAAAAAGCGTACAAAAGGCTTAAAATCTCTTCCTGAGTAAACAGTCACTTCTTTTATAAATTAAAAATTAAGTACTGTTGTTCTTGTTCTATGAGAAATATCATCAGACTCCATTCCTAGAGCAGCTTCCAGCATTAACAGACTTGGGGGCACCGGAAGAGCAAGGTTTAAAACTATGCTTGTCTGCACTAACTACTGTGTTGTGTTACACAGTCCTAAATGCTTTTATGAAGCCAGGAGCAAAATACAAAATCACATAGCAGAAACTTGTATGAAACTCTTCTGTGGAGAGAGCAACGGACTTCACAGATACATCAACACCAGGAAAAAATATATGTATAATAAAGTGGACTTGGGCAAGTGACTGGAGTATATTAAACCAGAAGCAGTTTCTCTGGCACACTTTTGTCTCAGAGAAGCTTTTCTTTCGCAAAGCTATTAAGAAATTAACACCACTCCAAAACCATTCCCAATAGATAACTGGGCACCACCAATTTGATCTCAAGGATAATTTTAGCTGTCTGGGTACAAAATGTGACATCTGTAGGGCCAAAGGCTGGTCACTGTTCCGTTCCATTCACAGGTGCAGATTTAGCTAATTAGTCTGTGAAAGAGAAACATATACATCTGGGACATCAGTGTTTGGAGTAAGGAAAGCTGGGAGACGTTTTAGTGAATGGCAAAACAGTGCCAAATGTCACTCACACCCTACCACAGGGAGGATTGCATGATGGAAAATTCTTGCATTTGGTTAAATAGAAATGATTTAAAAGGCAGGCTAGTCCTTGCATGGATACTAGTGTATATTCAAGGACCTGCTTGAAAAGATCTCATAAGGCCCTTAGGGAATGTGGCTCAAGACAGCTAATTGATATTTTAAGAATCGTATCTTCAGTCTCAAGACCAATCTTGTCCCAGCAAGTCCTACATGGATGAACAGGGAGCTCCTTGCAAAAGTCAAGCGTAAAAATAAGAGTACACAGACTGGACGGGGACCTGGGCAGCCTAGTCTAGCATTAAATGCAGAGTTTGGAGATTCATGATCCTTGAGGTCCCTTCCAACCCGCACCATTCTGTGATTCTGTGATTCTGTGAGTGTGTAACTTGGGAGAAATACAGAGACATTGTCCAAGCCTGCAGAGCTGCAGTTAGGAAAGCCAAAGTCCAAGTGGAATTGAATCTGATGAGGGATGTCAGAGAAAAGAGAGGTTTCTGTAAGAACATAGGTTACAAAAGGAAGTTTAGGGAGAATATGGACATGCTGCTGAATGAGGCATGGGTGCTGGTGATGAAGATCATGGAAAAGGTTGAGGTAGAAAGTGCCTCCACTATCAAGACCAACCTTCAAGAATGACAAGTTCCAGAGATCAGGAGCAAAGGCTGGAGCAAGGAAGAGGTACCCACCCTTGGTGGAAGAGCACCAGATCAGGAAATGCATAAGCAAACTAGGCATACATAAATCCATAGGTCCAGACAGAATGCACCCATGCACTTGAGGAGCTGGCTGATGTCATTGCAAGGCCATTCCTAATTATTTTTGAATGATAATGGTGAATGGGAGAGGAGCCTGAGGACTAGAAGAGGACTAGAAGAAAGCAAAAAAAGTTATTCCCATATTTCAAAAGAGTAGGATGACCTAGTGAACCACAGGCCAGTCAGTTTCATATCAATCTCTTGGAAGGTGATGGAACTGCTAATCTTGGAAACCATTTCCAAGCACATGCGTGACAGGAAGATCAAGAATACTCATCATGGATTCACCAAAGGTGAATATGCTTGATATACATACTTGAGCAACCTCAGTCTCCTAAGATGAAGTGACTGGCCTAAGAGGCAGGAGAAGAGCATTGGATAGTGTCAACCTAGAATTCAGAAAGATTTTTTGACAGTATATGTCATAAAATCTTCATAGAGAAACTGAAGAAGCTGCCTGAATGTCCAGGCCCAGATGATGGTCATCAGTGGCATGAAGTCTAGTCAACAACAGTGTATGTTGGAGTCAGTATTGCAACAAGTTCTATTCCTTCATTAATAAACTCTGGACATTGGGGCAAGATACTGAATATATCCTGATCCAGTTTGAAGATGACACAAAGCCAGGAGGATTGACAGATATACGAGAAGGCTGTGCTACCATCCAGAGGGACCTTGACAGGCTGAAGAAATAGGTTTATTGGGAACATCCTGCTCCCTTTCAATGAAGGGAAAGTCTTCTACGTGGGGAAAACAGCCATAGGCATCAGTAAATGCTGTAGGACACTCAGCTGGCAAGTTCTAAGTCCTGATGGATACCAAGCTGAACGTGAGCCAGCACTGTATCCTTGCCACAAAGAAGGCGACTGGTATCCTGAGATGCATTAAGCGAAGCATAATAAGGAAAGTGGTACCTCCCCTCTACTCATCTCTGGCGAGGCCACACCTGGAAGTACTGTGTCCAGTTTTGGGCTCTCTAGTACAAGAGAGCTGGACATACTGGAGAGAGACTGGCTAAGGGGCCCAAAGATAATTAAGGGACTGTATCATTTGTCCTATGAGAAAAGGCTGAGAGAGCTAGGTCTCTTTAGTGTGGAGAAAAGAAGGTTCAAGGAGCGTGATGCATATACAGACCTGAGGTAAGGATGCAAAGAAGATAGGAGAGGCACTTGTCTGTGTTGCTCAGAGACTGGACAAGAAGCAATGGACACCAGCTGAAACATGCTCCATTTAAATATCAATAAATGCTTTGTACTTTGCAGGTGAGAGAGTACTGGAACAGGTTCCCCAGAAATATTGTGCAGTCTCTCTCCTTGGAGATCTCCAAAAACCATCTGGACATAGTGGTGGGCAACTGTGGCTAGGTGTTCCTGTCTGAGCACATATAACTCCCAGAGCTTTTTGACAACTTCAACCATTCTGTTATCTTTTCCCAACAAAGATATTCTCCTTTTGTTACGGTTATCACTGTTGTAGGAGAAAATTGAATTTCCGTTGCTTGTACTCCACCTACCCCCTGAATAAAGATAAGGTGCCTGTTTCTACTGGAACCACTTATTGCAATAAAGAAGGATATTATTCATTTCACACTTCAGTTCATTAATTAATGCAGCATATTTGTGACTCAGTGCTTAAATACTGATCTGTATTTTTTATGAATGTGAAAGCAACAAGCCTAGTTCTTGAACCCTCTTTATACAAACCAGGGATGCAAAGGAGATGAGAGGCAACACAACCTACTGCCTGACTCAACTATGCAAGCTGAATTCATGGGTGTTAATATACATTGTCTATGCCTTTTACATTGTAAGTTCCAAAACAAGTAAATATATATATTGCTAGTATCAGAGAATCAGGAAATGAGTTTGAATGGAGAAGCCTGTGGTTTTTATACATCCTGGTTCAGATCTGAGCTGCTCTGAAAACAGAGCAAAACAGAAACTAGAGAAAGGACAGCCCCTCATCCCATATGAACATGGTGGCACATCAGTCTTGGGCTATAGATTGATTTCTAGTTGCCTTTCTACAGCAAGGTAGACAGTCATAAACAGCCTTCTAGAATGAAAAAAATGGCATCTTTATTCTCTATTAAAACACAATAGCCACTCAGAGAACATTCTAAATTAAATAAAAACTCAAAACTGAACAAAAAAGCACTTACAGAGACCCAGACTTCCAGCTCTGCAAAGCTTATCACATCAGCTAATATGTACGGCAACAGATTTCTAGTACAAAGACAAAATCACAGCCAATAAATCCCCAAAAGATACTTAGGATTTGGCATTTCAGAGGATGTATCATAGTTCAGAAAAACCTAAGTGATTTCAAAGTACAGGTCATTCTGACCTGAAGAACTGTCAGTAACCATGTAGATATTCAGTCAGCAGGATCATCACTGTCACTACTCTGATGAACAGATCAAAAGGGCCCAAAGTCAACACCACTGGGCTGGTTCTGACAGATCTGGCATAAAAGGGTTTCACTGCCTTTTTCCTCACTAATGGTAAGTCCAAGCACGTAACATAATTTGCCCTGAAATCCCAAAACTACCAAAAACTATTTTACTGTTCAACATGCAAAACATCTTTATGTAGTCAATAGTACTACTAAACCCACAACTGCTTTCCAAAAAATAAAAAGAAAAAAGAAAAATTGCTGAGTGGCAATCCCCTTTATAAAGTCAGCTGAGAAAGAAATAAGGAGAAATCTAGTACTCAGCCAATAAACAAAATATGGTCATGGATTCCTTGTAGGGTCCATGCGTTATACAGACTGGACATGTTTTTGCTCTTCTAGAGTAAATCTTTTCAGTGTGAGATGAAACAAGTACCCAGTTTTAATCTCTTTTGTTCTTCTATTTCAAAAAGACTTCAAAAGACTCTCAGAACACTTGCAGGACAGCAAAAATTCATAGCAATATTGGATTGGGTGTCTCAAGTCACCCAAATATCATGTTTAAAAGTACTTTTGCTAAAGTGGAAGCAAACATATATTGCAGACTAAAAAAAATATTGTTCCACAAGCTACCAAAAGATAAGACTTTTAATGAATGAATCTAGAAAGTGTTTTACACAGCATAGTATATTTCTTAGCTAGCTACAAAGCACAGTTTTTATATGTCCTTTATCTTTTCACTACAAAACCATGAGAGAATTTAGCAATATCATGTGTGTGTTTTCTTGTCTGACTAGTCTCATGTGTTTTCGTAAATGTAATCCTTTTCTCAGTCATTAATCACTGGTGCTAGGCTAATACTGCCAAAAAACATATCACTTTATCTCCTATTGTGTTTACTTTCCCTGATTACTGTAGTGGAAATGTTTCCAGGAAAGGAAAAAGAAGGCAGAGATGTTGAGATGGGCAACTACTTCTAAATATCAGAAAGTAGTCATAAAAACCATATTATAATAGAATATAGCTGAATATTTGTACTAGAAATCTATTTCAATATGTTGTAGCATGTTGCAACACAACACATTACTTACAAGATCAGTCAAAACTATTCACAGTCTGAATAACAAACACACCACGTCTTGCTTATAAAATTGATAATTATTTCCATAAATTAATTGGGAACAGATTTCCCCACATCTATTCGCACACACCAGCAGCTTGTTTCATAGACAGGTTTTGCTTGCTTCGCTGTGAGTAGACAGGAAAGAATTTGACCCTTGACAAATGATTTTGAATAACGAATATGTTTTTAAAATATTTCAATCTGCTCCTGGGCAAATCCATCAGCAGAACAGCAGGCAAATTTTGCCGTCTTCATTACTTTTTATTATTTAGTCATCTATTCTAGCTGTCTCTTCCAAATCTCCCCCTTAAAATGCCCCCTCCCTCTTCAACTGTTGTAGTAGAGGATTCTGTAAAAACCTCCTGTTGGTAACATTCATTATATGTTAGTCTGCAAAGTTAGGAAGTAAATGCTTGGAATGGAAATGAGGAAAATAATTTCTTCAGAGGAAATGCAGTGGTAATAATTATCAACTATGCTTAGTTTTCACTCTTTGATTATGATTCTCAGCCAGCTACCATAATTTCTCATTCAGAGGCAATTGTGGTAGAGGAAAAAGGAATAGGCTTTTTAAGGTCTTTGTGAGGCTCCCTCAGTTCTTTTTTATGTCAGACTTATCCACACAAAAAGATACATTAAAAGAATATTGCCCAGATTGCAAAGTCAAGCACTCCAATACCAGCAAATGCCAAAATTAAGATTTCCTGAAAACATTAATTCAGTCCCTTATGCATATGCATTGTGCCACAGTCTTTAATTACTTGATGACATACTATTTTTCTACCCAGTTTTTGCCTCATTCTGTGTTTTTGCTGGATGGTTCTCACTTAACGAGTGAGCTATTCAACGTTTTCTTTTATCCTCCACATTCAGTGTGTGGCCCCAGTGCTTTATTTACGGCACGCTATTCAAACTCTGCTATGAAGACAGAATTAATTTTCTCGTGGGCTTTTTTATAGCTGTCATCACTATCATATCTTAAATATTCATTAGGCCATAGCAGGAGCAAGAGAGAAATGCTGTAGGTTGATGGTTGGAAGACTCACCTGGGAGACCTGCACTGAGGCAGTCTCTGCTCCAATGAATATTTAAATAGTCTGTATCAAACAGAACAGCTTCAAGAGGAGACACTAAACTGCCAGTACCTGCAGAACCCTGGTTACAGAATTCATCAGAAAGATAAATGAGCTTGGGCTGAAGACCTTCCAAATCAGGCATGAACTGGCTCCAGATCTCCAGATGATTAACTATCACGTATCAGACTGCTGCTTTCTTTTCCAGTGAAATGTCATCAAGGATAAGGGAGTTAATTATAGGAAGGGGTTTACCACTATGTGATGGAGTGAAAAACTAGTCTCCTTCCAGCTGAAACCCTCTCCTAGTGATTCTCTCAGGCATCTCCTCACCGAACTTTCTGTCTTCTTTGGACTCCGTTCTTGGATATCCAGTTTAAATACCTCATGTCAGAACAAGGCTGTAAGCCAAAACCACGTGGTCCAATAAAAGATCAAATGACATACTATTCCATAAAGAAGCTAAAATAGGCTAATTCATCTTTTGCCCCACATTTCAGAATATTCTGCATATGTGGTGTTACACTGGTAAACGTAGCAGAAAGACTCTGCTCTGAGAAGTTTTGCATCCATCTCACTCTGTCAGAAGTTCAAAGTTGAAATCCAGTCTTCATAAAGCAAGAAATCAAAGTAGACTCTAGCAACCCAGTGCTACCTACTTCCTTTACTTAATTACATCCCTGCTGAACCAATGGCAGAGCTTCAAAAAGAGAAGAGAATGATTCCACCCAGAAGCACTCTGCGTTTCTCGGCTTGGGTAACTTTCTGCAAAGTGTAATATTGGCTCACAAAATACAGAACTTTTTTAGCTGCTGGATATATTAGCAACTTTTTGACTGGCTGAATGTAGCTTGTTTTGGCTTTTAAATCTATTCTCAGCTATGACAGCTGTAAGCAGCAGCTTTTGCAAAGCAAGAGTCAACCTCCACTCACTTTAATTTTATTTCTTTCTAATTCAGATAAAATTTGATTGTATAATGTCTGCCTTCTTCTGAGATTCTTACTTGTTTGAGTGCTTGGTTTCTTAATTGCTGGTAGTTCAAATATTTGAAGGCTTTTTTTTTTCTGTTGCTAAAGATTCCTCATAAGTAGGTTTCAGCTAATGTTCTGTTCTTTTTTAAAATCTCCTATATCTGCACTCCATATAAAACACTGTGGATTTCAGAGTGATTTTTTCATTGGATTTTTCTCCTTTCCTTTAAAATCATCCACTTCAGAATCTCAACTTTCTTTTCAATCATTGGAAGCCTCGTATAACTTGCCACAGAAACACAAGCTTTCTCACATATAATACATTCCAATTTAAATTTAAATGAACATTGATAGAGAGAAAAAAAATCTAAAATTTCATCTTTCTGCTGGAATATATTTGAAAGATTACAAGAATCGAAAATCTCTTCTGCAAAATTAGCCATAAACCCAAACAGAATCATTCACTCATTTCACCTTGGCTTCCCAGGTAGCAGTCAGGTGACAATAACACCATTACCAAGAGTCAGATGTTAACTGGTGTCCTTAACTCTTCAAAGCTTATAACACCCTTTGAACTGTCCAGATGGTTTAATAGGCTCTTTTGTTCTCTAGATTTAATTACTTGTCTCCCATAAATATTTGGTTTCTATTCATTAGAGCATTTATTTCATCCTTGTGAAGCATTAGTCAATGTATAAAACCTTTACTGAAGAGTACAATCATTAAACAGTCTCTTGCAACCTCACCCCTAATTTTTGTTCATGGGTTCTGTTACCCTCAGGAGGCTAAGGGCCAGCATCAGTGAAGGATGAAGTTATAAACTACACAAACCTGAAGACCTGGAAGCCCAATTATTGCAACTCTGCCACTGAAGGGCACCTGGGAATTGCTACTGATTAGCAGCTAGACAATAGCCTAACAAGCAGTATGTCTGCATTTCATCAGAGGGCTCTGCAAACAACATGTGGAGACCAGAAAACAACCAAATAGAGTGCTCAAGGATACACAGCTTGAACTGAACACATGGTGCTGGTAATGACTGGCACTTGAGTGTATGCTGAGCACAGGGCTAAACTAATGAACTGATTACAAGAATCAGGATAGAGTCATGAGAAAGGATCATTAAGAAAGCACAGGACACGATGTATAATGAAGTAAATACTTCTATACAAAAGTGAGTAATGTCCAATTCTTTGGATGTATACTGTGGGATCCACAGCATGCTGCTACACCATGAATAGAAAGTGTTACACTTCCTAGTTGCCCCATGGCCTAAATGAAGGAGCCTGTCTTACCCTGCCACAGCTGGGTCTGCACAGCCAGTGCTGAGGATAAAGTAAGCCTGTGGAGAGAGACAGGGAAAGATAAATCCCTTCACTTGCTTCATAGACAACAGCAGCAGACAATAGGAAGCAGGGATTTGTCTCCTCTCTTTCTTCTCAAAGAGCGATCACCAGCTCATGTCACCCTCAAATCCCTGGTGAGGATCGCACAGTCACTGGGACATAGAGTGGATGGCTGATTCTTAGAGCCTGTTTCAGTTGTCTCCTACCATGCTCTGCTATAGTCCTGAGTGGGCACTGCCTCCAAACAGCAGGAAAAGCACTCACAGGGGGACTTCATAAAAGCAAAGAATTCAGTGTAGAAGTAAGTGGCAATGCTTTGTCTCCTGCCGTCCTTCAAATACTCTAGATCCAGAATATGAGCTCATCACTGGGAAGGTGTCACAAAATCTCCTTTCTCTGCTGAATTCATAAAGAAATTAAATCTTCAAGAAGGGTGGGAGAAAGGAACAGGGAGGAAAATGAGACATGAGCTCTAACCCAGGTGGTAGACAGCTCACTTGCACCCAGAATCAAGTCTAGATTGTACCTTGTTTTCAGTATGACTTCCTTCTTCATATACAACCAAGATGTGTTTAGATGGTGTTTATTCACTGACTGTGAATTCCCAATCATTCCTGGATGTAATTCATAACAATCAGCAGTTCAGGTTGCACTCTCCACATCGATGAGGATGTGGGTAGGACTCTTTCATGCTGAGGCAAGCTCTGAAAATATCCCTTTCTCCAAATGGAGAGTTTTCTAACAGCTACATTATTACACAGAAAATTGGAAAAGATAATACATTTTTTGGCTTTTTTTTTTAACTTTCAATGCAAAAATAAGGTTTTTATAGCTGTAGGGATTCCAGCTCCATTCACTGCAAGGTGAGCACAGGGTAATCCCCTGAAATCTGCAGCTCTGCTGTGGAAGCATCGGGAAGGGCACAAGTTCATTTATATCACTTAGTTTAATGTTTCTTCACTCATTCCATGGGTGGGTTTGTACCCCAGCCTGAGACATTTTGCTTCGCTCATGCACAAACAGGGGAGCCTACTTATCCACCTGCAGACTGTAGAGTACAAAAGGGGCAAACAGTCCTGAACTGTCTTATCTCCACTCAGCACTCTTAACACCAGGTGCTAAGAGTCTCCTGCACCATTTTCCTCCAAGCCAGGACAATTAACACCATCATTTACCAAAAATAAAAATTAAAATTAAATAGACACAAAAAATAATTACCACTTATCATATAAAATTTCAACTTGTTCCACTTGAGCAAGTTATTTCAGTTCTTACTCATACTTCTCCTATTTTTATGGAAAATCATACCAGCCCATGTAAAAAAAGATTGGAGTGATTTTTTGAAACAAATTCACCAATCCAAATCACTTAGATAAGTTCTAAACAAGCACCAAATATTTATAAACTGAACTAAAAACATTTTGCAGTTATATAAAGGGGAATATGGATTGCAAGAAAAAGACGTATCAGACTTATTTATATCTTTAACACTGCATCACCCTCTTGTCTTTGCTTTGTTGTCTCTTTCAGCCACCACCCTTATCAAAAGGAATCTCTTCATATTTTCCCAAGTGATCTCCACATCTATCTGTCATCCAGGCTTGAGTGAAGTGGCTGTTTCACTCATCTGACAGAAGCAGAGTTGGTTTGCCAAATTTCCATCACTATCACTGCATGGCACAACTCTGGGATATTAATAAATAATTTCTTACCTAGGGCCACCCAGCATGGATTACTTTGGAGGCATCCCTTATCTTAGTGCAACAATTATAGCATTAATAGGTTGAGGGCTACAGTGTATGTAGGATGTCAGGAAATCCTTTCACAAGGTTTTCATTCCTTAGTTGAGATGCAGTGCACAACTATTAAAGGATTAGCTCTCCCCTCTCCCAACACATGCCTCTTTGATGATACCACATCCTTCTAGCTTCTTCTGTGGAACAGAAATGGAGAATAGACACGCTGGGGGAATTATTAGACTCAGCTTCCTTTATACCTTTAAGGCAATTACATTCCAAGACAAGAGTATCTAATGTGCAGCACTTTCAGCATGTGTAATAGGTATTTTTATGAAGTCACGAAAACCTCCAGATATATTCCTATTTTAAAGACTGTCATATGTTATAAACCTTAAGCCAGGTTTAATGCAAGTGTGTGGTTTTTTTATGTTTTCGAAGTGGAAAATGTTTTCTCATAAAATATATGGACATTTTTTACTCTGTAAAGAACTCTGTAAACCTTTTCTATTTTTTTTTTCCCCAATGGTGGAGAACTAAAGGCAGAATTTGGGAACAACCAAGGATAATTAAATTGCCTATTTGTATGTTTTTACATACAGTCAGCATGACACACAGCATCATACTGCCTGAACACAATATTGCTGCAATGGAGGAGTGTATAAAGCAGTTTCCAGAGAGTGCCAGAGTAGCTGCATAGTATCCTGGACAGAGCAGATTATATCTGTGTCATAGGGAGAGTAACTTCTGCCAGAAATGTTCCAGTAAAAGTAATTCCAAATGCATCGTTCATACTCAAGATGTATAGAGGAAAGAAATATGTGTGTTTCTGAGCAGGCATTTCTGGCATGATTTCCTTGTGACTTCCTAGTAGAAGTATCATAACAGCAGGCACAGAAGGTGCTGATGTTCCTCTCTCTTAAATTAACCAGGCAGAGCTTGTTCAAAATGTCCCATCAACATGATTTTCCAAAAGGAAAAGGTTGCTTCAGATAGACAAATCTTGTTTGTATGCATTTTTCTCCCTCTGAAGTCTGGATCTTCGAAAGCACAGCTTCACATCTGCTCGGAACTGTACATTTCCCTCTCCCAGGTAGAGTTTCTCCCACAGCCAAATTTCTTCTTCCACACTAAGAAGCACGTCTTCCCCTTCCCAATTCCTTTACCTTATCACAAACTTTTTTTTTTTTTTTTTGATCATTCCTTCTGAAATCAACTTTGTTGGAAAACTTACCCCTGAATTTCATGGGGTGAAAATCATTTGCTCTGCATCACCCAGTAACACATCACTTGATTACCTCTCACTGATGTGCAGAATTTTGTTGTTATTGTTGTTCAGTGATGTTCTGCCTTATTGGCAGACATTCAAGTTTGACATAGCACTGTTTTCATAAACTAGAATCAAGAATTCTCCCTATGACTACCTTTGGATTTCTCTCACAAGAAGAAAGCACATCAGAGATTAGAATATCTCTACAATATATTTTGTAGCCAAATATTTGTGCACATAGCAAATTCTTATTATCGAGCTGACTTTGCATTTGTATGTAGAGAGAATGACTCCAGTGTCACAAAATTATTCATATGGGAAAATATCCCTGTCTTACAGGCCCCAATACCACCAAAACTGTGATTTTCATCAGAAAAGCAAAAGCTGTAATTTTTCTCTTCAAAATTAAACCTGGTTTTGGTTACAACCTTTTTTTAATCAAGATTTCTCCAAGGAAAAAGATTTCTCTCTTGAGCTATTGTATACACAAGGCTTTAAAAGTTGTGACTAACTTTTTGTATTGCAGGATGCTAAAAGGGAGCCAGAAGGAAATCATGGGAGAGCAATGCTTTATGTAAATGGTATTCAGTGATGACTCCAAAAAGATGAGCTGCTGACCTTCCTTTCTTGCAGACACTTATAAATCCCAGAACATGTTGCTTGGAACTGCAAAGACATAAATAAGTGTGACAAGCCCCTTGTCAAAGAAAAAATGCTTCAGTCCTCTGTCCAAATAGATTTCAAAAGGCACCATGAGCTACCAATATTATCTGTAAATGGACACAGAATGACAGATTAAGTACGGCTTTTAACTGATGACCATACAGTAAATAGGAAGAGAATGCCTCCAACAGATGATTCAGGCACTGTCATTATCCAGTTCTCCTGATACTTCCATACCTATTTCTGACTTACCTGCTTTGCTCACCCCAGTCAGTCAGTTTCAGGAAAATTGAAATTCATCAAAGGAATACAAAAACCAAGCAGCACTTCTAATAAGAGTGCTGGCATCCCTGATGGTTCATTGCCTAACCCAATGGACCAGCTCAGTCTGTGAAGAGAGTTAAACAGATCTGACCTTCAAAAGTCTAAGTAGCAAAATATTCCCTTTGAAATGGAACAGGTGACCCAGATAAAACACAAGAAGAATTTCATGGGGCACCAGCCATCCTGGTTCTGCCTGGAAAACAGGTAGGATGCACATTTAAACTAGCCTGCTTGGAAGCCATCCCAGCAGTACCCAGTATTGCTGCAATAGCCTTATTTTCCTTCTGGGTGGTGAACTCTTTATTTTTCCAGACTCTGATGGAAAAAGGATGAGAAGAGAATTAGATGACTAATGCATTGGGGAAATAGAAAAAAATGGTGGTGGAATAGAGAATAGTGCTGGTGGAGCCACTGATAACTTTTTCCAGTGAGAACCCAGTTCCTGGTTACTTAATACTCAGTTCAATCGTGTGAACATAGCTTTACGGTGTCCTATGAGACACTGAAGGTATCATTCCAGCTGTCGCTTCAAAATTCCTTGTATCTGAAAATCCTGTGTAATATCTGTTATACTTCTGCAGATGTCAGGTGTATGGGACATCTAACATGGAAAAAAAACTGTGTTTAAGGCATCTGCTTCACTCCTTTGAGGTACGACTCAATTTGAGACTAAAACACCTACATTTTGGACCAGGATGCAATTGACTAAACAAAAATACACTACATTTGAGGCAGATGACAGTATCCAGGACAGATCCTAAGGCAACTCAAATGGCAATAGACTCTTACATTTAAATACCTAAGATATATACCTGTGATTTGTATGTTTAAGTTCCAAACACAAGCAGCAGAGATCTCGACTCACTGCAGTTACACACACACATACACAAGAAGTTAACATGCCCTATTTTGTGGATGACACGTGGAGATGACAGATATGACAGAGGACCCACAATAGAGCAATAATTTTCCATATTGGTACCTGAAAACCAGGGAAAAAACCATCAGTGTGTCCGTGTGTGCGTGCATCTGAATTTAGTTTCCAAATCCCATTCAGTAGTGTCTAGAACTCAAATAATGCTAACGAAAATATCTGCATTAAGACTATAGCATTGTACCCAACACCTTCATTTAGATACCTACATTTAGTCATCTTTCCTTGGAGCAGAAACTCATCTTACTTATCAGATAGATGCAATCATAACAGATACAGGATCAAATCTTATCTGCCATTTAACAGCAAGTCTGCATGTCTCATGAGAGCTTCCGGGCTACTACAGAGATCAGCATACCTGAAAAGCTAGAATGTAGGGTGTCCTTTGAAAGGGAAGAATAGGACTATACACTCCTCAGATCAGCTCTGTCAGAGTGATATAAATACAGTCCCTAAATGTCCAGTTGCTTGGACAGCTCTTTTCAGAACTACTAATGAAAATCACCCTAGGGACTACACAAGGCTAGCCACTTGAAGGGTTATCTGACGACTTAGCTAAGAGAAACTAATGAAGGAAATCCTTTTGCTTGCCCAAAGTGACTGGCTCACTATAATTTTTCATCTTAAATTGGTTAAAAAATAAAATCGGTTTATGGCTGAAGTGTCAGAAGGACATAGCTTACCTTATTATTTTATTATTGAACTCCGTAAGTTGGAAGTCACTATATGTCTAACAAATATTTCAGCTCTACAACAGTTTCCACTGTAGCTTGTATGTTTTTATTTAAGCATGGAGGGTTGGAACAGACTAATCAGAAAGGATGCTAGGTCTGCTTAGTTTTCCTGAACTTTGTTCGTGGAACAAGTCAAAGAATATGTCAGATGTTTAGTCTGACCTCTTGCAGAGAAGAAGACAGAATTCCACCTAGTCCTTTTTGTCAAGAAGTAATTACTTTTTCTGTTGTGGCAGTGAATATTATCAGTGTTTTGGATAGGAGAGCACTACAGCTGGTTTGGAGTCCCTACGTTATTAAGATAACTGCCCATGACTGGGTAAGCACCATGTAATATCATCATTCATAACATCAAATCAACAGGAGTACCCTGGTTATCTAAAAGTTTCATGTTGTTCTTGTTTGTGACCTAAATTTATGAGAACTCTGAGGTTACTTTCCATCTTGCTGGAGTTCACTCTTTTTGGTAACATTAAATGTTTCACTGCTACATGGAATCCTGGCATTTGCAAACTCTCCTGTCATTCTGTCATTGCTGCCTCTTTGCCTTCCCTTTAGGTGATGGGTAGATCTATAATCTATCACATTTTGCAAATACACTGCCAGCTTACTGTCACTTGCTAGTCTACTTTTGAAACCTCTCATTTGACTGCAGCTGACAAGGATTGGGCAACTAATCAAAGCCACTCCACTTTGGGGTCCAGGAGAGCTACATACAGGAGATGTGAAAGGAAAAGCCAAATTGCATTGTCTTCCTTATTCCTCTGGCATAAACTAAGTTAGGAAAGCCAGCAATAAGGAAAAGCTAGAGTTAACTGAAACAAACAATTCCTGATAATTACAGTTCATCACCAGTAATTATCCTCAGAATTATAAGTACAAAGAATAAACGTACATAGGATTTTTGTGCTTTTTTTTCCCCTTAGTTAAGCTGTACCCATTATACAAAGTAACAACAACAAAAATCAATTAAATTATACCAAGTCTTCTGAAAATCCTGAAACACAGATAGTGTTACGACACTAGACCTTTTTACTCTGTTCATTTTAAAGTGAATATGTTCACTGTTTATTAAAAAAGATTTTCTGCCTTACTCCCTAGTCATTTTAGGGTCTTCAGAGTTATCTTGGTGTCTTTATGGTCTAACCTTTACAAAAGATGCAGTTTTTTTTAATCCAATGGGTCTTTAAGTGGGTTTGCCAGCACTGTGAAAGGCCATTACCAAGAGACAGCTAAACACAGGTTAACTAATGGGGTACTGGATTTTCCTATTGAAGCCAGACGTGGACTGCTTTGCATACAATCAGTTTCAGCAGTGATTAGCTGGCACAGACCTAAACACAGCAGTGCTCATCTAAAGTAAACAAGCAGCACTATGTTGGATAGCAGGAGAAAAATACATGAAATACGAGCCAAAGACCCACTCAAAGGACAGGACTACCCTCTTGCCGGGTGTCAAGATCAAGAAGTTTTTGGTCACCTTGCCAACAAGACAGGAAGCCTTTTCCCCTGCAATAGGATGAGGAAAGAGTGTCAATACCCCGTTGTTTCTCACAGGATTGCAAACAACCAGTAGATGGTAGCAACTGTCGGTCACTCGTAACCTGAGCTGGATTCCTGCCGACAACCTCCATGTAAAATTCAGCATTTTGTTATCAACCACATGAGCTACTCAGCCTCCCACGGGAAAACTGCATCGGGCTTTGCGATAGCTAATTTTAATTGATAGATGAAAGAGCTGTCAGAATTAACACTGACCTATATATGGATTTCTTGAGCTATGCTGTCCATTTCCGTCAGCATTCAGGGGAAAAGTAACACCAGGGGCAGAACTGCATCTGCAGGGTGTGTGAAAATGGTCTGAACAGATGGAAAGATAAGGAAAGAAAGACTGTCTTAGCAAACTTTAAGGCTCTGGGTTTGGAAGGAAAAAAAGTTAGTAGAAGAGAATAAAGCACAAAAGAGTTAGTAAATACATGCAAAACTTTCAAGACTAAAATCTATATCCCCATGTTTTCAAAAGACTGTCAAGTGTCTTAAATGTTAAGCATCCTCTTTTATATGGAGGATATAAAAAATGCAATCATCATACTTATGAGAAATACATGAAAGAAGCAAATGCCTCTTCTGAAAAAAAAAAAAAAAAAAAAAAAAAAGAATGCAGATATCTCTTATTAGAGGAATACTCTCCGGCCCATGGTAACTATTACTGACAGAAAATTATTAGCTTGAAACTACAGGATGTGCCCTATAAAAAGAATTTGTAAATTTAATAACATAATTTCTGCATAAATTAAAATATTTTAATAGAATGCACTTGCTAAATAGTTGAAAAAAATGCTAATTGAAGGAAACATCTGCTCTGAACAAGAGCATTTACCACAGGCAAAGTGCTTGTCTGCAGTGGCAGTTTGCATGAGGAATAACAGGATGCAAACCTCCAACTGTTTTTACTGTGACAAGGACTTTATGGAGATGGCATGTTGGGTTGACATTCCTTGTGTGCCTGATTTCCATACCACATTCACTCAGTTTTCACAGGAAAAATTGGAGGAGGTGGGTGGAGGTGGGAAGGAGACATTGCAAATGATAAGAGATGACGCTGAATCTCTTAAACTGGGATATTTGAGCTAAGCTGCTCTTCTCTGAAGTTCTCTTTACTTTGTTGACACCGGTAATAAAGGATCTAAGGCACATCTGTGCCAAGGGTTTTCCTCTGGAACATCTATGTGATGCTCACCTGCAGACTGTGCAGAATGCACTGCCTCTTTAGTGGTCCTATAGCCACACCAAAAATCTGGCATGTGATGCAAATGAAATATAAAGAGCTTTTTGTCGGCCTTTCTGGGATGGGCTGTTTTTACAGAACTGCCAAGTTACATTGGTTAGGGACCTCTTTTTTTTCTTTTTTTCCCTTTATTTTTTCCCCCCTTTAGAAAATCAGCATCTCTGTCCATGAATAGACCTGGATAGCAGCACTGCTTAGTGAGAGGACAGGGAGCTGGTGCAGATAATAGCAGAGCTCTGCCTGCCATTTTCACATCCCTGCTAAGCTGTCTTTAATAAGCATCACAATTAGCTCCTGATAGCTGTTCGGAGACCTACATGAGGCCAGTTGTCTGAGTATGGGTCTTAGTAAGGAGTTGTCTCCTCACAAAACTGCCTTCACAAGTGACACCCTTCCCAGCAGTCCCCGCAGAAGCCAAGGATTGAACCCATTCACGGACTGAACAGCACGCAGAAGCAATTCCCTAAAGGACACAATAACAGGAAAATGCCATAATGGAGAATGAAGGCACGAGGACAGGACAGCACAGAAAACCCTACACTGATGCTAAGCTGAACATATTTGTCGCAGAGTGTCACTGAGCTATCAAGCCAATCATTTTCTCAGACTAAATATACTCCCAGCTAGTTTTGGCAACAAGCAATTCTGCGCCAACATCGCAGATTTTAGATAGCAAAAGAATAGCCTCCTTTTAAATCTTTGATTTATTCCCCACACTAAAATAAAATTATGGTGTAGCTGAAAATAACAGCATCCTACAATTTTCAAATACCCAGTAGAAACAATCGGGCTGGCTGACCTCTCGCCTCAGTTTCATGATTCTAGTGTCACCAAAATCTAGTTATAATGATATTTTCTTTATTAAGTTATGTGCTGCTGGCAGGTATACTTTCTTCTGTAAAGGACAAAGAGTATAATGCACAATCTCAATGCAGTTAAACATCTAAGTTCTCCTGAAGATACACTTTGTGTAAAATAGAAACACCACCAAAATGAAAGATGTACCTGCATTGAATCAACTAAGTTTAAAGCAGGGCGTGTTGGGTTTTTGTTTTGTTTTTTTTTTCATTTTCCCTTTCCATTATTATGTTATACTGTATGTAGGTTTTTTCTACACACCATCAAGGACCCCTCACAAAATTCTACATTTATGTAATCTCCTTTTTCTAACCTCCAGCTGAGAAAATGCCTTTTAGCTTAGCTTAAATCTGATCATTATTTTCCTTCTCATTCTGTATATGCACTCCTTGACTCAAAGACTCTCAACAGAAAAGTGAATAGATAGGTAATTGCAGACATTTGTTTGAAGACTTTTGGTACCTAGTTCAAGGTTATAGTTCTACTAAAATGCAAAACTGACCAATTTCCACTTTTTATAAGAAAAATCAACCTTTTTCTCCATACATTATCCTTATCGTGGCAGGGTTTTCCCTACAAACATCAGTATTTTCTAACATTTTTGTGCATAGATCTATGTACATAAGTATAGATATGCAGGCAGAGCTCTTAACTATTGCAAATGCTTACAATGCTGTTGTTTTCAGCAAAGTTATGAGGGATACATCAACTAAGATCTTGACCTACAGTTTAGCGTAATGCAAATTCAATACTCTGAAACTGCATTGATGCAGGCACTTCTAATAGGAAATAATTACGTCGGCAGGCCTGCTCTGAATGGTAATGTAATAATAGTCTCATTCTAAGCTCTGTAAGAACAGTCCTTAGGGAATGATCAAGGATTCACATCAGCATAGACAAAATCAAATTTCACTGTCCCAGGAATAAGGACAAATTCTTACAGCCTCATTGCTGGATAGGAAAATGCCGTTTCTTAGGAGCACTCTGATGCTCCATCCCTACCACCCCATTTCTGATGATGCCTGCTGGCCACAAGTGAGTCGTTGCAGTGAGGAGTTTATGATAGGGATGTCTATGCAATCAATGGGATCGTGGCTACCCACTGGAAGGGACACAGATCTCTACTTGCCACTGCATCCCCAGTGGTTCAGAAAGGACTATGCATAAGAAAGTATTTTTACTGGTTTGGGTGAGCAAGTATAAGCCAACTTCAGCACTGCTTTAGCCACTGTGACACCAAGAATGTCCCTCTTTTGCTTACCTTTCTCTCCTGGCACAATTTTTTTCTGCTGCCATTCCTTTCCACAGCAGATCATGCTGAGAAGTGCCCCAGAGCAGATCTGTAGAATAGCTCTCTAGCAATCTGAATTACCTTGAAGTATGTAGGTAGAGAAAGCTCTATTTCAAATGTGTGCACTTGAAGCTTTCCCTACCAGACAAGCAAACAATGACATCTGACAGAAGGGGCCAAAACCAAAGCACAGACCAACCCTGGAGGGATTTATTTCTGAACTGAATCATCTCACTTTCTTATCTCCAACAATGACATAAACCAGAGCCGTGAAAACAAGCCTTCCCAGGCCTTCTGAAATGTCTGAAACTCAGGGTTTCAGCTCAGTCTGACCCTCAGTGAAATCTTGACATCTGCAAATACAGCCTTTTCATATGTAAATAGCAGGGTGTAAATAGGGAGTGCAGGCATTTTGGAAATGCTTTGACATACGAGGCCATTGGACTAACATTGTCTTTGGTTACTTTTTTCTCTGTATCTAAGAAAAGTTAAGACATATGCCATGCAACATTGTCAGGACTTCTTTCCTTTCCTACCCATGTGACCAAAGATTTAGATAAAAACATATTCAGAAGGGTCACTTAGCAATCTCCCTGCAGGCTTAAATATTTTGAACTCAGTGTCAAAGGATGTCTAGCTCTTTTCACAGTACAATCATCCAAGGAGAGAGTGTGTGGAAAAAATCAAAAGATAGGCAGTGAAACGTGGGCAAGCTTGATATTACTGGTAAGGTTTTTGTGCTAGATCCTAGCTAGCTACATTCTGTGCTGGGAAGGAGCTTCGCTTCAGTTCTCCCATGGTGATAAAGAGATTTCCCTGTGCATGCAGCGTATTTCCAACTCTGGGCTGCTACTTCACTCCTTGACCAGAAAATGCAGGTTGCAGTGATCACAGCCCACTCTCTGTCCAGGTGGCAACCTGAGTGTCCGCATTACCACAGCCTCCTTCTATTCTGCTTTTATCTTTACCATTTTACAAGTGAAATTTCCACGGAGCAGGTTCCAAATACTTATTGGGCCTTACTAAAATTAGGTGCACCAATGATCAGTGTGAATAACCTAGCTTCTCACTGGGACATTGGCTTATGTTAATGTTCACTGACCTCCAGCTGGCTTTCTTGGTGAACACATGGATCCTGTTCTTCATCCTCTCTTCCCATCCTGTTAATTGAACGTTTTTGGAATGCTGCTTTAACCATGGACTTTGGCTTTCAGCTAGATTCTAATTTCCTCTTTTATGCAACTCACAGCAAGTACAATTTGAACAGCTGAAGGTCCTTAAGCAAGACAATTTATTTTGGGGGTTTTGATATTATCAGATTTACAGTCAGGTCACTAAGGACTGAAATGACTACAAGGTCTTCTCCAGGGAAAGTCTATCAGTAAGAAAGATATTCTTGGAAGAGTTTTAACCTTTCCTAACAAAAAAAAAAAAAAAAAAAAAAAAAAAAAAAAAAGCATCGTAACATTCCATCTTAAGGCAATGTGGGACTGACAATTTTTCCATTTTATTGCAATAATCTTGCAGTCCTGCTTTACTATACATCTTAATCTTCCTCTTTCTTCTGTACTATTGGATTGAGGTCGCCAGCATCAATAAAGAAGCAGCAACAGCATCTACTTACATTTATCAGGAGGAAAGAATTTCAGTTGACAGCAATGAAGAAAGATTAAATTCCTGTTCACTTTCAGCCTGGTTCCTGGGGATTTTTTGATGTATTTTAATCCATTTGATTTTTTAGAACCTATAAACAAACTAACAAAACAAAGCGTTCCCCTACACTCTCCCGAAAAATAAACAACCCTTCTTAACAAAACTTTTCTTCAGTTTGGTTTTCCTTACTGTGTCCTTTCCAGGTTAGAAATCGGTTCCTGCATCCCAGAAACCAACATTTTTAAACAACTCTAAAATATGGAGATGAGGAAGTAATGTATTTCATGTATGTAATGATAAGTGACCCAGCCCTTTATGACTGCTTAGGCTGTCAGAGAAAACTAAAATATATATCTATTCTAAGGGAATTATTTTGGTTTTGATTTAACAGAGGAAGGAAACACTGACGGGAAGAAGAGAGGAGGAGTTTGCAAACATTCCTGTATGTCTCAAAAGGGTTTCAATTTGGATTGTTCTTGCTATGCAAACAGGTAATAAATTTGAAGAACTAGATGCTGTCAGCCACAGTTCTTTCTGAATGAACCATTTATTGGATGCAGTAAATGATACTACTTTTAGGGCCTGTATACTTCTGTAGCATTTTAGCATGCGCTGACCCTCTATTCTTTCTTCCAGCTCCACTGTGACTTTGTGGAACTGGTGAAAAAGGAGGAAAAACCTGATAACACACAGTTCAAAAGATTAAATGAAGAATTCTCAAAAACGTTTTGTTTTCCTTTTCCTTTTCTTTCCTTCCCTCTTTTGTTTATCCATCTTTACATTTCCTATGGAAAGTTCTCTTCCAATTTGCTGTTCCTCTTTGTGTACAAAACTTGTCAGACATCCTGTCAAACTGGATGTATTCCCAGAGGGTCACTGTTTCCCAGGTGTATATAATCCCAAAGGAACAGATTGGCTGATGATTTTATTTTTCTCATGTCACGGAGCACTTACCACTGAGGTAGACCTGGCGCACAAAGTGCAGGGGAAGAACAGTTTTACTGTTTCAGTTTTACAAAAGAGGAATTTAGGTCAAGTATGAAGGCAGTGTTAAAATATCATACCTTTGAAATAATCTGGAGAGACATGCAATGCATGGCTTCACAGTCAGGCCCTAACAAACAGCAAGGCCAGGTTGGATCAGGTCCTGGGTAGCCTGATTGGTGGGTGGCAAGCCTGCCCACTGCAGGGGGTTAGAACTGAATGGACTTCAAAGTCCATTCCAACCCAAGCTATTCTATGATTTTATGATCCTTGTGGGTCCTTTCCAACTCAGGATCTTCTATGAGTCTGTTGGCTCCGACAGCTTGAATGAATATAGCAAGTTAACACAGTCAGGGAAAACTCAGTCTAGAGACTCAACGGAAAAATGAAGCTTGGCTCACCACTACTTGCTGTATCAGAAGTATTTTTATTACTGAAGGTTTTTGTGTAATATTTTGTGTAATATTTTGTGTAATATTCTGTGTAATATTCTGTGTAATATTGTGATATTCTGATCTGGACACATTTTGCACCCACATTGCATAAGTACCAGTGTCATACTGGGATACTGTTGGCTGGGATAGCTTCACAGTAGCATGGTGCTGTGTTTTGGATTTATGATGAAAATAGAGTCAATGTCACATCAATATGTTGGTTGCTTAGTTGCTGCTGAGCAGGGCTTTTAAAAAGTCAGGGGCTCTTCAGATTCTCATGCTATACTATCAGTGATGCACTAGGGATGCACAAGGAGAGGGGAAGGACACAGTCATGGCAGCTGACCTAAAATGGCCGAAGGGATTTTTCCATATGATATGGAGTCATGCTCAACAATAAAAGCTGGAGGAAAGAAGGCTGAAGATGGGGGTGGGACACACACAGGGAGATGGAATTTGTCTTCCAAGAAACCTCTAGATACGACAAGTTTGCTTTCCTGGAAATGGCTGAACACCTGCCTGCCAATGGGAAGCGATGAATAAATTCCATGTTATTCTTTACTTGTGCACACAGCTTTCTCTTTCCCTATTAAACTGTGTTTATCTCAACTCACAGTTTCTCACACTTCTACCTTTCCCCCATCCCATTGTAGGGGCGAGTGGTGCTGAGCTGCCTTCTGGGTTAAACCTCAACAGCCAGACAGAGGAGAATGTGGTTTCCCCATAGACAAAGCTTGTAATTGAGGCCTGAGGGTCTTTCCATTTGTGTTGGACCACTAGAAACTTGTCTGCAGATCTTAGCAGTTGGTGCAGAGGTGCTGACATCCTGGTAAACACATTTCTAAGTATTTAACTTTGTAATAGCTCTATTCTGGTCCAGTAGACTGAATGCTCTTCTGTAATGCAACAGACAGATCCTCAGCCACCTCTTTCAATTTAGCCACAACCTGAAAGACTCTGGTTCACGACTGCTGTGAGCAGGCAAGGCAAGAAGCAAAGCGCATCAAGTAGGGCAGAATCTGATGCTGCAGACAGACCTGAAGCGCCTTCAGGAAGAGCTGTGGTAGATCCTTCAGCTACATGCCTCCAGCTGGACTTTGATCGTCTCAAGGTTAAGAAGGGTTGATCATCTCAAGGTGGGGGGCTGTACAAACACATCTAGCTTGCTCATTCTAATAGTGGAATTACAGCAGATAATGTCTATCACAGCAACAGTTCTTTCAGTGGTATTAATTACAACTTATTATGCATGCCTTCATTAGACCCGTTCCTTCAGGTCTGGCTGTGCTCTGCTTGATTCAGAACCCAAGGACAGCTCAATTTCCCTTGCATTTTCTGGTCCTTGTACTTATCATTTCAGCCCTTGGCATAATTAAGTTCCCTGATGGGAATTGCTGCTTAAGTCAGAAATTGCTCAAAGCAGCAATGATCCTGCAACACCCTTTCCTGTAGGAAAATTGTTTTGGGAGTCAGCCTGGTTCTTTTCCAACCAGAGATTTCTTGCAGTTTGGTAACCGCGTTGCTGCATGAGGGGGACAGAATCTGTTCTGTAGCATAGCTCCAGATTATCATACTAATATGTCATTTGCTGTTGTTTCAGTTTGTTTATCAGTACACATCAGCGGCAGTCATTAGGCTTATGCTGATCATTCCAGAATAAAGCAGGCAACATTTGAAGTTCTCACTTTCACTTTTTTCCTACAACATGATAAATGATAGACTTTTATGTGAAACTCTCTCCTTCTATTTCTTTTTTTAAGATACTGCTATAGTCTAGATATCAGATGATTTCCAGAAGAACATAAAGATGCAGCTCTAACAGAAAAATTGCTTAGGAAGTTCAGAGCATCTGAAATCAGAGGATGAGAAAAGAAATCGTTCTGCAGACTTAATTAAGGCTTTTGCTAGCAGCAAAAACTATAATGCAACATGACAGTTATTTGAATGATTTCTCTTAAGATGACTATTGCTTTTCATTATCTAATTTGACATTAAGGTTGGTGCTGTGTGTCTAGCCTGCAAAACAAAAATAAAAGTTAATAAAACACATGCTAGAAATAGAATACAAGTTTAGAGGGAATGCTCTGAGGGCTAGGCCTTTCTCAGGCTTTGGGGAGAAATATACTACCATACCCTTGTCCTAATTTTTTCACTGTAGTTTAGAAAAGGCCTTATGGCTAATATGTCACATCTAATATAATTTGCTGTTTCTGCCTTGCATTTTATTGAACCTTACTTTTTCATATTATAACCGCTCTGCTAGAAGTGCTATGGATAAAGTTGTGTCAGCATTTCATTATTAACCCTGTTTTTTTATTGTTTTTTATTTAAGACATTAAAACAATTATTACCCCAGCTTTAGACATGTAGACATTTCCACTTTAGATGTGAATCATTTGGAATGTTTCGTAGGGAAACAATCTGATCTACTTTCTATCTAAAAACCCATTTTTATTCCTGAGCAGGAAAATGGACATGGATCTTCAGCCCAAGCTGTTCCTCCTCCTTCTCTCTTGTTTCAAAACATGACAGATTAATACATAATAAAGTCTGTCTTTAGCAGGAGTTGACCATTTCCATCTTACACAACCTGAGAACCTCTAGTGGGCCATTCAAACACAGGAGCATGACAGAATTGGACAGGAACTGTGTCTACAAAACCATTAGATCTACACTGCCGGCACAGTCCAATCAAGTTCAGGCTTGAAATCAGATTATACACAATGATGCCTTTTGTGGCAGTTTTTAAATGCATTTACTTTTGAAGTCTTGAACACAAAAGATGTATTTTATTTTTTAAACAAACAAACAAACAAAAACAGAAAAACATAACACAAATCCGAACTACTCAACTCGGCACTCAGCCCAAGTTTCAACTGCACAGGAATACGCAATCGAATCTTCTAGGAGCTTTACTTACCACACAAAGTAAATAAATAAATGAATAAACAGAGTAATTCTTCCTTGAATTATTGAACAATAGAACTGGCTAATGCTCTCAATGCAGAGAAGAAATAAGGAAGAATTTTTAATGAAAAGACTCCTGTCTCAATGGTATGTTCTCCTGAGCAGTGTAGATGTTGAACTGGGATACTGATTGATAGTTAATTAACAAAACATATCTATTGTATCTGATGATTAAAGATCTAAGCATCTTTTTCAAGTAGATTAAAAGGAATTCGGATATAAGTATTTCTTTTGTGAAGCTGTATTGCTTAAGTAATTCTGTATTAATCACTTGCAAATGAGGTATTCTTGTTTTGTATGTCTTAAACCTCAACAAATACCCTTAATGAATTAACTGATAATGAGTGTCTTTTTGAAGTAGATCAGACTAATTTAAAGTAGTTTAATAGATTCTTACTGCCGATATTGCCATTACCTATTGCAAGTATCAGCAAAATAAACAGTTTTCCTTTTTTGTTTGTACTGTCTTCTTTCTTTTACTGCTTTCTTTGAATGCAATAATAATAAGCATGTGCTTAAGAAAAATATTTCCTGAAATTATGTCTTCAATACAAAATTTTACAGGATAATAGGAGAAAAGCTTTGTGTACCCAGAAGCAAGGAAAAGCAGTTATGCCATTTGTTGATGTCCAACATAAAGAAAAATTCCTATGTTTCCGTGACTGAAGTTCAAAAAATAATCACCAAGTAATAGAGTAGCTGAGGTTGGAAGGCACCTCTGAGGTCATCTGGTCTTACACTGCTCAAAGCAGTGTCAGCTTTGCTCAGATCGTTCAGCACTTTGAACATCTCCAAAGACATTAGACTTCAAGATCCTGAATACTTTCATGGAAAATCACAAGAACATCATCCTCTCTATCTTTCTCTAAGTGTTTTATCCGTCTTCCTCTGAGGGCTTCAGTAGCCATCTTGCAGCTTCTGAAGAAGACCGGAAGTTCTTATATTTAGTGTCTAGACTCTTCAGATGTTCATATTAACAACACTTCTGCTTATGCCCTCCAGTTTCACCTTGCTCTTACTGTAGCACTCATTATTCCCCTTCAAAATTGTACTTACTTTCCTTATCACTAACGAGTAGATACTAACTGCAGTTTTCTTAAGTAGAAATAATGTTTTTCTGCCATCTTCTGCACCATTAAAGTCAAGGTCAGAATATCTGTGCTTTACTGAGTCAGATTTTTCATTAGAGTTCTCTTCTGTTGTTAAAATATCATGTATTTGTAGTATCATTTCTTATTCTCAAAGTTACATTTTACATTAAATCTTGACATGAAATTCCTGCAATGATACTGGGGAAAAAAAATAAATAAATAAAATAGTCTTCTGGTCAAAAATCAAAATCTGAAAATTGCTAACCAAGAGAGTAAATATTTTTGATGAAACACAAGGATGCTGGCACACAGAAGTTGACAATCAGATGTTTCGTTTTCCAGTTTGTGATCATAATCTACTTCCCATTAGCTGAATTTCTAGGCTGAGATAGTCATTCAGTCAACATTCATCATAGAAAGGTATAATTGCCTCAGAGAGCAGTTCAGTCATCTCATCATGATAAGTATCCAAAGATGGGACAAGCCACACAGTGCACATGCTTATCTTCCCCTGTATGCAGACACAGGAATCTCCATAATTTCTAAGATTGTATTATCTGCTCTGTGGTTTGAGGTTTTACAGTCATTGTCTTCCAAAGTGCTTTAAGGGATATTTTTTGACAGGAAATATCTTGTATCGCGAAGTCTTTAGGATCGTGTTGTTGGCTATTGTTCATAGACACAGCAGATGTAATTTGTGAATCAGACTTGGCAGAGCAAATATACGTGAATGAAGACTAGAAATTCTTTATGCATAATCAATGAAATGTAGCCAAGGCAGGCAGGACCAATATAGGAGGAAAAGGCAAAAATGCTGAAGGAGAAAAAGGAGGACAACAGATGATGCAGAGAAGTACGATCTGAGCAAAAGATGACATGAAAGTCAACAAGTCTGAAGTGTGTAGAACAGCTTTCAGAATAGAGAAAATAAGGCAAGACTCATCCGTAGGTGACATTACAACAGGGAAAGCAGAGAAGGATGGGTAGCTAGATTAACAAAGCAATTAAGCTGAATTTTCCAATACATCTATCTAATGTATTATCTCAGATAATACATCTTAGCTGCATCTATCTAACATATTACTTAATGTATCCTATGCTAATTATCATTATGTCACTCCTAAGGGCACTGTTACACACAAAGATGCAATAAGTCATTCAGCACAAAGGGAAAGAAATGAGGCAAAACAGTTTGTAATTGATCCTATAAATATAAGCTCAGCATATCTCAATATGTGTCCACAAACAGGCTGTCTCTGAGTTCAGATTCAACCAGGCAAGATGTACTGACTGGAGATCAAAAGAGGATGATCCCCTAGGAGCACTGCTTGGAATGGTGTGCCCTCATCCCCTTCCCACTAGAAAGTAAATACAGATCGACAGACAATAGATGATTTGTCTTAATCATGTTTCATGACTTCCTTTGCAGGCAGGATACAGGCTTTTAGGGATCTGTGGCTCAAAATTACAGATTACAGAGAACACCTTTATCAAGTTTATCACAGGTAGAGAACAGCATCCAATTGTGCGGTGCAGGAGAGAGAGGACAAGACAGAGTACCAAATGATTTTCAAATCTCTCTTTACATCCAGGTTTGCCCCAAGGGTGATTGACCTACCCACTCCCCTGTGGCTCACACTCTGAAGGACAGGACTGCATGCTGCATCCTCAGGCAACTCACTGAAAGCTGAGAGAACAGAGTTGAAAGAAAAGAAAGTAGGCAGGTCCCCCCTCACTTAAAAAAAAATAAGTTTAATGTGCATGTTCTTTCTCTTAAGTGTTTACTATCTGTGGCCTGCATGGGAGAAGATTCTTTTCCAGGAAACTGTCAAGCTACAAATGTGATACTTTTAAAATTATATTTTAGCAACGCTTCTGATAAAAGTACATATAGGAACACCATCAAAACTGATCTTCCTGAGATTTCATTGATGCTTGGAGTACTTTGTTTGAAATATTAGACATTCCTTAGACAGAACTATGAGGCTTGTTTTTTAGCAAGACAATCAAGGTTTTATGCTTTTAATCACCATCTGTTGTTCAATAAATGTCAAATTGTTCCTAATGCTATCTCTTAGCATACGGTTTTTTAATTTGATTTTGTACTCTCTGTTCATTACTGGCAATTCAGGGCTTGTCGTATAAGATTTTCATTTCTTATTCTGTCTTGATTTCAGTTAGTAACAAATATACATATGCATTTGTACACAGGCAGACACACAAAATATGTGTAAACTTTCCAGAGACGTAGAGGAACACGAAAAACATATTAACATCTTGTCACAGTGGTCACAGTCACTGTAGTGCCCACAAGGAATACAAAAAGAACAGATCTCTGGAGGACTGCTGAGAATCAAGATTGTCACACTACATCTTTCAATAAAAAAAGATCAGAAGGCATTTTTGACTGAGCATACTCTGCGTGTTATGGCAAGGTTCAAAGTTCAACCGGGAGGATTCTTTCTGAGCCACAAAAAAAAGAATAAATCAGCTGTTGATTCTGAAGTTTGTTTGGATGTGCCAGCACACCCTAAAACACCAAGTGAATCCAGGCTGCTTGGGTCGAGGGATTATATAAGAGAAAGTTTTCTTCTAATCACAGCAGAGAAAGAAAATGAGAAAATGAACTGCCCTTTGTTGAGCTACTGCAAATGTCAGCAGAGGAAGCAGAAATTCTATCCTGCTCTCTGATCCTGGATAGCAGGTCACCTGCCAGTGATAGGTTAAATAACAGGAACACATTGCTTTACTAAAGAGCCTTACAATACTTCAGGACTCCTTTTTTGCACAATTTTATTTCTAGTTATCAAGGAGCGACAAAATACTTTTCAGCTATTAACATGCTGGTAACAGTCTGAGCTCTATACGACACATTTGGATGCTTGGGTCAATTCTGAAATATTCTACAAAACCATGGGAAAACATTTTGTAAATCTAATTGGGACAGATTAAAGGTGCAAGATTAGAAATACAGAAAAATAATGTAGTAAAAAGCATCATAACTAGTTGGGCTACTGCTGTTTAGAATCTTGAGAGGTATAAACTGATGAAAAAAAAGAAAGCAAGGTGCTTTCTGACTATACATAAGAAGAGCCTGGGCAAAATTAACCTTTGAAATGCCTGAATTAGTGTCAAGGCAAATTCCTGAAGTCAAGGCTGTAAATTGGAATAGGGATAGTGTATTGCTGAGTCATCAGGCAGGAGAAGTCACAAGTCAGGACCTGAACAGAACCTCCAACATCACAACAGATCATTCAGGCTACTCCCAGCACCACAGCATTTAAATTGAAGTGAGCCAGGTGAGACATAGTAACGTACTTGTGTGGTGAAGGGGAAAGAAGCATGAAGCAGTGAAGTTTCTCAAAAGTAGCCAAACATCCCTTACATCTGTTCCTTGTTAAACATACAACAGGTCATCAGATTAAAAGAAAAGGCAAGTGATGTGCCATAAAAATATAGACAGATGACAATGTGCTTTGCACACCACAAATGTTTAGGGACATCGTTTAGTGGGCATGGTATTGATGAGTTGACAGTTGGACTAGATGATCTTAGTGGTCTTTTTAAACTTCATTTACTCTATAATGCTATGAAATAGTGTGACAAGTACACCAGGCTCTGTTTGCTTGCCCAAGGACCTTGGCTGGTTTATTTAGGATGCAGCAGTGTTTGTGTTCTCCCTCCTCTTCACTGCCACCAGGTGTTGGTTGCTTCAGCTAAAGGCAGTTGGCAGGCAGAAGTTCTACAACACCTCAGTAGTGCTACTATTTAGTTTTTAAGCTTACACAGCTGTATACAGCAAGCTTGCACAAAAATTCGGCCCCCGTTGACACCTATTCTGCATTACATTTTCAGAAGTCTTCCTGAGCTGGCTGAGTGCTGTGATGGCTTTTGAAATGAGAACTGATAAGGGCTGAGTTGGGAAATAAAAAGGAAAAGGAGGTGGGAAGACTAATGCTAGTGACATTGCCTAGGAAGAAACAGAAAGATTTTAGCATGATCGATACATTGGGATTTGCAGAAATTATTCAGGTGAGAAAAAAAATGGTTGTTTGATGTTCAGTGGCAGAGGAAGGAAAGGGGGCTTCGGAGGGGCTACTAAGAGCTCCATTTTGTCTGCATTAAGCTTATGCTGATGGTTTCAAAAGCATAATTGCTTCTAAAATAGTCAAATTATGCATTATGAATACATTATCTCATGCATTTAGCCTTCTTTTTCTGCTGACAAATAATTCACAAAACAATCCTGATTTCTGCAAATGTATCCACTCAAAGCTCAGAAATTAGTCTAAAAACAGATCTTTACAGCACTGAGACAAACACCTCCGCTAGTTCAGCTACATTAGTAGGTCAGATAGATCTTTCATTAGATATTTTTTCTCGCCCCCTCTCTCTCTCACACACACATACATACACATATAAGTCAGTACCTACTACACAGTCTCTATATTATGGCAGCCTTGTGAACGTTTCTCAGCTCACAACAGCAATTGCCATGGAAATGTTGTGACAATCCCCTCGAGGCAAATGAGTGGTCTACACAACAGCATTTCTGAGCTCAAGAGGTCCCTTTTCAAGGCTATATTGTATTGAGTAAGTCACACCATTACTGAGGCAGTCTCAAGACTGGCAGTGCAAAACTATACAGTGATCTGCCAGCCTTAATCGCTTTTCAGCTCTATGCAGCAGCCTTCTGGAAGTTCTGAGACATGCTTTTCCAACAGTTGTGCAGTATAACTGAAGCATCCATTGTTAAGAGGCTGTTTTCAATTTTTCTTAGCAGTCCCTTTTGTAGCAGGGTCAGCTTTTTAGGGAGGGTTAACTCTCCTTCGCTGTCAAAAGGACCCCAGTTTCCAAGAAAAAGATCCCACAAAATAAAAAGAATTCAATGGGCTATTTAAATAAAGTAGTAGCATGTTTTCATAACTCTTTAGTTCTGTCCTTGTTCAGGACAGCTAAACTCTACTCCTGCTTCATGCAGCTTTCAGGTATGAATCTGTTAGGGTCTAGGAATACTCTTTATTCTCTCCATTCTTTAGCTCTTCCCATCTTTTCTCCTCCCAAGATCTCTCTCTTTGTCATTTGTTTGATACATAGATATTAAAAAATAGTGCATGTCATGACCTATTGCATACTATCACCTTCCTACCACACTGGAACTGGTATAATCTACCCCACTTCAGAGTATTGTCTTTTATGTGTGTATTTTATACTGGAGAGACTTAAGCTTTTAGTTATTGCTTCTAGGCAATACACCTGACAAATCAAATTTCAGGAACATTTCAACTTGGGAAGGGGATCTTGCTGGTTATACAGACTGCCTGCAAGCTCTAGGCTCATGTCGTTTACACTTGGTATGTATCTCCTGGAATGGAGGATAGTCTACATCCAAGGTTTGGTTCAGTGACACCTCTCACTGTAAGGGGATTAACTGAATACAAAAAGTGTGAGAGTGACAATCTGGGAATGTAGAAGCCTTGCTCAGGGACAGAAATGGCAGTGTAAGTAAGAACATGACAAGGACTTCAGTTCACAGCACATTACAGTGCTAAGTTTGAGGGGTCATGCCTGTAGGAATTGTACACATTCACTCCACCCTGACATCTTTGCTGATGTGACTAACAGGGCTGAGCATTTAGGTGACAATGGTGATGTGGTGATAACTGTTTCTGCAGAAACCAAATTACGAAGATCTAATTTCCTGTGAGCCACCAAATGGCCATTTCCACAACCACAGCCCTTGGCATTTACATGGAGGCCTTATTCACAATGTTCTTTCACCCTTCTCATCCCAGTTAGGAAACGATCATTACAGATCCCATTTTTAGAAGAGAAGAAACAATAACAATCAATGTGAATAACCTGCCCACAAGGAAATAGTTCTTATAACTCATTCTTAGGGCATGTCACCTGGGCAGCTCCTCCCCACCAAAGAGACTTCCTTACCTACATCCCTGAGTTGGTCAGACCTGAGACAATCATGACAAGTTCCACAATCCACGTGCACAGCATTCACTCATCCTGCCCAAATCTTAGACTGTCCTTGAGAGGCTCATTGCTATAATACATACTGGAAAATAAATGTACATATCTCATTGATTACTAGAACGACTGCAATAAAATTCCTTCCTCGTGCCTTTCTGTTGTTTTTCTTAACTCTGCACATGTAATTTTCCATCCTATTGTACTTGCTCTGAACTCTGCTTTGAAGAGCTTTTCCATTTACTGAAATACTAAACAGTCACAACAGTTTATTTGCACTTCCATTGTGCCTGCCTCCCTTCGAAGAATATCAACACAAATTACAAACATTAGTGATTTTAGCCTCAATTCACTCCAGCAATATAATCCCTAGTTTACAGATGAGGAAACTAAAATGTGACTTGACCAAAGTCACATAGAAAATTCACTCTGGAAATAAGGGGTTCTCGAGTATGTTGGAGGCCATAGGTACCATGAGCATGTGCAGCAGAGAAACACTATGCATGTGGAAAGAACAGCTACTGAGAAAGGGCTGAGGATTTACTCCATATGAGTCTCTAGTCATGTAATGCTACTGCTCAGAAAGTCTGGCCTATTTGGCTGGAGGGCAGCTTTAGAAGGAAGGACTCAGAACCTAAGCCTTGATGTACTCAAAGTTAACGCAGCACAGCCAAAAGCAAAAGGCTCTACATACATGTTCCTACCTATATGTTCCTGCCTAAATTTTAGACTAAAATGAAGAAAAAGATGTGCACATCACCAGAAACTTTCTTTTTTTTTTTCTCCTCTTGTCCGTATCATCGCATGATACAAACAATTCACCTGCACCAGGCAGAGCTTTTAATGATCAACTAAAACAAATTTCATAAAGTAATGCTTCACTTCTCTGTTTGGGGATTGTTGCTTTTTGGAGGATTTTTTTCCCCTTTTAGACTAAGGAGAAAAAGGGACTACATGAATCATGGATCACTCAGCTGCTCTTATAGGAACATGTACAATGTAGTGGTCTATAGTCTTTCTGATCCTAACTCTCACCAGTTGGCAGCAAACAATTCCATTAGACTATTAGAATAGAGTACAGCTTGCTGATACTTGAGTCTAATTTAAACTTGAATTACTGGGTGTAAGATGAAATCCTACCAAATATTTTCAGTCACTAGCAAATATGGAAATGTGAAGACTTTGAAAGGGAGATTATCTTTCCAACTCAACTGACCAAATAGAGGTGGGCTACATGAGTTTTCAGAGGTTTGTCAGGAACAACTAATTAATTCCCAAGTGCTTACATAGACAATACCCTTATAAAAGCTTAGTTTCTTCCTCTAAGATTGCTTTACAAGTAGCTTGAAATTTAAGCTGATGTTAAATGCATAAACTAGAATGACTAGGCCTTACTTTATCTTTTTTATCTAGTAAGTTGTGCTTTACTTTTACTTAAAGGAAAGTGTCCAAAATTATTTCTGTAGAAGTCAAAATTGAGATTCTATTCATATTATTACTGAATAGACATTAGTATCTATTCAGTAAAAATGATTATGTAGCCAACCTTCTTAACGCAAATATTGTCGGTGCTGAATTTTCAGTCCTCCTTTTACAGTGTTAAGAGTCACAGAGAATGAAGTGTCATATTCTTCTTATAGCTGAATTCACACTGTGCTCATTATATAAGTTGTCTGCTCACACATCAGAAATAGAGCTATCCCAAAAATGTAGGTGAATAATAGATTTGATAAAATATGTTGTTTTCATGTGATAGAAAGTATGTAAATTTGATTTTCATTTATTTGACATTTCGTCTGAAAAAAAACAGGAATGAAACTTTCCAAATGGCACAACATTTCATTTCAACATTTTCAAAAGGAATCTTTTCTGCATTTTTTATTTTAAAATGATTTTTCCGTATCAAAATTGACCTCATTTAAAAATAAGGAGATTCAACCGTATATGGGACGTGCTTTTAGTTGACTACACATTTTAGTTATGTCAGTGTGGAACAAAGTGTATCATTTTAGGGTCCCTGCATCCTCTCTTCCTCCATCCCCAGCCCCACCACTACAGAGGAGGAAAAACGCTCCAGTGTGATTTTAGTTGAGCTAGACGTTTTTTCCCCATTATTTTATGGCTCAGCCCTCAAACTGTAAATTCTGTACATTATTCTTTTCTCATCAGGAACGAATCATTGGGTTAGATTCACTTCATCCAACTTAAGTTCCTCTGAATGCAACAGTAAATATCAGGCACTTATAAGATATGCAAGATGGAAGGTGTCTACACATGAAAAGGGCTTGCAAGAAGCCAACTGAATACAGCTAATGGAGTCGAGAGAGATAATGAGGATAACCTGGAGGAAACACATGCATCTGAACAGCTGAGGAAATCTTGAGTTTCACTGACCAAGATGACTGAGGACCACACATTCGGGGCTTTCTTGATCACTGTGTAAGCAGCTGGGGCTGTTTGAGGCACTCTAGAAGAGATGCATATGATACAGAATTAGAGAAAATTTCTCTGGACCAAGTAGAGGCAAAGAAGAATATTCTAAGGTAGGTCAAATAGTTCTAAAAATATTTTGATGGGCAACAGAATCAATCTCTAGGCTTTTCTTCTAATCTACATACTTTGACACAATAGTCTATGGTGTTATCCAGCCTACTAATTATTTTGTATTTTTGCTTAAGGAGTAAATGGATTCATAGTCAGACACTCCCTAACCCTTGTGCCCATACAACTAGCAGAGACTTAATACATTTTCTAGATTGATAAAGTTGCACTAAAAAACCCATGTTCCATCTAATTAATGTGGATTTACTGTACATTAACAAATGTGAATTTTGAATATTCACATCAAACTCTATATACTTTGAGAACCATGAATAAAATACAACCAGTCACATCAAGTACTTCATGAGCTTTTTGCTAACATTTCCCTAAAAAAGAAAAATGACTTTGGTTCTGTAATTAAAGTACTCATGCCAAATTAATTGCTGTGCTAAAACAAAACTACCCATTACAGCACTTAGTTTCACTCCTGGAAGCCTAGGCAGTGTTCTGACTGGCACCTGGGAGGCTGGAAATTGCCATGTTTAGGCTGCCCAATGTAGTGTCTGAATGAGGAGGCCGATTTTCCCAGGTTCCCTGAATAAATCATAGAGAAAGTACAAAAGGAAAAAAAACCCTTCCAACCCTACAGATGTTTTGAATTATTAATAAATTTGTTCACTCACTCTCATGGGAGAAATTAGGACTATGTGAGATGTCCTCAAATATCATGGCTTTCGGACAGGGAACCCTCACCCATCTGTAACTGCTGTGGGAAAAGGTCCTACTCTTACACATCCGAACATCACTGAACCTAAACAACATTACAGTCTAAGTGACATCCTCCTTCACCACAAATTTCCCAGATCTTTTATTACCCATGCACACTGAAAAGGACCTCTGTTTTGAATCTAAGCATTTATTGCCCACCCAACACTCCATTGCCATCCAAGATTAGGCAGACAGGTGATGTTCAGGAGATTCAGTCTCATTTTTTTCTCACCCGGCAGAAATTCCATGGGAAGCAAAATGTCCCTCTTGCTGAAAAGGCTTTTGATGGAAGCAGAAAAAGGTAATGTACTGATTTAACGGTTGTATTTGAAATTCACTTCAGTGTGCTGGGTCTTGTTTCCCCCTGCAATTGCCTCCCCCTTGTCTGGATTGAACAATCCCCCTGATGTGACTGCGGAGGTCCTTGAGATGTGCACCATATTTGGGACAAAATAATGCTATTATCATACAAATGATGCTGAAGAGTTGCCTCTGTTGTGCAGGCTACACTACAAAATGAATGAAAAAAAAAAAAAGATTAGATTCTGTGAGATCCTTCCTTGCAGGAACAATGTATTGTAAAGCAGATTTGCTTCATTTCCTTCAAAATCCCTCAGATAATGCAGGACAACGCTTTTCAATAGTTCCCACTATATGCACTGCGTGTCTAAGTAAATGGGAACATGGTACACTTCAGAAATCATTGTAAAGAATTACTGTTTATCTGGATAAGGAAGGGGAGGCTTGAGACCTGATTATGCCTACTGATCCAAACGCATTGAAAACTCTGTTCTCATTTTCACATTCCTCAAGTAGCAAAACTTGACATCTGTGCAAAAACTGTCCCGCCGAACAAAAAATATGGCTGCTGCTGCAACTAAAAGGGCTGGAGTTCGTTGCTAATGAAACTTTCCCCACATTTTTATCTGTCTTTCAGAAGAGTTTGCAGTTATTGTTTTGTTGTTTTTTTTTAAGTTCCCACAGGAAATCTCGGTGGTTTTATCTGCACTTTGAGGGTCATGTAAAAGGTTGGGGCGTGTTTGAATGCCGAAGAAATTATTCAGAATGCAGATTTGTAAACGAGAACGATTATTTACCCGGAACAATTGAGCCTGGGCATAAAAGCCAGGAAGCACATATGCAGCAAGAGGGCTAGATGCCAGCTCTCCGTGCTCGTTGCCTATCAGGGTGTCTCGGCAACCATATCTCTCAGCCAGTGACTATTGAGGATGAGGATTTTCAGTAACTCACAGACTGCTCCAGGGCTCTTTGCATCCTGAGGTCTGTGTGATTGTCATAGTCCATGTAAATATGGCAGCAGGGATATGTCACCTTGCACCTGGCCCCTGCTCCTGCCTGAAATTTGCGGTACTGGTTCTGATTGCTCTTATATCTCTTTAAAACTAGAGCTGCCACAGCCACAGTTATCTTATATGACTTGATGGTATCCTGGCAACAACCTTTGTTAAAGGACAGCAACACTGAATTTTCCTAAACAGCCTTTCCATCCTGTACAATCTCACATGCATGCACAGAACACGCCTGCTATCTCCCTGGAATTATTGTATCTATTTCATGTAGAGAAATGCTGAAATCAATTGTTTGGTCATTTGTGTAGTGAAATCTGTTGTCAACTGTAGTATGCAGCAGGCTGCAAATCGTGCTGATATCATTATGCACAAAGAGCAGGTATTGAAATGATAGAGCATTCAGCTCTGCCTCTGAGAGATACCCCACTGCACAAAGTAGAGTCATATAATTGTTCAGAATGGAGGGGTACATTTTCAGAGTGCTTTGCTCAGCAGTTTATTCTCCTGACTCTGATTAAAGTTAATGGGAGTCGTGCAGCTGAAACCCCATGGATTGCACATGGTTTGATGACACAATACAGCTGCAGACGAAGGCAGGATTGTGAAGAGTCAGGTACAAAGTGGCAATTTTTCTCCATTTAACCATCATCTCTTTTTCAGCTCTCAGCACATTAACCACTTTTCTGCTGATCATGCCTGCAATGTCTAAAATCAAGCAGTGCTCTTTGGAGCAACCTGTTTCCACAGTGAGTGCAGTTACTAGTACCTGTAGTAATTCCTGTCTTGTGTTTTGTTCCCTCAAGTAGGAGGTTTTACAATGTGCACTAATGCAGGAGGGTTTTCATCCTGTTGTAGACTACTCACAAAGTAATCCTTCAACAAGAGACATCAAGTATCAGGTTGGATGTTTGGAAAAATTTCTTCTCAGAAAGAAGGGTAACGCATTGGAACAGGCTAACCAGAGAGGTCATGGAGTCTCCATTCCTGGAGGTGAACCATATAGGTGTGGCACTGAGGGACATGGTCAGTGGGCACGGTGGTGATGGGCTGACAGTTGGACTACGTGACCTAGTGCTCTTTTCCTTCCTCAATGATTCTACAATTCTAAGTACAATTGGCTTGGAAGGGAACGTTCCAGAGATGCTACCACTAAATTCTGTTTGGTGCATTAATGATGTTTTTCAGTATATGAAATAAAATTGTTGTTTTAGGGGTATAACACATTTCTTGCTAAAAGTACTTCACAAACTTGTTTTACCAGCTGTAAATACAAACTAGTTATTTAAAGGAAAAATGTGTTAAAATCTTACTTAATAGAGTATTTAAGCGACAGAGAACTTTGGTTGAGCATTATTTCTCTTGAAGACTGTGAACCCAGAAACCCTGCAGTTTAGGACATCCTGTCCAATACCCCACCATAGGCTGGCAGTGGAAAAATTTCTACTCCATATCTTCCAGATTCATTTCTCATACCACATGATTTCCTAAGCTATAAAAATGTATATCCATGACCTGTTTTTGAGTCAGAAATTCCAATGGTGGAAGATGAAACCAAATATAATACTAAATAACAAAGGACATGGAACCAAGATACACTGCTGACCAACTACAAGGTGCTTTCTTCCTCCCTTGCTCTGCTTTGAACATGTCTATAAGTATTTCTTCACTACACTGATATGAAAGAGATGAGGAAGTTCTCACTGATGTGGACTAGTGTCAGTTTGTGCCATTTGAGCTCAACTCTACTTCCCTTCCAATCTAGATAAAACTAGGTTGTTTTTGGAGGGTTGCAAAATGCATTTTTGTAATCTGCTTATGAATACACGTTTCTATCCCCAGGAGGTGAATACATGCACTTAAAAAAACATTGATTTACAAATCTAGCTATATTAAAACGCTCATAGGAAAGCTGCTTTGCAACAGAAAGAAATTCTCTGCTCATACTTTTCCATGTGGAGAAAGGAAGAGGTAGCAATGGATAAAACAAAAAAGTAACAATGGAAGATCCTTTTTTTTGTTTGTTTGTTTTTTGTCTCCAGGTTCTTATGCTGTGAACATTGTCCCACATTCTGGACATCAGGCTGGAAGATCAGAACAACAAAAAAATAATTGCCGTCCTTCCTGAGCTTGATTCTGTGCCTGCAGAGGCACCTCTGAATCTTCCTGGGTCTCTTCTCTTACTGGAATTACAAAGGAAAAAGCAGAAATTAGTATGAGCTAAGGGAAAGAGAAAATACTTTCTATCTCCCACAGAGAACAGACATACAGTTAAAGCCCCGAGGCCCTTGATAAGAAGACATGAAAGAATCGCTTCCAAAACATAATCCGGTTCCCAAAGATTTGCACTAAGAAATCCCTGCAGGAGCTGACGGTGCCAGAAGCTCTACCAATTCCCATTCCAGTTCCTATCCTGTGTGACAGGGCGCAGTGTGAAGCTACACAGAATGCACCCCAATGTTTCTAAGGGAGTCATGTTGCTTGAAGGGAAAAGACCCCAGTAGATTTCTCAAGGAAGGGGGAGATGTAAAAGAAAAGCTTTGCAGATAAAAAGATCTTTCACAACTTCCAGCTAATTTTCCCTTCTTCCCCACTTATAAAGGCACAGAATCTATCGTGAATATGAGGAAGGCTATTTTATTTTCCCCTTCTTTACACTGAGGTTTCCTTGCTAAATTACTGTTAGTGAAAGACTCCTAGGTCCACAGATAAAAGTCACTATGTGAAGAGCTAATCATTATTATTTCCATTTAAAAGAGCCAAAAAATATCTTCCCCCTTTAAAATAAACCTAAAAGGGGGGGCGCAGGAAACAAGTTAAAACAAGGTGCATTTGATCTCTCCAAACTTTCCTGAGTTCCAAAGAGTCAGCGTCTTTAACGTCACTGTTTCTTGGGGGTATTTTTCATCACAATAAAACGATTCAGCAGAGAATGTTTCCATTCAAAACATTTCAAATTGCTTTCCTGTCAAATGTATAAAATGTCCTGCATTATGCATTAGAAGGATTTGTACCTCAGCTTTGCTAACATAAACAGTATTTCCAGCACAGGCAACTAATAGAACAGGTTAATGCTTTGGGATCTGTTCATAATACAGATGGTAATGATTTGTGCTGCTTGTGTATGTGCTTCCCACATAAACATGAAGATCTGAGTTCTCTTATGCCAATCTTTCTAATGCTGATCTTCCCTCACACAGGCAATTACACCACCTCTGTCTTTCCAGAGTTTTCTTTGGCCTGTCCTGGTTACATATCAGGAGATAAATCTTTGAGTCATACGGATGCATGCAAAATTAGCCAGGAAACCTGCAGGTTATCAAGGCTATGGCCCATCAGGTAGAGTCACGAAAGGTGTTCCCACTTCTATTTGCAGAGTGGCCAGCACAGAGGAAAGGCTCAGGAAGTAAATAGTCACATTAACATAGCCTGCTGTCCAAGTGCTCATTTTAGCAGCATGCTAAAAAAGCTATCCAGTTTTTTACCTTCAAAAAGCTGTCTATTCTGCCAAATGGAAGAGAGCAGAGAGATCTCTGCCTTTGGTGCAAGAGGCACTGGCAACTTTACATCTTATCTACTTAGGACCAGCACTCAAGCGCCATTATAAGGAGCTGCACCACAAGGCACAGACATATCCTTGATTTCCCATGCAATACAGGGAGACCTGAGCTTCTAAAAGGAAGATGCATAACAACTGTCAAGCTCAGACTGCCAGAAAGAAATGCCAAAGGCTGAAGTCTCATAGACATTTGTGGCCATAGCCAAATCTTGTACAAATCCACATAGGCCTCCACTCCTACAACAGTATCAGAAGGGAACAACACAGGAGCTGGGCGCAGGGCTTGGCTGCAAATTCTCCACCTCTCCTCCAGAAACTGTATAACTATACAGGCAAGGAATGCAATATCTCTGGAGCCTAAAAGAGAACGGCAGGCTACTTCTGCTGAGTCTCTCTGATGAAAAGGGAATCCCAGGTCTTTCTGCTGTAATGGATACAGCTTAAGCCTGTTCCATACATACCACTCATGAACATTAGGCACAGCAGTAGACCTTGGAATTCTCCATGTTCTGCTTGAGCTACAACTTTAGCCTCCTTTTTCTTTCTCTATTTCTTGATTCCTTAGAGCTCAACGATCTTTAAGTTTTTTTCAACCTAAGCCATTCTATTATTCTGTTATTCTATGATCTGGAAATGAGAGAACACTGTCCGTATGTGAAAAGCATTTTCTTATATGTAAATGGTTCTTATGCAGATAAGAGTTAAGTGTGTCTTTCATCCATTGCAGACAGACAAAAATATATATATATATTTCCAAGGTCCAGGTTAATAAAGTCATGTATAAAGACTGTCACTGCATCTTTGTCCTGCTCCAATACACAGAATGCTGAGGCAGCTGAGCCTATGGCCTGAGCAGCAGTCATGCTTATCTTTAAAATCTGCTTAATTTGCAGCAGATAGGATTTATGAAAAATTTCCTAGTTTTGAGGGTAGTTAAGTGCTCAAAGAGGCCACCTAGGGAGACTGTCACATTTCCAACATTTGAGATTTTAAAGAACAGATTACACAAACAGCTGTCAAGGGCAGCTCAGACGTACGTGATGCAGCTTGATCCTTCAAGCAGAAGGATGGAGAAAGATATCTCCTGGGATCTCTGTCTAGGATTCTTCTACTCTTCTGCGCAGCTCCAGCCAGAAGTTCTGTACTTAGATTCTCGTTGAAGAGACACCTCCTGTCATCATTGGATCCAATAGCCACATAGTAGCATTGCCCGACTCTTTCCTTCCCTATCATAGCAGGTCTACTGAAGTCAGAGATGTCTGTGGGATAAAACTGGGTCCTGCTGTTCCCTAGGAATCACAAGCAGCAGGCAGAAGATAAACAAGTCTGGGAGCTGCTGTACTGCTGACCACTTTCCAGCCTCACTGCTGAGGAAGAGCAACGGTTTACAGCCAGCTTTGCCATCACCTATGGCACAATGCCAAGTACATTCCAACTGGCCTGTAGAATGTAGGCCAGTGGCAGAAGCCATTCCCTGAAGACTCACAAGAACAGTTGTCCATACAGCTTTGCTTCCCTGTACGTGGTTAACAGCTTGCAAACTGGCAGCAACCCAGCGAACAGAGAGGAAGGCAGGATTCCTGCTAGACACACACATTTGGCCTCACACGTGCTCACTGTTACTAAATGTAACGTTGTGATTCTTTAGTTCTGATCTCCCCAAACCCTGCTTGACTACAAACAAGACTTCACCCTGTAAGAAGCAGAAGTTCTGGTACTTCAACATCACAAGTTGTTTGGGAGTACTAAAAAGACCGTGGCTGCAGGCTCAGCACACTTGTGCTGATGGTCTTCAGCTCTCAGGGAGCAACTATCATGGAGATATAGAAATGTAAAGACGGAAAGGAAAGCAATCTAATATTTACTGGAGAAAAAGCAATCCTATCCCAGAATATACAAATTTAGGAAATCTTTGTAGCCATATTGTCTGCAGATAGATACTGAAACACTGTTTCCAGCAGAATGTTTACACAGTTGTCAGCAAGCATATTGTTCGCCTACTTTTCAAAGCCAATTTATATGCAGCGCACGTAGTAGTGTGCATGAAAATTCAGACAAAAACACAGATGCATGCAACAATCCCTGGCCAGATATTGCTGCTGTTTATTGTTTGTTGCTCAGAAGTGCCTAGGAGAGAGAAGAAAGGTAGCAGCCCATTGTGTTTGGCATTGTACCACCTCATGTTAAAATATAGGCATTTTCCTCAAGGAACATACAATCTCCACTTAAGACAAGATATGAGTATAACAGAAAGTGAGGGAGTGACATACGGGAATGAATAATAAGAGAGTTTGTATGTGCCAACTTTATACTCCCATGTGCCAGCTAATTGAATACATGATGCAAATAAATACTAGTCACCTACTGAAGGCAACAAGTTAGCTGTAATTAGCTGGCAGTTTATCAGGAGCTTCACAGGAGTCGACCTTGGTGAGAAATTTGAAGGAGCTCAGGCAAGGTGCTAGATAGATCTGTTTGGAGAGGGCACTACAGAGGAAAGTGTCACTGTGGGAGAAAGGGAAGAGTGTGTGGCTAGAGAACAAGTGAATGAAGGAGACTGGCATCATATAGGCAGCAAAGGAGGAAGCACTTATGTAACAGTGTAGTTAGGAGGAAAAGATGTGAAAATTCTAGGGTAAAGGAAAAGGAGTTTGCATTTAACCTGCTTGACGGTAGGGGAAAGTGAGGGACAAGGACTGCAAAAGGTAAGGAGGGTGAATTTGTTGTTATCTTTGAACAGACCAGAGGGGAATGAGGTCAGTGGGTGTCAGGAAAGCCTAGGTGAAAAGGCTCACAGGAAAATTTGTGTCACTACAGGCAAAAGCCATGTCAAAGATATGGCATAGAGTCACCAACGTAGAAACAGACAGTGCTGGGAAACATGCCAAAGGAGGAAGAAGGGAAGGAAACACCTCCCAGACAAGGCAGGAGTAACACTGTCTACAAGAGAAGTGGCAATGGGTACAAAGAGTGGAGCCTGCCCAAGGCTGTGCGTAAAGGCCAGTTCAAGATCATGCTTTAATTTTAGCAGTATTGAACCACATTCACCCAGGGCCTGAAAGGACCAGTCAAAGGGAAGCACTGAAAAGATGTATTACTCCCTCTTCTTGAAGTGCTCTGAATGGTTTACAGAAGGCAGTGCTCTCCCTCTGTGTGTTTGCTTGTTGCACAGACCACAGCCTTGTCCCCTCACTTAGGGGCTGGGAGTCAGGTGGCATGAAAACCACTAATCAACAAAATTACACTGGAGTCCCTGTGCTATAGTTCACCATGCCACTATACAGACAGATGTCCTCTCTTCCAGGCTCTCTGGCAGGTAATATTTACATTCAATGTTGTTTATATTCCCCAAAACCTCCACAGAGGGATGCCAAATCAATAAGCCAAGAGCTGGAATGCAATCATTTTGTGCCTTTATTTTTTAAAATGACAGTGGTATTTCTACAATTCTGTAAAGCCCTTTAAAATGTTGAGAGAAGCACAGCTCCCTGCCAGGGCCAGGGGGGGTAATAATGGGCCTGGCTGTCCCTGCTCATGCCCAGGGTCATCCGTGCCTTGACCAGTTCCCATGTCACCGCCACAGCCATCTGTCCCCACTCCAGTGAAGCTGCAGCAGGGTTAGTCTCCAGATCCCCACAGCCCTGCCCAGCTTTGCCACAGGTCCATGTCCTCTGAGCAGCTACATGGATGTGCCCTACTGCTGGCTGGGGCTGTGGAATGGGTTCTGCTCACTAGGCTCTGCCCTAACATTCCTATGGGGAGTCCCCATAGTGCCCAGCCTCAGGAAGGCCCTGCCACATCCTGGCACCAACTGCCTGAGAAGAACTGAGACAGGACAAAATCAAAGGACAATCCCAGCCTTTCTCTGCCTGAGCCAGCCGCTCCATGCAATATACTTAAAGGTTTTCTAAATGCAGAGATGTTTCTTTTTTCCCCCTAGTCCTGAGCGACAAGCATCTCGTCTGCTCACGTCTCGTCTCATCTCTGCAGTGATGTGGTGCTGTACACAGGAGACAGCTGTCACCATCCTGCTACCTCTGGGCCACATCACCCAAGCCCCAGCTGGAGCCCAGTGCCAGGTCACACTGTGTCTTGGTCACACCACAACAGAGTATGACAGGAATCGCATCCCTATCTCATTGCCACCATGGAAGCATCTGATCCAGACACGCTCTTTCCAAAGAGGAAAAGGCCAGAACACAATAGCCAACCCATGAAGGACAGCATGAATGGCAGTTCAGTAGCCAAATCAGTCACATTCATGCTGACACCAACTCACTCCTATAAGAAGCGAGCTGAGGAACCTCAAGGTTTGTGCCTCCAGTGTTTCTCAATCATAAATTAAACACTGCTCAGCTTCCGTGACACACAGAGATGTGGAGGGAATTTGTTTATTTGGTTATTTATTTTTGCAGTGTTTTCTCATTTCTTTTACAGCCAAAGCCTTACAGGAGTTTCTATGGATTATTCACTCAGCAGCCTTTCCAGTGCTGACTGTTCAGATTACTGCATCAACACCTCCATGGCTTTCAAATTCATTTCACAGGTTTGCAAGAAACAGATGCTGATACCTGATAAGTAGCAGCACCTGGCTTGAAAGCTTGTCATCAGTTCATCAGTGTCTAACATCTCCAGTAACATCTCAGCTTGCTGGAGAAATGCTACCCTAACTATCTAACATATTTCAGTGTAGGGAAATAAAACCCCTCTCATGAACTTGTTGACATACTGATTCACGCCTTGGTGTTGTTGCTGGAGCTATGTGAGCACATCAAGCCCAACTGAGTGCAATGATACTCATTTAGTGAGCCTGGCTTCCCATTGCATCCCCAAAGTTGTCTTCTTGTCACAGGAGTTTCACATGACTACAGTACAGCTGAGATTCTTTGAAATATTTTTTAATGAAAACAAAACTAGTTATTTGCATATGTATTGCTTTTGATTATCAGAAGACACAAGCATGTTTGCAAAGGTAGCAAAAGTAAATGAATGACATAAACTGCTTTCTTCATCATAGACTTCTGAATTTCAGTATTTCGGCTTGTTTTTTGACATGATGAAGGTAAGACACTGATACAGTATACACATTCAAAAACCATTACACATCAGCCACATATAACAAACACATATCCAACTAGTTTGACCAGACTTCTGTTTTCCACAAGACCAGTGCCTTACTGTAAGACAGAATTACACAGGGAATGAATTGGACCCTACAGTAACAAGGCTCTCAGAAATCCAATTGCAGAATGGCAAAACTGCTGAATAAAGGCACATTAAATAACACTCCTGTCATTCCATGGCAATGCATGGTATATATATAATTGGGCTGTGGCCAATAAAGTCAACAGAAGGATTTGAAACAGCTTACAAGGGCATAAGGGAAAGGAAAAGTGTTTCTTGCACTGCCAGGAAAGTGGAGCCATGGTGACCACAAAACATGGCTAGACTGCAGTAAGATCATCCCTAAGCCCAGACCTCTGCACAAGGAGTTGCTAAGAGCAACAAATGGGAAAGAGAGGACAGCAAAAACAGTGCTACAATTCTGGCCCCACAGTCACTCCAGGAAGCCTGCTTGGTGCTCTGGCAGTTTGGGAGAGGGCTGAGGTGCTGGGAGGCAGCCACAGGCATGGCAGCTGCCCCACTGCATCAGCATCAAGGGCAGTGAGCTCTGTGCTGTCAGCCCCAGTGCCTTTTCTTCCTTACCTACAGTATGGCTCCTGAAGCCTTGAGCCCAGCTTCTTCTTCATCCACCCAAGAATTGGGTGGCTGTCTTCAGATCAAGTCCTGCTTCCTACACTATTTTAAAGCTTCTATTAAATTGCTGAGGCCTCAGTACACTCTGACAAAGTTCAGTGGAAATTCATTCTTGGTTTCTGAGTGCCAGTCTTGGTGTCTGTGTTACATAAGTGCCCATCAGTGTTAACTGGCTTCTCAGTCAGCAAATAGCCTATTCCCATCAATTCCCATGAGCAAAATGTACTAAATCTACACTGTAAATCTGCCTTCAGAGGCAGGACAATTGCAAAGCACCAAGCACCAATAAGCTCCAATCAAAACCCAGTACTGCCAAGCATGATGCCATTAATTCAACTGATCAAGGTGGTCAATTATTTAAACAAGAGTAATCAAAGCAATATATGTAACATCCAGAATCACAGTACCTCAGACTAGACAAAACCTGTAGTGCTGATAGCATTGTCTAAAGGCATATCAGATCTCTTATTTCAGCTGCTGCCAGTTTCATGGAATGCTTGTGTCACTGAGATACTAAGGCTGAAAGGTTATATCATAACTTAGAAGGTAACCATCATTGTAAACATACAATCTGTGGTCTGTGGGGCTATAAGAAAGACTCTGCATTGTCTCTAACTTTTTATCCATGATGATACTAATATGACCTTCTTCGCCAGTACTTGTGTCATACGTGTAGAAGATTTCCTCTTTCCTAGTGCTCAGTGTCCTTGTGGCATACAGAATGCCACATAACATGAAAGCATTGGAAACAGATGGCTTGTACTGTCTTGTCTGCCAAGTATTTAGCACATCAAGTGTGGTCTCATTGAGTTTGCTAATCACAATGTTGCCCAGGCTATCTTCTGTTGAATATATTACCCACAACCCACTTTCATCCACAGCAAAGTCTATGTCTTGCCACGATACACCTGCATATGAGAAACGGTTACTGACAGCAGCAGAGGGAAGGGCTTTACGCACAACCTCTTTGTTTGTATGTATATCGTACATGGCTATATTTGATGAAGAATAAACATGATAGTACAAAAAATTATTGTAAAGAGCAGCACCACTTCCTTCCCCATAGGATAGTTTTCTTTCATACATTGGATTATACAGCAGCAAATCATCAAAAGAACCATAAATCCTAAGATAGTCAAAATATCTCCCAGCTGTGGTCAGTGGTGCAACCCAATAGATCTCTTCCTCAGGGTTGGAGGGAGAATAATCTCTACCCCAGGAACCATATTTGTAGGAAGATCCTCTCCAGTTCAGCCTTGCAACATAGGGCTGGCTAACATTCAGCAGTCCACGGTGAATGCAGCTACCTGCAATGGAAGAGAAAAAACAGGTTTTCCAAATGTTGTCATTAAGAGAGAGGTTTTGCACAGCATAGTCTCTACAGCATGCTTACTAGGGAATAGCTCTATGGCAAAGCACAGACAAAAATGCATAATTTCATGTGTAAAAGAGCTCCTTTTGGACCAAGGAGTGTTTCAAGCTGACTTAGAAAGTTGATTTAAAAAAAAAAATGGAGTACATGTAATTACAGTGAATATTGTGAGGGGAAAAATAAAAAATAAAAAAAAAAAAAAGAAGAAGAAAAAGAAAGAGAGAGGAAAAAAAAAGACAGCGAACATTCAGCCTCAACCAGGATTAATTTGCAGAAATTAAGTACTTACTGCATCATTCCAGACAGGGGACAGATTTGATGTGTGGTGCACTTGGAAATCCCTTGGTAAATGCAATTTCAGAAGCATTTTAGGCTATTTTCTAATTCAGTAGAATGGAGACTGTGCAAGATGGGAAAGAGGAGCATCTGATTTCTGTGTATTTTGTTGAGGAGGGGTAGGAAGGGGAAGCAGCAGTAGTAATTCCAAGGCACCATTTCAGATGAGCATTCTACTGTCAGAATCACAGTTACGAAACAGTGCATCACATGGTGCCTTCTACCTCAGGCCCTCAAATAAACCTGCAAACAGTATCAGTTACAGCCTAGGAAATGTAGATAGTCTTCGGTCCTAGATTTCATATGAAGCAATTCCAAAGAGGGGCTAGCTTCAAGAAGTGATTATATGTACCAGAACAGTATTATTTTCCATACGTCAACTATGAAGCCATCTCCAGGAACATGGAAATATTTTTTTTTCTCATTTTGCCATCCAAAATATTCTACTTTTTTGCTCCTAAAGAATATACATGCTTTTGGGATGAATAGGATTTATTCCACAATCATCCATTTCATAGGAACAAACCACAACTTGGAATATTCAATGATGATGAACAGCATTTGGAACAAAAATTTCTAAAAGCATCTACAGTAAATACTTTATTCTTAATGAATATCAGTGACATCCTTTTTTCCTGACAAACTCTCAGCATTATCAGCCACTGGTAGAAAAAATTCTCCACTCAGAAATGTTTATGCACCTTTGCTAAGTCCAAAGCTGCCACTGGCAAAGCCAGCAGACTTTTTTCAAGTGTAAATATTAGCATTCTATACAACTGCCACAAAAGGGTTCCACACTTTTCTTTGTAAAGGTATTCCACCTGTGGGAGTGGAAGTGGAAATGTCAAGTGACTGAAACTCGTTCACAGGCTTAATGGTATTCTGAGATATGCAACATTTAGATGTTGTATGAAGGGACATGCTTTAGAGGGGAAATACTGTTGGTAGGCGGACAGTTGGGCTGAATGATCTTGTATGACTTTTCCAACCTCAGTAATTCTATGCTTTTGTGATTATGTGAGGTTTCCCAATTCAGTGAGGCGCTCAGCCTTTCTCCTTAAAGATGGAATATCTACCACTAGAATAGGCTCAAGCTTCATATTTCAATTAACCAACAATTAATGGCACAACTGTTTGGTGTTAAGAATGCCTCACAGCACAGAACCTTCATGTACCACCAACTGTGGTGTCAATAACTAAAGTCAAACTTATCTTTTAAGAATTTCTCTGGGTGTTATGTCATGATTGCTTACTACCTGAATGAATGTGAAAGCTGCTGGTTATAAACGTAGTCTTATGAGGGAACATCTAGCATATAACCTATGTCTCAGAGCAAAAAAAAAAAAAAAGAGAGAAACAACAGAGCAAAATTTATCTTTTGCCATCAAAGCTGACCATTCCTACCAAAGGGTGGAGTATAATTATGAAAATAAGTTGAAAACTGCCAGGAAAAGCCTGTGTGGTATCTTGCATTCAAAGACATCCTAGTCTTAGTCTACAAGTAGGAATGTGCAGAGAGTCCACCTAAGATATATTGTGAAAAATGAACCATTGCAAATGCCAAAAGATCTTTTGGAGAGGTAGGAGAAGGTGCCCTTTGTCTGGAACAAGGATACTTGTGGTCTGATTGTCCAGGCAAGTGCATAACAGCTGTGTCAGTGTGGAAAGTCTATTTGGGCAATGAAGCTCTCCATGTCTCCTCCCTTCTCAAAATGTACCATTTGCCTCTTTCCACTACTTAACACCTCACAGCCATGTGCTCACTTGTGCTCATGACTTGTGTGGACATGTGATTTGCCTTCAGCATTCACTCAGTCTGTGAGGAAGGTGGGAAGCATCTTTGTATTAAATATAAATCAGTGTGCAGAAATAATGCCCCACATTATACCACAGTGGCAACTCCCCTGGGGTCAGCACTGAACCCTAGAGTAAGCCTGCATGATTGAGTGCCTAGGTTACAGCAGAGAGGGTAACACATGTTGCAAACAATCTAGTGTCATATCCCAGCCAATTTAATTCCTGAGATTGTCTCAGCTGGAATATGTGATGACCTTGGTTGAACACTCCTTCCCTCCTTCCAGTCACTTGACATTTCTACTTTACAGGCTGAGAGAGCTGGGCTTGCTCAGCCCGGAAAAAAAGAAGGCTGTGGGGTGACTTCATTGCAGCCTTTCAGTACCTAAAGGGAGCCTATGAACAGGAAGGGAGTCAACTTTTTGAAAGGGTAGATAATGGCAGGACAAGGGGAAATGGTTTTGAGTTGAAGGAGGGAGGATTTAGGTTGGATGTCAGGGGGAAATTCTTTACAGAGAGAGTGGTGAGGTGCTGGAACAGGCTGCCCAGAGAGGTTGTGGATGCCCTGTCCCTGGTTAGGGGATAACCTGTCCCTGGTTAGATGGGGCCCTGTACAACCTGGTCTAGTATTAAATGTGGAGGTTGGTGGCCCTGCCTGAGGCAAGGGGGTGGGAACTTGGTGATCCTTGAGGTCCCTTCCAACCCCAGTCATTCTACGATTCTATTATTCCATGCTCCCAAGAATCATGGCAAATCATTCCTGGCTCTGAAAAGATGAGTACATGCACTTAAGTGCTTCACAAAGGATGAGCCCCTGGAGCAGATAGCTCTTTTCCAAATATAGAACACCAGGGAGGCACTGCTGTGTGGCCAGCCAGGCTGCATCTCTGGAAATGGCACGCTAGTGACAATGCCTCAGCACTTGGCACAGGCACTCATGTTTGGAGGTGCTTACACCTCAGCTCATGCAATGAGAGAAAGCTAAAGCAGAAAGTGCAAAATGGCTTGCAGCCTGCCAACTCCATGAATCAATTTGAGCTGTGTTTTTCTTATATGTCTATTATGTATTGTTACCTCCGGCATGAGGGCTTCTTTAAGCTGGTGACATATTGAATACATTACAGTGATTAAATCACAATAAACGTATCTCAGAATTAAATGGTTATTAAATGCTCCAAATCTCTTGATTTGTTTAGAAAAACAGAGCACCAAAGCTTGCAGGTAGTGAAGCACTTCTAAGCTCATCTATATGCGACCTCAAATAATTTTTCATGTCATTAAGCAGAACACTATTCCAGATTTATTTTAATAATTCATACATTGTTTCATAAATAAAAAACAAACGTGTGTTCAGCAGAGAGACCTTTTTTTACAAAAGAAATAATAAATTATTATTTCTTCCCTTAAAGAGATCTCTCTGCTGAACACTTGTTTGGTTTTTATTTATGAAACAATGAATTATTAAAATAAAGTTAGAAGCATGTTCTGTTTTAATGACATCAAAAATTGTCTGAGGTTTCTATGCAGAATGTGCTTGATTTTGATTTCCTTGAAAACTCTCCCAGAATTTATTACTTTTTTTAACCAGAAAACTCAGTGGTAGTCAGGGGGTGATTTGTCTTCTGCACGGGTTCAGAAGAACTCACTGCTGTTTATTCAGCCTAACCCTGCCTCCCCGTCTGGATCTTGTGGGGAAAAAATGCACAAAGGAAACAAAGTGTCATGTAATTTTGTAAATATTAGAAGGTACTTGAAATAAACTCATATGCATTATGCAAACTTTCATGTCTTTAACTCCTTTTTTGACTGTTCTAGGCTATTGATAAATTAAGTCCTGGTATTTTCACCTTCCCTTGTTTCATGCCTGTGTAGCAAATAGAGGAGAGAAGGGCTAACACATGTACATACACACAGGTATCTACTGCTCCCTGCATAAAGAACCAATATCTCAGCTCAGCTGCTTACTAATCCTTCTGATTCATCAGAAAAGGAGCTGTCATTCAGAAGTCACAACTGAAAGGAACCTGACTTCCCTGGCTGATGGGCTGCAGAACTGAGCATGTGCAAAACACGCTGTTGGGTCTTGTTTCTTCAAGCAAGTAGCTGCATTAACTGCAGAAAGGAAGGGACCATACATGTGGAACCCACATTTATAGGAACTCCCATTAGGGGAACAGAGACCATCAGCAGGCTGGTTCTTCATTCTCATATGTGCTCCCATGCATCAGATGCGTATCCTTCTCTCCCAGCAGATGACCCACTGCATCTAGATATGTGAGCTGTTACTGGCTGTTACTGTGGCTGGAGACACAGGAGGCAGAGCTGCACAGAGAAGAACTTAACTTTGCCATTTATGCCTCAGTAACACGAAAACCCAGAGACACCTCAGTCTTTCACCAGCATCACTGGGCATGGGCTCAGACAAAGGGAGCTGCAGTAAGAGAAGGCATAAGTTTACAGCATCTAAAAGGGGATGGACTGGAGGGCTCAAACTCGTCTGACCTGCCTTCAGGCAGTTAACAATTCAACACCCTCTATGGCCAGCAGAGGCATGAGTGTGTTGCCAGAGGCAGCTCAGCCAGTCCTGGAGAGAAGGCGTGGGCCATCTCCTTTCAGGTACCTGGTGGCATCTCTTTCTGTATGGATATATTTGTTTCACAACCCGACACCTCCCAAAAAAAAACAGGTGTCTTGAGATTGTGTAGGTGGTAAAATTTAAGGCAAAAATGTATTTGTTCTAAAACTCCAATGTGAATGCCTGAGTTTCAGGATTAGACTACATCAAGTCTTCCTCCTGCTGAGAACTATTCACCAGTAACTTGAAATTCTTAATTTCTTAATATACAAAAGCTGGGGAAAACACTTTACTCTTTTCCTTTCCTTTCCTTTCCTTTCCTTTCCTTTCCTTTCCTTTCCTTTCTTTCCTTTCCTTTCCTTTCCTTTCCTTTCCTTTCCTTTCCTTTCCTTTCCTTTCCTTTCCTTTCCTTTCCTTTCCTTTCCTTTCCTTTCCTTTCCTTTCCTTTCCTTTCCTTTCCTTTCCTTTCCTTTCCTTTCCTTTCCTTTCCTTTCCTTTCCTTTCCTTTCCTTTTCTTTTCTTTTCTTTTCTTTTCTTTTCTTTTCTTTTCTTTTCTTTTCTTTTCTTTTCTTTTCTTTTCTTTTCTTTTCTTTTCTTTTCCCTTTGAGTTTTGTTCGACTCACTTCTCCCTGTTGCCTCTCTCAGATAATTTCAGTGAGATGTGACAAAAAATCTGCTTCAGAATCCTCAAAGAAGGTCCTTGCCTTTCTATATTTGTCCTGACACAGTCAGATGAAATCAGCACAAAGGAAAAACAAATGGATAAATATTTCTTCCCACTGGACTGGTGAAAAGAGAGAAGTTGTGCCCTGCTGCAGATAAGGAAGTTAGTGATGATGATGAGGATGAGTAACTATGTATTTACTGATCCAATTTCAGATACCCACATCTCCAGTTGGAAGATGGGGCAAACAAAGACCAGAGATTTCCCTCAGATACATTATTTGAGAAGGAGAGGCTGCTCACTTTGGAAATAAGGCAGCAGAAGCCTTAGGGGACACAGTCAGAGGAGCTGTGTTGTACAGCATTGAGAAGCAAGAAGCTTTAATTAAACTTGCCTTTAGACTCATAGTCTTAGACAGCTTGGGGATTATCCAAGCTCTCTCTGGTTCATATTGCCTACCCAAAATATGCGGGAGAAAGGAAGAAGGAGGAAAGAAAATGCAGTCTGAAAACAGGACAAAGAGTCAGTTTAATACAAACATTATAAATATAATATGAACTAAAAGCAGGGCAAGGCCAAGTGGTTTGGCAGGAATTCAAGGCATTCAGGCTTGCAGAGAAAACGTATGGAAATTTTGTTCAAATGCTCAAATGAGTGCTGGAGAGCTTTAAAGCACGAGGTGTGAGCATCCATGCAAAGCCTTCAAAGTGACCATCCAGAAAATGCAGCTCTCTCACATACTTACTCCATCTCCCCAAGCAATAATGTTGTTCTACAACCACTTGTTTCCATATACAGTCTGCATTACATAAAATTGCTCTACAGAGTCTCTGCCCAGAGAATATTTGCTCCCTACTAGGCACACAGTGTCACGATATTACAGTCCCACATGGATTAGTAGCGGTCTGATTCTACACAACACTCATGTTATCTGTACAGCTGGCAACTCCAGTAGTTAGAAGACTTACCAGCCCTCCACAGTGTGTCTGCTAGTCCATTCTGCCACCCTTGGAATCATAGAATCATAGAATGACTTAGGTTGGAAGTGACATTAAAGATCACTGAGCTCCAACCACTTTGCTGTGAGCAGGGTTGCAACCCACCAGGCTGCCCAGGGCTCCATCTTAACTGGGCCTTGAACGCCTCCAGGGATCTGCTCAGAGACAACCCTCAACCTACACATATTTTCCAAGTCTTCTGAGTTTCCAGTTGCTGGAGGCATGAGAAGAACTCACAAATGACACCAAAGGACATCCTTAGATGATGCCTTAGATGGTGGTGACAGTTCACAATAAGTCACCGAAGCTATTGAAGTTCTAGTGATAGGACAAGAGGTAATGGCCTTAAAAAATAAATACCAAGGGAGGTTCCGTTTGGGTATTATGAAAGGTTTCTTCTCAGAAAGAATGGTGAGGATTGGAACAGGCTGAACAGAAAGGTGATGGAGTCACCATCCCTGGTGTTCTTCATTAGTGGAGATGAGGCATTGAGGGACATGGTTAGAGGGCATGGTGGTGATAGGCTGGCAGTTGGACTTGATGACCTTACTGGTCTTTTTCAGTCTTAATGATTCTATCATTCATAGAACCTGGGAGTAATTTTGTTCTTTATGGCTCCCACACAGTGCAGTAGCATTCAAAGGTACCTGAGACAGCTGGCACACCAGTCAGGAATAAGAAAATGCTAAAGCAATATCAATTTGGTCCCGGATAAACTCTATCTTGTCATCATGTCCTGAGAAGCAATATTAATTAATTCTACTATAGTCATAGAATTGTAGAATCACTGAAGACCTCCAAGATCATCTAGTCCAACCATCAGTCTATCACTGTGCCCACTAAGCCGTGTCCCTAAGTGCAGTCACTCTATATAGTTACATTTGTTCCACCCCAGAGCTATTGACCTGTTCTGCACATGACCTGCCTATCCGTGCACAGAGCTGCACTGTGAAGTGCAGACCTCCCTCTTCTACTCTGTGAAAGCTCCACAGACGCTCACGTCAGCCACCCAGGCTTAAAAGCAGCTCCTGCCTCTATCATTCACAGAAGGACACAGCTTTCTTATTCCAGAGCTCGCAACTTTCCCACCGAAACAAAGGTTTGCTGTAGGCTTGAAGATAAAGAAGCTGTTTCTTTCCACACACCGTCACTCACAATAAATCAGTGAGACGTCCTTCAAATACTTTTAAAACATTGCTTGCTTTTTTTTTTTCTTGCTTTTTTTTTTTTTTTTTTTTTTTTTTTTTCCCCATTGTAGCATTTTAAGCCTTTGCTGAGCAGCAGAGGGGCCTTGAAATTTTGCTGTGCAGATTTCTGTTTCAGCTTTTTCTCTGCCTGATCCCCAGACAAGGTGATACTTGTGCATCCTGCCAGGGAAGCACAGCAGCTGCCTGCACCACCATAACGCCCTGAGGAGATCACAGTAGGGATGCTGCTAAACCATGGGAAGCTTATATTTCTACTAGTCCCACATTCTCACCTTTTCAACACGACACCTGAACTTGCTGACCCAAATGATCAGAGGTAATTCTGGTGGGTGCAAATCAGTGCACACCTCATTTATTTTTTTATGAGTCCCTTTGCATTTAATCTCACTGATTGCTAGTCAGCTTATGTGAAAAAGCAGGATTCTTCCCCCAGATATTGTGTATAATAGAATGCTTACTCTTTTATAATACTCTGTCAAAAGGAATTCCTCGCATAGAAAATACTCAGGGGATAAATGCAGCCTGGTAAATCCTACCATCTGTTAGCAAGTGGAAAGTTTGACACCTCAGCTTGTGGTTCCCAAGCAGTTTGCTCCAGCATATCATTGGCTCAGAGTTCCTCAGACTGCAATTCACTTGCAGTGTGATTTTTCAAACTGAGCATAGGCCAAGACAAAAACTACTCCAGTTGTAAGATAATTACCACATGCCCTGTGAAAACAGTCTGTGCTTTCTAGGATGAGAAGGAATGGCCTCAAGTTGTACCAGGAGAGGTTCAGGTTAGATATTAGGAAAATCTTATTCTCAGAAAGAGTGATAATGCATTGACTGCCCGGTGAGGTAGTAGAGTCATCATTCCTGGAGGTGGCACTGAGGGACATGGTTAGTAAGCATGGCAGTGATGGGTTGATGGTTGGACTAGGTGATCTTAGTGGTCTTTTCCAACCATAATGATTCTACAATTCTATTATGAAGTGTGCTTTTGGAACCACAGATATAACCTCCAAAACACAATATCTCCTATTTTTACAAAGAGTAAAGCCTACTTCCACTGAAATCAATAAGAAAACTCACACTTATTTCCCTGAAGCCAGATTTCCCCCCTCAAGGTTCTTGACCTTTTGATTTAGAAGAAGAGTCTTTCGCCTGTGAAGCAAAAGTAGTCATGCAAATCTACCTTTCTGAGTTTGCATATACCAACAGCTTTGGCACATCAGTTGTTGCTCATAAATTCTCAAGCAACTTTAAAACAAAATTGCCATGACATGACATAGGTCGCTTTCACAGGAACCATTAGAAATCAAAGCTGGTCTGAAAAAAATGCAGATTCCCACATTAAAAAAAAAAAAAAAAAAAAAAAAAGGAAAGGGAAGGGAAGGGAATTGGAAAAAAAAAAGTAGAAGGTATGGGAAGAGACTTGCTTTTCACATGCCAGGTGAGAGGGATTTTACAGCTTTTTCCAGCTGAAACCAACTAATGTGTCTGCAAGAGTTTGTTTCCTGCTCTCTTTTTCATTTTGAACTTGTTGATGAATGATTAGTAGCTGCCTGCTCAATTTGTCAAGACTGGATAGTATCATTACAATCGTTTCTAATATTGCTCCTCATGACAAGACAAATGCTTACCTGGTGGGAAATAAGGGGGTGCTGTTGTTTTGTTTTTGCTCTCTTCGCACTCTCTCAATTGATTCTGAAGATATGCAACTTGTCGACGTATTGCAAGGATATTGTTTTTGTCCATTGATTCTAGTTCACTTACCATTATAGTTAGATTTGTGATCTAAGGGGGGGAAAAATAAAAAAAAAGAAGAAAATTTTATATTCCTGTCAACTTTATTTTATAGATATTTGTAGGCAGGTTTAATTGCATCACAGAAGATGCTGTAAAACAATTCTTAAGGAATATACTCTATTCTGCCGGCCTCGCATTTCCAGCAGTGCAATGTGATCAGTTTTATCTGCTTTGACACTCAGCTCTATAACATAATGCAAAATAGTGTTATTCTGTACACAGTGTAAAAATAGGTCCTAGACCTAGTAGGTCCTAGACCTAGTAGGTCCTAGACAAGTGCACCCTATTGTATGTGAGAAAGTACTTACTCTTATCTTGAAAAGTAGCTTGAAATTTTATTTGCAAAGATAAGTGGTGTTCTCAATCACCTACTTGATGATCTAGAGGACAGTGGAGAAACTAACGATATTTCATTTTCATACGAAGCAATTATTCTCTCTAGGTGAGTGATTAATTACAATTTTGAAAATGTGATTTATAGTCCACTGGGAAGGTGATAGTCTTTCCCATTTCTTGATTTCATATTGATTGGGTCACTGCCCCAGCAACCAGAAGCTAATTTTTTAATTATCTAAGTTAAAGCACAGAGGCTTTCAAGCATGGGTGTCAATAAATTCATATTTATTATAATAATTTAATAAGTTCGTGTGCTTAATGCTGTGCAAAAAAAAAATCTCTTCCAGGCAGAGAGTTGGCAAAGAGAAAGAGGACTCCATTTGTTTGGATGGAGTTTTTTCTTTTCTGTACTCTGCATTAAGGAAAAAGGCATTAATAAATTTAAGGTCAAGCATTTCTTTAATTTGTTCTGATGAAATACTGAACTAATACCACTGGCTGCAGTAGAGATAGGCTACATTTCTCCAACCTAAACACTAAAGAGAGTAGACATTCTGTGTATTGACTCATTTTTGGCTAATTGAGATTCTAGCAGTACCTCCAAATATATTTGATCGATGATGACATTGCTCCCAACAACACTGGATTTCAGCTGAATGACCAGATTTTCTAGGTTACTGATTTCCACTTTCAGTAACTGGAAGTCCAGTTCTGTGTAAGATATGCTGCTCTGCTCCATATGCTCCACTCTGATGGTTATATTAATAATTTGCTGTTGATATATTTCAATCCTTTTTGAATACTCTTTAACCTTAAAAAAAGGGGAAGAAAAAAAAGAAAAAGAAAAGAAAAAGAAAAAAAAAAGTACATATTCAGGTCCAGGTTAGCGAATAAAACAAGACTGTTTGACATATTTATCATATTTCTTAGTACCCCGTATATAACATACACATTCTTGATATACTTACTTTTCACATAAACTGCGTAAACAAAATTATCATCACATGCATTAAAAATGTAAAACTTAACCCTCATTTATTGTTGGCAGTTCCACATAGTCCCCTCAGGAATGCCTGGGGATAACTGAAGGCAGAATTCTACTCAGAATCTTCCTTTTTTTTTTTTTTTTCCAATTCTTTGCCAATATGGTCTCTGTAAGCTAATTTTATCCTCAGTATGCCAACAACCTACATTGGCAATTTTTTTTATTAGAAAAGCTGAAGTGCATTATCTCACAAAAGCAACCCAAGGAGGCTGAGAAACACAACAAAGGGTTTCCACGTTTTTCAAATTTACTTCTTATTAATTCAAAATACAAATAGGATTTTAACCCGTGTTACATTTGAATTGTGCCAAAAGTTTCTTGAATTGGTTTTTGTTTCATCTTTGGGGGGTACGGAATGTTTAAACATAGTGTTAAAAATCAAATTGCATTTAAATGAAAGTGGAAATTTTATTGCAGGCTTTAGCTAAATTAATTTACATAGCAGCCTCTTCAGCCCTTGAACCATTAAACGGTTGTCCAGATGAATGTGTTTTCACATATGTATCTGCTGAGGTAAAGGTCACAGCACATGCATTCCAATGCAAAATTAATACTGTAAGAATATTATATAGACTTGGAACATTCTTATGAAAATTTAAGTTTCTTTAAATTTAACACTTCAGGAAATCTCTGTCTCATATGCTTCACAGAAATCGCATTATTGTTTTTACCTTTAAACCAATATAATCACATCACAAGAGTTAAGCAAGAGTAATTATTCATTCATTGTACCAATAACTCTGTATTTATACCTCAACTGATATTTGCAGTATAAGCTCCTTCTCAATTTCTGTAACTTTTTCAGTTGAGATACTTTTAGTACCCATCCTGCCAATCATTCTTGCATTATCTTAATATTTTTGCCCACCGCCTCTGGAATAGCCTTCAAAATCCTGTCAGGATGTGAAGACCACAGATTTGCTGTTTCTCTCAGCCTCTGAGACTGGAAGGCCAGCAAATAAGTCCATGTAATTTTTTCTGAATCTCTTATGGTCTAAAAAAAATAGGTATGGGAGCTCATGAAGGACAATAAGGATCTTTTAAGATCATTAGATATCCAGAGAACTGGTTTAAGAAGGAGAACCATAAATGTCCAGGATCCCTTTTTTTTAAAGTATAATTTTCAGTATCAGCATAACTACACTATAAATCTGAAATGAACAGGCATGCCACCACAAGCTGCAGCAGAAACACCCTGACTCATGATGGGTACTCTAGATCTCCCAGGCTAAGCCTGGGTAAAGAATAACTTTAAAGATATTTGTTACAATTAAGCATCAAAAATGACAGCATAGAAAGACCCAGCTCCTCATAACTGGCTTGAAAAAAAAAAAAAAGGCAGCTGGGGTGCGTTATTTGAGTTGTCACCATCACCTGTTAGGAGAGAAGGTCTGGGCAATGGTCTTGGAAAACTCAACTCTATACGGACCTTGCACTTTTACTGGTCACTGAAATCATTTTAGAGCTGGAAGATATCCTCTAAAATAGTTCTGAGAAAATATCTTTAAAGGTCAGTGTCTAAACTGTACATCCAGATTTTGCACAAGAAAAAAAAAAGAGTTATGATTACATTCTGAACAACATCCAGCTGGTCCGTGTCTGAGTAACATTGCACTGGTATGTGAAACTACAACTATCGTAGAGGTATTCGGAAATCTATCTAGGTCCTATTGGTCTATTAGGACTATTAGTCTATTATTAGAACTAGTCTATTTTTGGTTTAATAATTAGTCTATTATTAGTCTAATAGTCCATCTAATAGTCCAAAGGGTTATTAGCTTGTCCCATACTTTGTTACTATTACCAACATTACAACTATTAGTATTATTTTTATGATTGTCCTGTGCAGACCAGTCTACAGACGGCTGAAATAGATTCTTGGAGTTAATGACAGCTACTCATTAGTGAGCAATCTGTGAATTTGGAGTTTTCTTCAGGGTCTTGAGTTTGTGAACAAAGCACTGAGCACAGGACCCAGGCATACATCATTATTTCAGCCCTGATCGCAGAGTGCTGCAGGACACAGACTGGAAGCTCTCCTTCCGCATCGGACTGTCTTCATCCAGACAACCATCCAGGTCTTTCAAGGACACCAACACTATACTGCATAGCTGAGAGCTGTCCATGTTAGTTGAGCCTGAACTAGCTCCAGCACTCTGCAGTGCTCTGTACAAACACACCAGCATCTCAGTGGATTTAAGCTCATAGGACCCCTGGCTTACCATTAGACAAATGCAGTTTTGTTAGCAGTGATGTTTTAATAGATCTGTACTGTTTTTGCAGATAAAACCAGAGCATACACCAAGCACTGTGGTGCAGAGTGAACATTCCAACCTGATCAGAACTGGCTCAGGGGTTTCTTTAGCTGAGAAATATCAGTTGAAAAAAAAGGGAACATGATGTTGCTCTGTTGCTTGGCAGACAGATTCAAGCAGCTTGCAATTCCTGCTCTCCTACAGTATCTGTGTGCTAGTGACTGGCTGTTGTCTCTTGCTGGACTGGCACAGAAATTCTGTGCATGGCCCATGTTTAGGAGCACAGACCGAAAACTGGTTCTGTCTGCTGTCACATTTGTCATAAAGGCCTTAAGTAGGGCATAATGAGTGCACAGAGCTTGAAATAGGAAGAAAATGGAGCGATATGATGTATATGTAGGGAAAAGAGAAAGAAAAAAAAAAGAACTAGTTTCATTTGTTCCTCCACCTTCATGGAATGAAAAGGGCAGGGAAAATCTTCAGTGCTCATATACTGTGTCGTTTACCTGCAATTGGTATTTATCAAAACAGGTTTTGCAGCATGCAAACAGACACTTCTCTAGCATACATTTAGAGACTACAGAAGAGGGAACTGAAGTGCAAGATGAAGATGCAAAAGAAGAAAAGAAAAGTAAACATGGATAGATGAGAAAGAAGTGACAAACCAGCAGTCCTAGAAAGCTACTTGGCCTGGGGCTTTGGGCAGCTGTGACCTCCACAAACCCATAACGAGCACAGCTGGCAAGCAGTCTGCAAGTTGACACTAAGGAGAATTCCACTCCAGGTTGATCTATTTTGAAAACAGTTCTTCCTGGTGGAGGGTAGGAGTGCTTTCTTCTCCTGTCTTTGTTAAGCAAGGATGTCATAATCACTGTGAGTTAAGTTCTGAAAAGTACTCTCTCTCCTTGGGATAAAGTGCTGATCCATCCCTGTTACTGAGGTGTCCTCTCCCCTTTCTTATTGTGAGGAGCAGCCAATTCCCGCTTTGATTTGAAAGGTTAATTTTCTTCTGTAATCATAATTATGCTGGCAAAGGTTGATGTGACAGAGGAAAAATTAGTCTGGTATTTTCAGCCTACAGTTTGCACTCATTTGGCGCATGAGAGCATCTCTTTATCTGCAAGCTTCCCTGCCTGCTGTTTCTATAAAAGGACCCCCTTGCTTTTTTGAATTAGTGTACAATCAGGCAAAAGGTTAACGATTCAATCAGGCTGTTTATCTGGGACTTGTAGCACATGGAAAGCATCTTTAAGAGGGCCCAATCCTGAAGCTCTCACCCAGGAAAATCTCCCACGAGCTTCAAAGAGTGTTTTAGAAGAGTGAGTAAAGCATGAGTTCTCAGTGTCCAAAAAGCAAGCACTTAGAAGAAATCACCACCACTGTGCTGAGACTAGGTTGAGCTGAGAAGACAGACTGGGATCTGAATTGCCAACAGAATTGCAGATGGCAGAATGATTCCCCAGAATTTTGTTCAGGATATTCTGTTCTAATAACGGTTAATAATGAGAACAAGGGTTTCATTGCACTGTTCCATTATTTTCATCTTTCTGTGAGTATTATTACAACCGAGTAGTAGTATATGGGACTTCACAAGAAAGAAGGTGAAGTATCTGTGTATATAGAGGCTCATGCATAACAAGATCTTAGATTGCTTAAGTTCAGTTATCAACAGGGCAGTGCTTGGGAGATTGCTCCTTTCTGCAGAAAAACAGCAATAACAACAACAACAAAACAAAACAGAAAAACAACATCATAACTGATATAAGTTGCACACATACAGTTACACCAAAATACAATACTTTTTTTTATTTCTGACCCAAAGTGTCTCTTTGCCTGTATCACACTGCAGTGTATGTCACACTTCATCTAACCAGGTGCATTGTAACACTGCTTGGCTGATTGGTCTCGACAGGATAAAATCCAGCGAAGCCTGAGTGAGGTCAAGAATTGTCACTGTCTGCAGCTAGAATTGAAAACCAAGGTCAGCATCTACCCTGCAGTACACTGTTGGGCACCTAAAGACAATACAGTTATACCATTTTATACCAGCTGGCAGCCTGGACATTAAAGTTCACAGCAGGGATTCAGCTTGCCCTCACTTGAAAGATGAGTTTCAGATACAAGCTTAGACATCTAATTTTAGGTATCTATAGTAACCTGTGTCTTCCTATGAGCAAGATGCCTGAACTCCCTGTAGAGTCAATGGACATCTGAGGTTGTCCACACAGAAAGATCAAGCAGCAATTGAGATGCACTGCAGATCTGTGAGGTTGGCAGATATGCCACTCATCCTAAATGGAACATGCACTGCTCTGAGGAGGGTACTGGTAAGAGGCCAGTTCCACCATGGCAAGCGACTGGGAAAAGTGGTACACAAACACTTTGAAGAATCCCACCAATTTTCTGTTTGGGAATCATTGCTTTGCTCTTTTCCCAGTGCAATTAGTTTTAATACTGGCAGTGACCACAATGGGAACAGTACAAAGATCTGAAATCTCAGTGACTGTCATGGATCATTAACTGAGCAACACCTCCTTCCTGCAGGAGAACAAGTAACTCCTGTGCTTGGGAATAGTGGGGCTTCTGCCAGCTTGCCTTCCACAACCCCACTGACAGCTGAAGGTGCTTCATCATCAGCTTCAGTTCTTTCAAATTTAGTGATTTCAACTGATCTTTCCATAGGATCCTCTGCCTGTTGTTGTGGTGTTTTATGCTTAATTTCTTATCGGTTCCTGATTATACCAGAAGAGGTTTATGAATATTTATGGTTAGAATTTATAATTTAATGCTGTGCCTTTTCTGCTGTTTAACTCAAGGACACTTCATTCCTTAAGATGCCTGGTTCCTGAAGAAAACACTTTCTGCTGGACACCTCATCTGAATCCTGAATGTTTATCCACCACCAAAAGACAAAGGCAGACTTCTGCCCTCACAGGCAGCTTCCCCCATTGCACAGCAGCACGTGTAGGTCTGTCTGAGTTCCTCAGAAATTGATCTGATTTCATACAACAAGCAGCCAAAGTAGCAGAAGAAGTGTTTGTCTTTAAAAATAATACATAATTCAGCACTCTCCCTGCCACAGCCTCAGATGTTGACATAGAACTTTGTTTGTTGGATTGATTTTTAATCCATGAAAACAAAAAGAGTGAGGGAACAAATATTCACCTCCCTTCCTCACTCTGAAATATGTTGACCTTACTCCTCCTTCCATTCATTTCCCTCTTGCAATCTGGCTGGCTGGATACAAACGATAACACAAGAAAACAGGAGGCTTGGTTTCCTCCAGTTCTGTATAGCAATCACAGAACAATAAAAGTGAGCCTAAAGGGAAAAATACTGCACGCCTTTAGCTGCAAGAGCCTAAAAAAGAAACTAAGGATATTCAAATGTACGACACGCTACAGTGTCAGAGATTTGAGATTTAATCACCCTTCTCCCTGTCCTTACAGAGACCTCTCTCCTGCTGTTTGAAAGACAGGTCACCGAAAAGTGCTGACTGCTGTACTTTTTCACAGGAAACCATTTTTCAGCCAAGATACAATTGTTATATTTGCGAGAAAAGAACACCTTACTTGAGAAAGCTCTGCCTCAAATTTCTGCAAGAGCGTTGTGGCTATCACTTGCAATTGCTCGACCTTCAGCACGGGAAAGTCGGTATCCGGCAAGTACACAGAGCACTGACAACTTCCATGGTCATCCAGAGAGCCAGTCACGTTGGCAAAGAGCTGCAAAAACAAGGCAATAATGAAAAAAAAGATGTTAATATACTTCTCTAGAACCAATAGCTAATGCCTGGCAATAATCTGACAATCATAGGATCAACAACTTTGCTGTTAGTTTTTTTTCACCTTTTTATTCCAAGGAATTCCTATTATCCGGTAATTTATTTTATTTTATTTTATTTTATTTTGGCTCAGCCTTACAAATCTTTCAGAAAAAAAAAATTAAATCTTGCTGTAAAAAATGTAATCTTTGGAAAAACAGAAGCATAATAGTCCTTACTTCTCCCTTACTTCTCCAGCTTGCAATAAGTTACCCAGAGAAGTGGAGGCCCCAACCCTGGAAGTGCTAAGACCAGGTATTTATGGAGCTGCTGGGCAGCCTGAGCTGCTGGGTGGCAATGCCCATGTCAAAGAGTTGAGACTGGATGATCCTTGGAGTCCCTTCCGACACAAGCCATTCTATGATCCTATTAATCTTATGGACAATCATCCTAAGAAAATGAAAGAATCTTACTAGGAGGTGAGAAACCACACAACAGCAAGAAAATAATAACTTAGTAACTTATGTCGTATATTTACTGCTCTGTTTATCTGAATTGAATTAATCAACTCATCTAGTCATTTCCATGCATAGAGCTGAAAGCAACAAAATAGAAAAACAGTGACTGAGAAAGTTTTGAAAAGAAACATGTTTTGTTTGAAATTTCTTAGCCAGCCCCAGCAAACAGGCATGAATTTAATTGTCTACTAGTGAAAGGTGAAGAACTGAATACTCAGGCTCAAGATAATGCAAAGATACCTCTTTTCCTACAGTGTTGAACATCACACTACACATCACTGCCCACCCACCCTCAGCCATGGATAGCTTGCAAAACTGTGACCCATGCCATTAGCGTGAATTGCCTTGTCCTGGCTATTTGCACACTCAGAGCATCATCACCGGAGCAATGGATATGGTGTTTGGAAAGGTCAGGGCTGGCAATTCATGATTGTGCCATAATTTATGGCCAAATCACATAATTTCCACTGGGTTGAATTCAGAGCATGCTTGGGGCAATGAAATATTTGGGGTTTTTTTGTACACAAAACATTCGCCAGTTCATAAACCTATCACAGCTTTATTAATAAATTTATTTATTGTTCCTTTAAAATATTCTGGCACATACTTCAGTGAAGCTGCATATTTTTAAGCTAGGAGCTTGCTCTTCAAATACACTTCTTTCTATAATCTCTCCTCTTGCCTTGCAGAAATCCCAGTGTTATTCATCTATTTTCTTATTCTCTCTCCCTCTTAAAAATCAAAAGAAGCAAACAACAAAACTATTAATCAAAAGATGGAATTTCAGCACTTCTTCTCTCACTTTTTCACAGTGGTTTTATTCAACTTCCTCACCACCCGATCAACCCAGTGATGGCCAGCAGCAAAGCCCAAGAATAGAGCAGCAGCAAGAAGGAATGATCCATGTTCACACTTCTGGCAACCTCTTTCTGCAGCCATAACAGCATGTACCTCATTTTGAAAGAAATCATGAAAAGATGTTTTATCTGTGTTATTCAAGCACCATGGTCCTTAAAACTTCACTCCAGGCCAGACTGCTGAAGACATTTAACATGAAAAGAAGCAAAGAAGTATCTCATAGGATGCAAGAGTGTCCCAGCACGTCATTTCTATTGATTTCCCTGCCAGATAGGTTACGAAAGCACTTCTGAATATCACACTGAAAATATACTGCAAACTAATTCTGAGTACCTTTAAAGATACATCTAACAGAATGTAAACTAGTATGAAAAATAAGTCCCTCAGTCCTTTGGTCTTAAGAATAGGTCATTTGGAAGCTTTTGCATCTCTGATTCCTCTACATGGGCATGATAAGGATGGTACGTTGCTCAGCAATAACAGGAAAATAAACAGGAGGGGGGAAAGAACAAAGAAAGAAAGAAATATGGCTTACTGAGTATCTGTAGGACTGTCATGTGCATTGGCATACTGTTGAGTGGAAGCTCTTGTATTCCATCCCTTCCGTATATAACACAGATATAATATATATATGTACATATTTAATATATATGCATGCATATGCTAGGAGGGGGTATACTACACATAGAATAGCATAATATGTACTACACATATGTATGTGTTTCTATATCTAGAAATGTGTGAAATATAAGTTTTACATTTCACTAAACTACAGTCCTAACTATACAGAGACATCCATTTTTTTCTGTGCTACAATGCTTATTCCATATGTCAAATAGACTCTTCATAAGCATACTCAAATGATCACCCTAAATGATCCTGCAGAAAAACCTCCAACTTGGGCATTCAAATTCCCTATGAAAAAACAATCATTCTATTTTAATATTTGTGTTGAAAGAGAGCCTAGAGTTGAAGGCAGAGCTTCACTGCATTCAGTGCTATTTATATGCGTGCCAAGAGACAGTTTTCCCAATGGAGAAGGCAGCCTTCTTCCTCTCTTCCATTGACATTGCTAACTTTAGGATTATGATATTGATGAGAAAAAGAAGCATTTTTTAGTTAAGATCCTCTTGGATCAGCAAGTGCTTCAATCAAGATATAACAGCAGTCAAATGATGACCATATAGCAAAAATGTCTTTCTTTATCCTATGGAAAAATGCACAGGACAAGCTGTTACTTTTGATGGATTTGTGTGTTCTTTAAAGTTTAATAATTTACATTGAAACTTTAAATGAGAGCAAACTGTCCTAGCCTACAGCAAGGACTCAACAGCAACATTTCACTGTAAAATTAAGCTGTTACATATACATATTTGAAGCTATGAAAAATGTTTCTTTCCCACATCCCTTCAATTTAAGAAAAACACCAAGAGCCAACAGGTACCTGATCCGCTGAAAAACAGAAAATGTATTCAGTTACCTAGACTGTAAATTAGAGTTATATCCTCAAAACAGCCTATTTCAATGCTTCATTTCCAGCTACATTGCATCCCAGTGGCATTCACAATTCTGAATTAGCTTCTCACTCTTCCTAAGACAGAATGTGATCCGCAGAAACCATATGGCAAGGATAGGAGCCTTCTCAGCTGTACGAGGAGATGGATGGATTTAGGGTCCCGCTCCTAACTCCATTTAATTTTTTAAGCTCTCAGCTGGAGGTGGAGATTTAACACTCTCTTATAAGATGTTTCTCCATACATCCCACACTGGGCTAGCCTGGGTGATGAAAACCTGCTATCAAGCTGCCTACTGTCTTTGACTTGAGCTGGAGCTGTGCTTTGGGTAGACACCGTCCTTGGTGCTTAGGTTTCAGGACCACTCAGAGCAATTGTAGCCTGTAGAATCATCTCCAAAAGCAAACATGTTACTGAGCAGTCACTGACAGAGGGAGGCAAAGAGACTCAGAAATGCACAGACCTTGGACTTGAGCACTGTACCAGAATTCTCAACAATTCAGGTTCAAGTCCCTCTACAAGTAAATAGTTGAGTAAAATTTGAACTAAGTAGAACAGGGAGAATCAAGATTTTCTCACTCTCATCAGCCTCTTGAGGACACTTTAAAGGTGACAGAATACTATTTCAAGGCCCTACTTTCATTTGCATGAGAAAAACAGAATTCAACAGAAGCCTTCCTCTTCCTCCAGGGACGTCATCCAGAGAAGTATCTCCAGAGGAGAATTCACAGCCTCTCTGGGCAGCCTCTTCCAGCGATTTGTCATCCTCACCATGAAGAAGTTGTTTTGCATATTCCTATGCTCCAGTTTATGGACATTTCCCCTTGTCCTATCCCACAGACCACTAGAAAAATGTTGTCCATGTCCCTTTGTGTCCCACACTTAAGATATTTATAAACATTAATAAGACCGTCTCTGAGTCTTCTTTTCTGCAGGCTGAACCTGTTCACTCAGCCTTTCCTCATAGGGAAGATGCTCCAGGGCTTTTATAAGCTTTGTGGCTCTCTGCTGGACTCTTTCCAGGAGATTCTTGTCTTTTTTGCATACTGAGCCCAGAACTGGAAACAGTACTCAAGATGAGGTTTACCAGGGCAGACTAGAGGTGAAGATCACCTCCCTTGACCTACTGGCCACGATCCTCTTAGTGCACTCCAGGCAGGATGCCATTGGCCTTCTTGGCCACAGGGGCACACTGCTGGTTCATGGCTGATCTGTCATTCACGAGGACCCCCAGTTCCGTCTCCACAGAGCTCCTCTCCAGCAGGTCATCCCCCAACTTCTTCTGACACATGCAGTTATTCCTTCCCTGGTACAAGGCTCTACACTTGCTTTTGTTAAACCTCATCTGATTTCTTACCGCAACATCTGGGTAGCCTGACTTACCTGGATCAGGGCTAAGCCTCCAAGTGACTATGTTGCATTTAAAAAATGCATGGAAACTTCTTAGTTATACTCTTTCTCAGATTTTATTGAACAGTTAGCAATGGTCATACCTTTGGGGAGCTGCGCTGACTGGTAGCCTTCTCGTTAAGCTGAGTCAGATATTGAAGTGTGCTGACAGGAGGAGTCTAAAATGGAAAGGAAAGCCTCTTTCAGTGCAAATTCCCACATTTGTCACCTTCCTTTCCCTACCAGCTAGCCACCATCCTACAGCTACAAAGCACTTTGATTTTACTACAGGAACCATCCCCAGAAACTATAAAATTAATTGTCTTCTCTTGACAACTGGCATTTCCCTGAGCACACTGTCACCTCGCAGACACCTTGTTCCAAAGACAGGCTACATGTGGCCAGAGGAAGGCAGGGGATGCTCAGCCTGCTCAAGAGGTGTGAGCTGGGGCCATGACAGACAGATCTGGCACATCTGTGTGGCAGTCGGAAACAACAGCACTGTGTCCCCGTGCCCTAAATTCACAGGCTGCTGTTCTTCCGGCAGTGACATCTGCTCCAGGCCTCCCAGATTGCGCGCCTGCTCTCGGAGCAGGACTTGCTGCCCCTTCAATCTAAGCCATCAGGTTGCAAGCTGTGACAGCTGGGACACGTATCCCACTCTGCTCACAGTGGAGGGGACAACATCAAGCTATGGGGAAGGAGCACGAGGTGAGCTGCCACACTTCTCAGCTGGGAAGCTGATCCACCTGGGACTCTTTTATATAATAAAACAACATACATCCCTTTTAATGTTCAGATGTGAACATATGTGCCTCCCTATCACAGAAAGGAGAGCAGCTGTCACCTTGGCATTGTACATCCCCGGAGGTCTGCCACAACTACACGGAGTGTGCTGAGGATGGTGTACCATGGTGATACAGCATAATGCTGCCCAGAGGAGAGCCTCATCAAAACCTGTTACAAGGTGGGAATTGCAGCAACACACCTCAGTGTCAAATGGTGTGACAGACGTAGCACCAAATGGGCTTCTCCCCAAGGAGGACACCTATTGCTCAGTCTTGCTGCATTTCCCAAATCCCAGCCCCCATTCCTGAGCCATGGAATGATGTGGAACTCCAAGTGGGCAGCAAAGGGGACAGCAGGGACAAACTTTTGTAGGACAGTTTATCTAAGCAATCCATTTGAACAACCATATGTGTGTTCAGGCATGGTGTGAGAGTAGATAGTAGCAATTAAATTACACAAACACAGAATCAGTTTTAAGCTAAGCAGAATGAGGAGAAATATCTCCTGCTTAAGTTTCCTCTCCTCAGTTTATCAACATATATTTAAATCTCCTTCTTGACTCCTGAAGAGTCAAGGAGTCTTAAAATCCAGATTGGTGTCTAAAGCAGACATATCACAGTCACCGAGAGACAAAGTGGGAGTCTTCCTAATGTTAACTGTAGAAATAGTAAAAGGCAGCCTCTTGGGTCAAGCTGAGACAAAATGTTTTCTTTCATTTGGGAATGCTTGAAATCTATTTTGCAAACTTTTTCTAATGACAATTTAAGCCTAGTTTTTAATTAAAAATAAAATGAGACCATAGAAAATCAAAACAAATCTCTCACCAATGCCATTTTTTACATATTTTCGAAGTTTTCTCTTCTGCCCTCTTTCCTGTTACTTTTTCTTCCTGATTGATGTATTTGATTTGAACTTTTCTCATGCATAACCAGATATAGTTTTAGGGGGAAGAGGGAGAACACTCCACACAAAACACCCAGCATGGCTTTCATGTGCCTGGACAGCGATTACGACAGCAATCAAGCAGTTGGGAAAGCCCCCGCCTTCCAACTCCTTCCACATCAAAGATGTGTATCCTTTCCTCTTATAAGCCTTTGCTAATTAATTAGAAGCTACACAGAGCATTTAATATCCACTGAGATTCTCACTGGGAGTTGCACTCATCTAACCAAAGGCAGAATTTGACTCTGATTTTAAACCCATGCCTCATTTTTACATTTATTACCCAGTCCCTGTACATCAGTCGAGAGGAGGATGGAGAGATACTTTAAACTTTCTCCATGCAAAGATCTCAGCATTTGTCTAATAACTTCCCAACAACCTAAAAAGATTTTGCACCAATCTAAACAACATGAGAAGAACCAAAGGCGCAAAACTTGGATGATGATATCCCTTCTTACCACTTCTGGAGCTGCTGTCACGGTTGCCTGTGTGATTGTGCCCTGCACAAGGAGCAGCAGAGCCACCTGTATGTCCTTCATCTCTGCCAGCAGATGTAACAGCCAGGGGAACGGGAGCTCTTTTTATCATCGGGGCTGGGGATTTCCCCAGCCAAATCTTAAGGAACTTGCTTGATGTTATATGTTTTTTGAAAAACGATGTCATAAAATCTTGTGAAGTTGTCACATTACTAACGCACAAAGACAAGTTACTAACCGTCAGAAATTAACTGACAATTAATCACTGTCACCCAATTTCCCGAAAAGAAAGTGCTCCCACATGGTGCATTATCTAATCTTCATCGTGGTTATGTAGGATAACAGGTGCTTGTTTGCTACAGCGGGTTGTAAGAACTTCCTCTTAATATGTCTCAACCACAAAAATTCTCATAGATCTATCCTAAGATATGCAGACAATGCAGGTCTGATCTGGAGAAGAGCAGATCAGATGAGACATGCAACAGGAACACCCTCCATATACTTGAAAGCCCAACGGACCTTTTACAGTAAGCTAAATGTGGGGTCTCAGCTCTAACACAGAACAGGTGGGAAAAAAATTTCCTCCTATTGATATCTTGTACATTATCAGCATGTACCCATTAGTGTTTACTCATATATCAACATTGTGTTAATGCTTAAGCAATTGCTCTCTTTTATGGAGTTTCATGCCACTTGGCCACAATAATTCACTGTAGCCTTTGAAGCTCTGATCCAGAGAGATAAAAAAGGCTGTAGACAATGCATAGCAAGGCCTCACACTGCAACTGCAACTACAGCTACGGTATGACTGGTAGCTATTTGTCTGCCAACCCCAAGGCATCCAAACCTCCATAAGATAACCCACCAAGTTACAAGACCAGCTACAACCTCAGTGGAGTCAACTGCAAGTCCTCAACTAGCAAAACAGGGATTAAAATTACTCTTCAGACTCTGTGGATGACTTAGAAATTTAGCTTGGGAGGAATGTTGCAGCTGGGGTGGAGAAGATGTCTGTGCATTTGCAAAAGAAGCCAAGAAGCCTCTAGACTAAAATGCGTTATCTTTTGTCCCTTCCTGTCTCAGTGCCTGTATCATCAACGCAGCATTCACTGTTTCCTTCTTCATTCTGTCAGACTTATTTCTTCTCCTGGATCAGTGGCAAATGGCTGCAGTAGTGTGTAAGTGGAGAAAGTGGTCAGGAGATCCTTATTTTCTACCAACATTGGAACGCAGTGGTAAGAACAGGAGCAGCAATACTACCTCATAAAAAACCTGTCTCAAACAGTTTTCCTGTTACTGTCATAGCATTATCGGCTCCAATTTATAAACAGAAAAGCTGAGGCTTATAGTAGATCCATACTAGAAAAGTCTTCAGAGAAATAAAGTCCACTAAGGGTGACGTGTTTTAACCACAGCTTTGCATAAGCATAAGCCCCCAGATACATTCATGAAGCTAGCAACAGCATCTTTTTTGAGTAGCTCATTTTGTAGGGCAGGGACATAATCTGTTCTTGCAAACCACTTTTTTGTAGCAAAAGCAGCATTTCCACTGGAGGATTTCATGGTATAACTAGTAATTTAATGTAAGGTAGACAAGACCTGGGAGGCATGCAATAGTGTCTAAGCTCAAAAAAGCAGAGCCATGGTGGTAAAGCAAGAAACAGAATTCTCTTTCTCCCAGATTATAAGCAATCCACTCTCCTAGGGTGAATCACAGTCCTTTGAAGGGAATGCAGAGGCCTATGCTGTAATCGGTGTCTTTGAAAGGGCTCAAACCCTGAGCCTCCATTCACGAGGAGCAGAAGGGCTCACAATACAGCAATTATAGATTACTAACCATCTTCCGACAATACAAGAAAAACACTTTGCACCCATCCAGAGCAACCCAGCACATATGTAATTCAGACAATGGGTAAGTGATCAGCTGATACTGCATAATCACCACTTCTTTCTCAGCCTGTCTCTTGGTGTGATTAACTAATCTTCTCCAAACAGAACTGAGGAATATCCTGGAAACAGATCAGTCCCAAAAGGTGACCTGTGGTAGACCCCAGCCACCAGATGTCCTTTATTGGTTTGTTCCCTAATTTTAACCCACAGGCTCTCAGTCTATTTATGCCTATTACTCAGAGACATCTTTTCACTGTCTGTCCACATAGAGGACATAGAGGACAGATCTCCCAACCCTCCTACATTGCCTATCCCTTCTAAAAAGCTTTTAGCCCTCAATCATAGTATTCCAGGTGTGCAATTCATCCCACCTTGTTTCCGTGATAGCAATAATATGGCAGTTTTCCAATTGCTCCATGGTTTCCTGTTCCTTCTGGTTATTTTCCATGCCACATGCATTGCTGCAGAGGCAATTCAGCTGAGCTATCAATGGCATTACCTTCTTGGAGAATCCCCCCCACACTCCTCTGGGACAATTCTGAGGTTTCTCCCCATTGTTTCCTAAAGTGTCAGTGTTCCCTGGCTCTTCTGTCACTCAGCCACAAGAGCCAAGTACATCTCCTTGCCCATCCAAGTCTAGTTTAAAGATCTGGTGATGAGTATAGCCAGCTTGCTGCCCAGGATATTCTTGACCTGGATATCTCTTGACCTGTTGCACCCCATCCAAAGTCAACACATGCCCAGTCTATCAAAGGAGCATCCTTGATCATAGAACTCCTGAGCATGACACCATCCATGCAGCCATTAATTCAACTGCTCCATTCTCCTCCGTCTGCCCAGATCATAGTCTGCAACTGCGAGGGCTGAGAACAATACCTGTGCTCCTAATTGCTTCAGCAAATTCCCAAGTGACATAAATATTTTTTTTTCTGACATTTAGGAATTTCCTAGTTGCAGCCTCCTGTGACTCAGCTTGAAAGAGCAGGAGCAGAGAGTAATCCTCTGGCTTTGTCATTCCAGGTAGTTTCTTCTTGATGTCCCAAATGTAGGCCCCTGGCAGGCAACAAACCTCTCTAGAGAGATTTGGCTCTCTAGAAGAGACCGAAAAGGACAGGTTTTTGGATTGGCTGACACGCCTGAAGGCTGTGTTGCCATTCAGCAAGACCTGGATAGGCTGGAGAGCTGGGCAGAAAAAAACCGGATGAGGTTTAACAAAAGCAAGTGTAGAGTCTTGCATCTGGGGAGGAATAATTCCATGCACCAGTACAGGTTGGGGGATGACCTGCTGGAGGGGAGCTCTGCGGAGAGGGACCTGGGTGTCCTGGTGGACGACAGGTTGGCCATGAGCCAGCAGTGTGCCCTTGTGGCCAAAAAGGCCAATGGCTTACTGGGGTGCATTAAAAAGAGCGTGGCCAGCAGGTCGAGGGAGGTGATCCTCCCCCTCTACTCTGCCCTGGTAAGACCTCATCTGGAGTACTGCGTCCAGTTCTGGGCTCCCCAGTACAAAAAAGACAGGGATCTCTTGGAAAGAGCCCAGCGGAGGGCCACGAAGATGGTGAAGGGCCTGGAGCATCTCTCCTATGAAGAAAGGCTGAGTGAACTGGGTCTGTTCAGCCTTGAGAAAAGAAGACTAAGAGGGGACCTGATCCAGGTCTATAAATATCTAAGGTGTGGGGGGCAGAATGGCGAGGCCGGACTCTTTTCAGTGGTGAGTGGAGACAGGACAAGGGGAAATGGCTGGAAACTGGAGCATAGGAAGTTCTGCACAAATGTGCACAAGAACTTCTTTACAGTGAGGTGACGGAGCACTGGAACAGGCTGCCCAGGGAGGTGGTGGAGTCTCCTTCTCTGGAGATGTTCAAGACCTGCCTGGATGCCGACCTGTGTGACCTGGTGTAGGGAACCTGCTTTGGCAGGGGGTTGGACTCGGTGATCTCAGGAGGTCCCTTCCAACCCCTACAATTCTGTGATTCTGTGATTCTGTGGCAGGTGCTTCATCATGTGAATGTGAAGGAATCAAGCAAGCTGCCATAAAGGAGCAAGCTGCTACTGCAGGCTGCAGCATGTACCAGACAAATGCAGATTTAAAGGCAGCCTTGGGCAGACAGCATAGACACAGCTTGTGAGTTTGGAGTCTGGATCTCTAATCAGGAGAAAAACCTGTTTTCTGAATGTAACAATGAGCCTCTGTTTCTACAGAGATTTGTACAGCAAATCAACAGCAAAGTACACCTAACAGCTTCTCAACGGTTTTTCTTTCATCCATGATAGCCACTTCTGATCAAGAAAGCAAATATTAGCTAAGTAATGATAGTTAATCATTTGCTTTGGTAGTTTGTTTTGTATTTCTGTTTGTACATGGACTAGCAGAGAAAACAGGGACCAACATTTTCTTCCTAGTCAAGGCATAATTATTATTAAATATAAATATCGCATTCAGCTCTGTGTAGCATCCTTCATCTGAAAAATATGTCTGTCTTTCTGTCTGCATTTTGGAGGAGAGAAAGTTTACTTGCAAGACATAAAGGAAGGTTGTAATTATTTAGGAATTTCCACTTAGAAAAACAGATGTATGTGGGGATTTTCTCTTTGTCAAGTTGCACCCACCATTACTTCCTCGTTGTACAACAGAGCAAGTGGTTAATCCAGGGTGAAGTCCCTTGTGCACAAAACTTCTCTCTGACTTCAGAGGGAGATAGATGTTAAAAAATAATAATTTTTTTTAAGTCTCTCATAGGCCTATTCAGCAGAGACCTTCTCAAACCAGCCTAACTTAGGCATTATGTTTATTACAGCAGGGATTACTGGAATTATTATTCAGCAGAGAGAGAGATGATTCACACCATCTGCTGTCCTATTGGCTTGATCTGAAGTCACTGGAGTCAAACACTACTTGGCCATGGTTGGTGGTATGAATATAACCCACCTACATACAAAAAAAGAGACTATTTACTTGCCACAGGGGCATGATTTGAGATTAAATGCTTTAATAAGAATTAGAGACACTCAGCTACTACAGGAAGAGAGATCACTTTATACACATGGAACTAACGGCACAAAGATACTCTTTCTCTCAGTTAGCTTAGCAGGCCAATGACAGGATGAAGAATTGAATGTAGGTTTTGCATCTGGGTTCTATCTATCAAATAATCATCCACTAATACATTCATTCAAGCTTATATGACACTGTCAAATTATTTCTGAGCTGTTCAGGACATGCCCAGCACAGACTTATAATATACTTCCTTACAAAAGAAATAAAAAGCAAAAACAAGAAGTTACAAAACTGGCTGTAGTGTCTAATTCTACTAACCTGATAGAATGGCTCAGAGAGCACCTTACACTTTGCAAGTCTAATGTAAAAGCGTTTCCACTCTTTGCCCGCAGACGTGATAAGACACCGAGTCTCATGGAATCAGCATTCCAGTGCCTGTCGTCCAGTACCTCGTATGCTATGGATTTAGCAAAGCTTGCCTAAAGCTTGTAAAATCCATCCTTCCCCCAAAGTATGCATTTCTGAAGTAAAGCCAAAAAGACAGAAAAAAATACTAATTCAAATTCATCCTGTGACACAAGAACATAACAGTTAACATTCCTTTTTTTTATTTTTTTATTTTTAAGGTGATTGCAAAATGGTTCTTCCTGAAGCTAAGCAGTTTGGGCTTCTATGGTTATAGGATCGTCACACAGTAAAACAAGGAGGTCAAGGGGACAAAGTGAGCAAAGTTCTTTGGTAAGACACCATGTAACGATTGACACTATAAAATCCCGCTGTTTCACAAAATCAATGTCAGACATAACTCAATACTTCTATGCTGGTCTTTTTATATATTACTTTCTTTTTTCCCCTCCAAGTGATTCACATGCTTATGTAATGTATTTTGGTGTCAGCTATCAAAAAGATCATCTTTATGGGAGCCATCATGCAAATACTTTCATTTAATCCTTTTATCAGTAGCATGTCAGGTTAGTGTTTTAAAAGCTATCTCTCTGTGCTATGTCCAAAGAGAGAAAGTGTATGAGAAATGTTGTCACTTTAAAAAGTGATTTAAAAAATGGCATTAGTGAGGATGAACCTCAGTTTACCAAGCCTGTAGCAAAGAGGCATCTTTCTGTAGCAGACTGAGACACGGGTACTATATGTGGAGAGGGCAAAATATGCCTTAGAGCTTTAAAAATGCTGCTGACACAGGCTGAGCTGACTGAGCTGCCAAAACTGATGGGAAAAAATAATTAAAAAAAAAAAGATCACCTGTAATGTAACCTTCACTTGAAAAGACATAAGAGGAAGAAGACAGGTGAGATATATGCCAGACAGAAGGATGAGGAATGATTAGCACCAGATTTTGTGTCTTGACAGAAGAGCTTGTTACTCTTTGAAACAAAGCAACCTAGAGACTCTTGGATAAATTAATTAATGTCTAGCTGCAATCTGCCTGTAAGTTCAAAGCCAAAAGGAATTAGGGAAGTGCAGTCCTGGTCTCTAAGAATGAGAAGACAACCAGCAAAATAGAGGATGACAAAAGGGAGAGAGCATAGACAAAAAATAGCGTGTTTTATTAGAGACCATCAAAATGCATGAAAAGCAAAAGCTAGAGGAGACAAATGTGTGTATATGAAACAAGTACAGCAGTAGCAAAATATGCTGTCATGAGCAGTAAGAATGAAATCCTGCTGGAGGACATTTGAGGAAAAGCAATCACAGTTTCATTAAGACAAAGAGTAAAACCAAGCATAAGGTAATTTCATACAGCATAACAAAGAAAGGCAAATGAAAACATCTGGGATGAGGAGGGTCAGAGGACGAGTAAACTAGGAAAGAGGTGTATCCTTAAACTTATATTAAGATACATTTACATGAAGGGCTAGTCACACGTGTAAAGGCAGGAGAAACCAGCATGCATATGCTTTCAAAGAAGAAATAATAATTGCTTAACAATAACCTGGGGCAATGACAAAGCAGGGGGCTTGTTATGGCTAACAGATAACTGCTCCATCAAAGGACGTCCTGGAAGCAGAGCCAGCATGAAGTAGAAATGAATGATTCATTTCACTATTACATTGAAGATAAGTCAATTTTTAGAAGTAAAACTCAATGCACAGTTTTGGAAGACTCCAACCTTCTCATCTGAGCTGCTGTTTTTTTAGCTCTTAAGTACACTGCAGTTGAAACTCCAAATCTTGTGTTTAATCCATGGCTCTTCTCTTTGAAATCCACATCCAGTGATGAGAAGAATCACTGTACCTTCAGAAGGATTTGACATTCATATTTATATCCTCAGACTGGTCGTGGTTTGAGCCATAACTTCAGTCCCAACACTTACAGGCAGCTACATAATAAAGACTTAATACAGAAAGGTTCTTGAAACATCTGTTCCACATACCACCATATTGCAGGTCCCAAAATATTCCATCTCCTTGAACAACAAGACCTTTATTAAAAAAACAAAAGCCGATTCTCTAATGCCTGCACATGCCTCTGGCTGGTGAATATAAACACAGACATTTGGCCAAAGGGAAGGTTTCCAGCTGGTTTTATGACTCTGCCCTTTCCAGGCAAACCACTACCTCAGTCAGCTTGAAAAGCAGCACTAGACTCGTGCATTGGTGGCCCCAGCTGCTCTGTGAATGAAAAATGGGGTTGGCCCACGCAGGAGGTGGTTGGTGAATGTTTCATGATCACAGGACTCAATGTGCACATACCCCGATGCGCAGAGTTAATAGCAAAGGAAAAATGTTCTCATCCTACAGTATAAGCCACATCTGAATGATGTAGTTAGAAAATCAGAGAATCACAGAATGGCCAGGGTTGAAAGGGATCTTAAGGATAGCCTTGTTCTAACCTTCATGTCATGGGCACTAGACTGGGCTGCCCAAAGACTCACCCAGGGGTGGGGAATCCATAGCTGCTTTGAACAACCCATTCCAGTGCATTACCAGAATTCTAGTGAAGAATTTCTTCCTAAATTATAATCTAAATCACAGAATCACAGAATGGCCCAGGTTAGAAGGGACCTCAAGGATCATGAATTTCCAACCCCCCTGCCACAGCCAGGGCCACCAACCTCCCCATTTCATACTAGACCAGGCTGCCCAAGGCCCCATCCAACCTGGCCTTGAACATCTCCAGGGATGGGGCATCCACAACCTCTCTGGGCAGCCTGTTCCAGCAACCTACCTCTCTCATAGTAAAAAATCTCTCCTCTTAAATAAATAAATAAATAAAATATTTATATATTATAAATAAATAAATAAAACTATTACCCCTTGTCCTATCATTATCAGAACATATAAAAAGTCAATCTTTATCTTCTTTATCACTCTCTTTCGTTACTAGAAGATTGCAATGAGGTTTCCCCTGAACCTTCTCCAGATTGAGCAAGCCCATCTCCCTCAACCTTTCTTCACAGGAGAAGTGCTCCAGCCCTCTGATAATCCTTGTGGCCTTCTTCTAGATCAGCTCTAAAAGTTCCACAACTTTCTTGTGCTGGTAAGCTCAAATCTGGCTGCAGCACTCCAGATGGGGCCTCATGAGGGCAAAGCAAAGGGTGATAATCACCTCCCTCACCCTATTGATCTCATTTCTTTTGATGCAGCCCAGCATACAGTTGGCACTCTGGGCTCACACTATTAGCTCTCATTGAGTTCTTCATCAACAAGGACTCCAAAGTTCTCCTGCTCTCAATCCATTCTTCACTCAACCTATATTCATCCTTGGGATTGCCCTGAACAAGGTGGAGGACCTTGCACTTGGCCTTCACAACGTTCATGTGCACCCAACTTTCAAGCCTGTCCCTATCCCTCTGGACAGCTTCTCCTTCTTCTACCATATCAATTGAAACACTCACACTAACACATCCTCCACTTCTTATTATTCCCACTCATTTTGAACCTCAGCACAGGGTTGTCTTGGTCAACCTAAGGTGATAAGATAAATAGTTTTTCAGAACTGCTCTACCAGTACTTTTCTTCTCACAGATATAAAAGAAATCTCTTCTCATTTACATAAGAAATGTAAAGTGTGATATGTCCAAGCCCACTAAAAATATTGTCACTTGCTTTTAAAAGACAAAAATCTTCCAAGCTTGGCATGGAAGTAGTAAGTCCTCCTTTAAAATTTCATCTTCAGACAGATAACGCAATGAAGACAACATGGAAAATAAATGGAGCTGAAATAAAAAATGAGGAAACTTATAGATTATTGGCTAGGTATAGGTGCTACTTGATTTAGCCATTAGCTTCATGAATATTTTCACATTAATATTAGATTACCCTGAGGAGACCCATAACATGTATTTCAAAGACCTCATTGACTCCCAGCAAGGGGGAATATTCTCATGCCTTTCCTGTAGCATTCACACAGATTTAAACTTACCCTATGTCTACTTAGCTGCTTGGAGCATTGTATCACCAGAGCAATTAAAATATCCAGAATCAAGGTGTGGCCGTTGCATCTTCAAACAGACTGATACTGTGCAATGCAGATATGATGCATTCATATATGAGATAAACTACACAGGGACTTGAGTACGATCCAACAGAATAGATGAGCAGATATTTGCATGAGTAATTTCTTCTTCTCAGCTACTTTAATCACATAGGAGATAGGAAAAAAAAAAAAAAAAAAGAGCTCACACCCAGATAATTGTGGAATCGTAGAATCACTGAGGTTGGAAAAGACCGTTAAGATCATCTAGCCCAACCACTGACCTATCCCCAGCACATCCATTAAACCATATCCTTCAGAGCTACAACTACATGGTTCTTGAACACCTTCCTGGGCAGCCTGTTCCAGTACATCACCACTCTTTCTGGGAAGAAATTGTTCCTAATATCTAATCTGAACCTCTCCTGGTGCAACTTACATCCATTAATCCCCATTTTATCACTGTAACACGGGAGAAGACGCCAATCCCCACCTCACCACAACCTCCCTTCAGGTAGTTGTAGAGATAGGTAAGGTCTCACCTGAGCCTTACCTTGTCCAGATTGAATAATCCTAGTTACCTCAGCTGCTCCCTATAAGACTTGTGCTCCAGAACCTTCACATCTTTGTTGCTCTTCTCCCGGCACACTCCAGGACCTCAGTGCCTTTATCGTACTGAGGGGACCAAAACTGAACACAGTACTCAAGTTGTGTCCTCATCAGGGCTGAGAGAGGCTATACCTTGAGTAGTATGTTCATAATGCTTTACTCTAGAAAATAAAGTCCTCATTTGGTTTTGTAAACTATTCATATACTTTATCTTCCTGTACCTGTAAACACAGATATGAACGCTTTGGGTTTTGCAATAGGCACAGTAATTCATTCTTGTCAGATATACAGTTTGCATAATGGCAACTGCAAGCAATTCCACATCAGCCTTGCTCTCCTACAAATTAAGAGATGGATTACAGGACAGTGGGCATTCTGGACAGTGTGGAGGAGGGACAAATCTGCAAATCTCCGAATAGGATAGGCTCTGCATTACCTGCAGTTACTATTATGCAACTCAATCTGCTTCTCAGAACAAATTAACATACCCGCTTTCAAATTTTGAGACATCCAAAGCAAGAGAGTCTGAAGAACATAGCCTGGCCCAAGTAGCCTACCCTCTCCATACCCTGGGGAACCTCGAGCAAGAAAAGGTTTCCTACAATGCTGCTTGCACTGTAGCATGCATGCTGATTGTTTTCCTTACTGTTAAGACTTCTTTGGGTTTTCTACACGCTCCAGAGTTTATTAGTCCAATTCATCCTCTATTGCAGGGAGCTTAATCCAATTGTGCAGAGAGCATAGGTAACGACCCCTGTATTAAAGCATTTACAAGGGCAAATGCCTCATTTTCAGCCTTTGGTAATAAAGCTAAATTTCAAGTGTCTGAGCTCAGTGTTTGTCTTAATGTTTTTTTTAAGACTCAGGAGGACCAGAACAATTTTTCTGTTGCTATTGCTTTTAGAATGAGGTTAAAGGAGAACAGACAGTTCTCTGGAATGCCGTTTTTGTGTCACAGCTGCAAAAAGCCTTGCTGGCTTTCAGAAGGAGCCCAGCATTTAAACAAACCTAGTGCAGAGGCTGAAAAATATTTCTTGCTGAGCTCAAGGAAAAAAAAATCCAATTTTCCCAAGTTATGAATTCACATTTTGCAGAAAATTATCAAATACATAATACAAGGTCATTCATAGAACGGTGTGGGAAGACTTTAATGCACAGACCCAACAGTGAGTTGCTGAGCCATGTTACCTCTTTGGTGTCTTCTAACAAGTCTCCAGGCCTGGTTAATCTATCTGCATCATCAGAAGATGATGCAGCACCCACTTGCCCTTCTGCAGCAGTGGAGTGCCCCCACTCAACATGTTACGTTATAACGTGTCCCCATCTCAGTTCACAGCCCAGTTTAACATGAGTGAAGTCAGGTTTGTGCTAAAGCAGCACCCCATGAATTCAAGGAGTAAGACCTGAATGAGCACATGCTTCTGCCTGCTATCTGCCACCACAGTAGGATTTTCTAACAGAATCCCTGCAATAAACAACAAGGATGAAGAGAAGGATGGAGAAGCGATAACATCTTGAATCACTATAGGTTGAATTGGACAGGAACGTGAGTTGGAGGATTCACAAAGGCTTGCAAATGTAATTCAGAACATATGGCATGTTTTTGAGGGCTTGTTTACACAACAAAGTGTATTTAGTCTGAGACAGCGTCAACTTAAAGGAAAATAAGACTCAATCATTTTTTTGCATAGGCTCTCATTTCAAAATGTAAGTGACTAACTCTGAAATTGATTAGCCTACTCTTATTCGAACTAGGCAGATTCACAAAAGAAACAGTATCTATGGATTTAGAGCACCCACCTAAAGAATGAATAGCACAGCTGAGGCTGGCAGGACCTCTGCGTCCCTCTGCTTCAGACCTTGCCCCAGCAGGGACACCCAGAGCTGGGTCTGGGAGATCCCCAAGGAGGAGACCCCACAGCCTCTGGGCTGCCTGTGCCGGTGCTCTGCCACTGCACAGCACAGAAGGGCTCCTGGTGTTCAGAGGGAACCTCCTGTGCTCCAGTTTGTGCCCATGGCCTCTGATCTGACCTCTGACAGAGCCTGACTGCAGTCTCTTGGCCCCCTCCCTTCAGGTATTTATGGGCATTGATAACACCTCCATTTCTCCAGCTAAGCAGCCCTGGCTCTCTCAGCCTCTACTCATAAGAGAGAAGCTCCAGTTCCCTAATAATCTTCGTAGATGATCTAGTGGAGAAGACTCCACTGGACTTTATCCAGTAGTTCTACATCTCTCTTGAACTGAGGGATCCAGTACTGGTTACAGTAATATATCTCCTTGTGGTCAAATTTGGAGCAAATTCTCAAAACACATAACAAAAACAGGTAAGAATGTACCACCAGAGGAAACAAAGGTCAAGAGGAAAGATGAGCAGTGATAAAATGTGTTTTGTTGTGTTTTTTTTTTAAAGAACCATAATGTTCATCTATTTAGCCACCAACAGTTGTAGACACATTTCTTCACATGCCTTTCTGAATAGTCAAATCCATAGCTGTAAAAGATATGGTTTTTTTCACAGATCTTGGCTGTGAAACTTGTTTTTTCTTTACAGTTTGGATTTCAGCTTTTCCCTGAAGGGTAATGATTATCATTCCATAAGCTTGACAAGCACCCATCTGCACCTCTACGTACTGAAACCTCAATCCTCCTCCTGTAAGACATATTCCCAATCACTGCTTTAGCAGAATAGCAGCTAATTTCCAATGGCCTGTGGAAGCTTGCCATTGGATTTGGAGTTTGCTGCCAGGCTGGTTTCTGCCAGTTTGTGACAGTATTTGCACTGCTTTATCATCATGATCTTACTAGGAGTCTGAAGCAATGGTAAAATGGTATTTACACAGCAATAAACCTTGTTCCCACACAAATACATTATACAACATCAAAATACTTCATTTTTGCCTACACTATTGATGATTCTTCATCACCATGAATGGTTCTGTTCATTCCTCTATAATTACCATAAAGTAATCTGCTACATTTTCTGTTTCAATTGAAGTTTTTAAATAACAGCATTAACATCCTAGCCCAACAGGACTTCATTTACAAATCTGATCTCTTCAGTTGTTTACTTGAAAAATGTATTTTCACCTTTTTTATAAACTCCAAATGAAGGTAGAAGGACTCTACCTCCTTTAAAATGCTATTGAAGTTTCTCAACTCATCAGTTTTTATTTTAATGGAATTGACACTGCTCCATGCATTGCTTAAAAATGGTGGTGAAACATTCATCTCCATACACCCCTTGCTCAGTACCTGCAAACCTGTTCTCATTATCAGTGATATTCCAAAGAGATGTTAACATTTTCACCAGTGCAAATCTAAGGAGGAGATAACTCTTACTGTCTATAGATAGCGAGAGAACCTAAAATCTCTGACAAATGAGTCCTGGCAGCTCATAGCATGAAACACACAGAGGTTTCTTCCTCTATGTGCCCACTGCCTCACCCTGCTGGAAGTACTGCTTGTTAACACTGCATGATGTGTGATGCTCCCCAAGCCTTTACTCACTTCTTAGCATCTCTGCTGAGAGCACTGGAGGAGGCAGCCTTTTTGCATCCACAATTCTTTGGCTGCCCACATAGAACACAGGGCAGGACCAGCAGTACAAAGTGGCAGAGTTGTGATGCCTCCTCTGTGGTTGCCAATGGTTTCAGCTTACCTCAGATACACTATCCAAGCCAGGGAAAGCCATCACGTCAAAGCCAGCAACATTACAAGCCACTGGCAGAACCCACTTCAGATGTCAGAATGTAGGAAGGGAAAAGCGCAGAAAAGAGATGCTTCTCATTTTCCTGCTACATTCACACAAAATGCAGTATAGATCTTGCACGAAGAGATTCCTTTCTGTTGGATTTTCTTGCACCTGTTATAATCTAATTAGGAGAAAATAGGACTTATCTTGCTCACATTATAAACAGAGGCAACGTAAATGTATAAATCCTTCTCTTATATTCCTTTTTCTTCCATCTGAAATGCCAGAAGTCTGGCCTGTGAACCCAATGAGTAATTCTCTTTTGCATAGCATGATGAATAATGGATCAAGGTTATATCCACCACAGATGAAAATCGTTCTGTTCTGAAATCCATTCACTGCTTCACGGACCCCAAATCCTCTAGGTGCTATATATTTCAGCTGTCATAAACCCATGTAATGTTCCTCTGCATGACACTATTCATTTAGATCACCAATTTAGTTAAAATGACAGATGTGAAGAAAAAAAAAACACATGTAACCAAACAACTCCCCAGCGATCACACAGCTGCTGATGCTGAAGGGACTGTATGCTTTATTCTGCAACAGTCAGGCATTTACCACCTGCTGCCAGCCTCATGTCAGGTGGAACTATGCAGAACTCCTTCAGCTTACTTGTATTCAAGCTGTTCATTCTCTCCATGTTTCTTGCAGGCAAATGAAACGCAGTAGGTGGGATCCTGTCTCACTGTCCCTGCAGTTTTCAGAAGTCTCTCCATTGTCAGATCAGGGCCCACAGTCCTGCTCTTGACAGATGAGGAAACCTAGCAGTACGTGGTTTCATCTTTCTTTGCACAAAACCCTGGTGCACATAAGGAAGAAATTAATGTAAAAACAGAAAGGGAAAAAAAAAAGGGGGGGAGGGGGGGGGGCAACAACCTAAACAAATGGCATCTATTTCCCCTACCTTTAAAGCCAAGGTCCTGCCATTCACACCACAGATGAATTGTCCTTATTTTGTAAGTAGTCTTGGGCTCCCTCAAAATGGCTTAGGGAACTTCTGAAACTCAGACAAGCAAGGTATAACAAACCAGGCTATTAGGCTCCTTTTGAGCAGTGCCCTTAAGCAAGAGCTTATGACCCACTAATGAAAATAGCCAAGTGCTTTGATGAATTGGGTCTTTAAACAACAAGGAAGCCATATTTCAAAGTGGCACCATGTATCTCTAAAACGAGCATATGGCTCTTAATGTTCTCTGAAAGGCTTTTATTTTACAATATGCATCAATTTATTCTGCAGTATCCAGTTTTCCTCCATTTTTAACACAATTAAAATTACGAAGAAAAAACTAAGTTTGCTTTTCTGATTGAACAAACAAAATGTTTCCAGATTATGTCACTTTTTGCTATATAATAAAGAACAATCACAAGATGTGCTTTCTTCACATAGAATTCATCATTATCTTGAATGGGAGAAATACATGCTTTTCTGTTCAAATCATTATAAATCAGCTTTCATCGTGAAATTTGTGCATAAAATTAGCCAGCCTGATCATCTAAAAAATGAAATGAATCAATGTAACATTGTTTTTATATGGCATATTGTCATCATTCATTATCAATTTAATTTTGCATGTGTTCTCTGGTTCGATAGGCAAGTTGTGCAAAGGAAAAAAAAATTCTTAAAGACTTTGGCACCTACAGCTAAGCTGTTAAATTCATATTAATGCATCAAAACAAGTAATCAGCAACTCTGAAAATCAGGTCATTCATTTTTGTGTCTAAAGATAGATCTAGATGACTAAGTTTAGGCATTCAGAGTTGAAAAATGTTCATCCAAACATGTCATCAGGGAGAGCTGAATAGAATTCTAGAAGAAACACTGGAGACAAAATTTCTAAATGATAACAATTTGGATGATAAATAGTATTATAATTTATTATTCATATAAATCTATTTGTGTGCCTGGCATTCTAAAGGCAGGAGAAGAAATACAATAAATATGCAATTCTAAATATACATTAAAGACTAGAACAGAGGCTATAAAGATTTAGAACACAATTTACTGGTGTTCAGCTGATTGTAGTATTTGTCTGAAGAAAGGATTTATGCAGAGATTTTTTAAAAAGTAAGATGACACTTCCGAATTTAGAAACAGACAGAAACACAATCAAGAAAAATTCTTCAACTTAGACCTAGATCCATAAAGTTATTTAGGTGCATAATTTCTACATCAACATCCAACTTCTCAAAGGGGAATCAAGGGGAAAACAAGGGGAAGTAGGGGGGGGAATTTAGCTGTAAACTCTATAGAGAGAAAGGTAATTCCAAAGAGCAACTTACATTACTCTAAGGAAGATGTCTTAGAAGGATTCTGGATATGTTTATGTTTATGTTAATTAGAGTGGAAAATAGACAATTAGCCTCAACTAAACATCTGACTTTTAAAGGTGAAATAAATCCCTTTGCTGGTGCCTACATCAAAGTTGTGTTCCTATATTTCATTCAGACTGAAGAACTGAAAGGTAGATGCTGACATCTGGGTATTTTCAGGGCTCAACAGTCACATGCATTTGTAAGAAAATGCATGACACCTCTAACCAACTTTTGTAAAGGGAACAGTCACATTCCTGATGAAGCGAAAAGCAAGTGTGTTCGAACTGAGGAGAACATCACAGATAAGATAGTCTGGTTTTTAAAGAATTGTTAAACAATCCATATATTCCTGGTGAATCCTTGGCAGGCTGCGTAGTAAGCAGTGACCATTCATTTTTTGCCAGCTTCTGTATCTGGCCTCCCAGCCAGACAGTATAACTTACTGCCCTTCCTAAGGATCTAAGAGCCTTAATGAAGAGTTACTGGTCAAATTTAGACGCTAAAGAAAATGCATTATGGCTGGGACATTCACACAAATAACTTACTAATAACTGCCCATTTTGCAAAGAGGAAGACCGATGTGATTTAACAGGGTCGTGTTTCAGTAAAACACACAGTTCTATCCTTATAAAGGAAAGTGTCATCCTACATTACAGAGAAACCATTGTTTTTATCTCTAGGGAGAGCACAAATGCAGTGTGAAATTTTTGCATGAAGACAGCAATGAGACCAGAATCTAGAAAGCATTTTAGATGTGCAATCCTGCATTACCTCTGAGGAAAAAATTATTACAGACGAAAGTTCAGCTGTGTGACTACTTGCCAACGTGAGAATGGCAGTGAACCATCTCAGTCCGTCTTCAAAAGTGAATCTACATCTCTGTGGAGTCTTTCAAGATCAGATGGCAAATCTTATCAGTCTAACCCACACAGATGTCAAAACTGAGGCTTAGGCTACAAATGATGTAGCCACCAAATTTTTTTTATAAAGAGCAGAAGTGTGAGATAGTTCACAGTGGGTGAATCACAGAATCACAGAATGGCCAGGGTTGGAAGGGACCTCAAGGATCATGAATCTCTAACCCCCCTGCCACATGCAGGGCCACCAACCTGCAAGTTGTGAAGGGTGAAGATCAACTATATGAAATAGGAAGGGCTGATTGCTTCTCTCTCTCTTTCTTTCTCTCCATCAGTCTGGAAACAAGTTCACTTAGCTTAGACCAGGCACCTAACTTGTAGACAGTTACATTTAGGTATGATCAGTGCAGGGAATAGCCTGCAGCAGGGAATAGCCCTGAAGTGCCAGGGTCAAAAAGATGTACAGGCAGGGTAAATGAAGTTGGTTGTGTGGAGATAATTCAGCTCCTTGCTGCTTCTTCTGTAATGTTCTCTTCCTGGTCCTGTTTCAGTAAGTCTGCCACTCTTAGTCCACCAAATCAGGGCAGGTTCCTTGTATTGCCAGCCAGGAATAGCTGTGATTTTCACCTGAATCTGAGGGCCAGCCAGAGTGAAAATGACATCTTTAAGCTTAAGAGAAGAATTTTGCTGAAACAGAAGTAATTCTTACAATCTGCTTACCGAAACAAGAAGAGTAATAAAAAACATGCAAACTTCAGCAATAACGAAGCAAACCAATATAAACAAGAAACAGACATTTAACTGGCTTCGCCACTGCAAAGCAGCATGTAGAGGCAGGCCTGCTATCCTCACAGCACAGCTAAGCAAGCCCTGCATCAGCTGGCTACCAAATCTGAAAAGCACGGGCTGTCAGTGCTTTCCTGACATCTCTAATCTCCTACAGGACTCCTACCACGCCAGTGGTGCCTCCGTCTTTGTACACTGCATTTCCCACCAGCAGGTCGTGCAGCAGTACAGTTGTGGGGGTGCGGTGGATACAATACCAGCTCCCAATCTCCCCCGTCATCAACAAAATTGACTACCTTGCCACTGCTCCTGAGCAGCCTCTGATGAAGGACTCCTACTGGGAGTTGTCATTTTGATAGAAGGCATCAGTGACCTATTTTTTTCTTCTGACACCTCTGGCATAGGTCCCACTCTTCTTTCTATTGTCTCAGCACATCTTTAACAAGAAATATTAAATTCTCATGTTGTCAGAGTCCTCCCCATTCCAGCCCTCCTTGTAGCAGGGCGAAATAGCAATAATGAGGCTGAATAAATCTGCAATGCAGTGAATATTGCTTTCCCGCGGGCTGCTCAAGAGAAAGCACAAAAACTGTTTTGCATCCTGCAGCCTCCATCACCCTCATAACTTAGGTCCAGCTAATCTAGGCCCAGAGCAAACATCATGCATCAAATTTGGCAAACCACCCCCTCTCCATGAACAAATCAATAGAGCAAACAACAACTTCACAAACGGAAAGCAGTGTTTAAATGCTGTAATAATATATCTCCAGTAAGTCTATTATAGAAGAGTGTAGAGAAGTCATATTGAATTATAAGTTTTGCACAATTTTTACTAACTATTGTGGGCTGCACAATTTCTGTAAACTTACCAAGGCTAATATTCTTCTTTAACCTGCTCAGTTCTGACTGGGAAACAGAATAAAGAGGGTGTTTACAGTTTGTGGGTACATCTGTGGTTGGTGCAGCTCATGAGCCAAATTCATATCATTTAATTGAGTGCCATATTCCACCAGTCAGATACAATTCCCACAGTTCCCAAGTTAAATAGCTTGAAATTGGATGTATTTGAAGCAGGGTTTCAAACTTAGCCCTTCTTGTTTTTCCAGACATCTGAAAAGAATACCGTAATTTATAACTATGTGTTATTCTGCTACTAAAGCAGCTAGATGAAAAGGAAGAAGTCTTCATATTCATAGAGCCTTCACACAGTTACAGCGTGTAACCTTGGTGACTTCCAGCATCAAATGAGAAAAGACAATGCTTGGACTTTTAGCTTTTTGCTTTGAGCACTTTTGATATACAATGAAATCAGTTCTGAGCATCTGGTCTTTTTAACCCCTTACATTCAAAGGTCACTTGATTTTTTTCAGCAGAGATCTGTTGATTCTACAAATATAATTTCAGACTTATTAAGAAAGGATAACAGCTTGTGATACGAGGAGTTGGCTACAGTGGGGTTAGATGCTCTTCTGTTCCTTCCTGTTATTTACAATTTTACTGAACTGCTAAAAATAAAAATTGAAATTAACTCTGACCATTACATGACATCTCTTAGAGGAAACATGCAGTATGGTGCATGACAGAATCAGCGATTTGCAAGTAGCTCAAGGTGTCTTTTGTCCTTCCTTCAGGCTTTTATCTTGTGGTTTGACTTTGGTTTGACTGATTCTATTTGAATCACATCCACTATTATTTTTCTAACTCGGTCAGGTTCTGGTACTCACGACAGCAGGTCCCTGCTGTCACTGAAGTAAAAAACAGATACATAAGATGTTCAGCCTGTACAAATAACTGGCTGAGAAAATGATGTAACTTTTAATAATATCCTGTGCAGAGACGAACCCACCTCTCAGAATCCCAATGCAAAACTTACTTCCAAACGTCCACTGATACTGGGTACAGTGCATCTGCCTGGGTCTCTTTGCCAGTGAGAGGCAAAAGTCCTGTTTTCTGTTCCAGCTTCCTAAAAAATGCACATTTCCAAAACAAAGTCTGTGGGTCTTAGTGTCTGAAATTCCTTTTTGACATATGTTCAATTCCCCAATATTCTGAAAGTATTTTTGTGACTGTAATCACCTTGAGCATCCACCCAACGTGAACATCCATCCAGTCTGCTCGGAATCAAACTGTTACTGCAGTTTATATTACAAAGCTGGTAACTATAAAAGATCCACCACTCTTGCAGGCACTAAGGCATTGTTTAATAAATTCAGTTTGACTACCAGGCGCAGAACTCAAAGCACATGAATTCAGTACATTATTCAGAAAGCTGAGAAAGAGGTGGGAACGAAAGAACTAATTTCACCTAATTTGAGACAACTCACTGGGGCACTAAATAGGGAATTTAGTCATCTTAAATGTTTTTATACTATGGAAAAAAAGCAAAGGAGATATCTCCAGAGAGCAATTCATGTTAAATCACCCTTAACTGGCACTGTCACACACCCCCAGCCCAATGCTTCAGTGGAGGATTCATAAATAATACCAGAAGGGAGTCATCCTTTCTAACTGCTTCTTGATTACCATTCACACCAGAATTAGCATATCAAGGTAGGAAGAAACACATGAATATTTATTACCTTCATTCCTACATGGAAGCTTAAATGAAGAATTTGCAAGAACGTGAGGAACAGACCTACAGGTATTATTTATATGCTTAAGTAAATTCTCTGAGCTAAAATTCTGATGGCAAAGTTCTGACTTTGAAGAAGTGAGAAAGCCACGTCTCCGAGCATGTTATTTACGGGAGATATCTCTGAAATAATCGCAGCAATCTCCTTAATTGGCTGCACTGACAATGAGTGCAATCCATGGAGCCCTTGAAAACAGGCAGCTAGGAAACAGTGGGGAGAGAACAGCTGAAGCTGGCTGAGCAGCGGCAGCTCACAAGCCAGCCAACAAGCACTGCTTGGAGAAATTTTAACACACATTAACTCCCAGGGCTTCCTTCCTTTCAGCCTGAAATTTTTTCAAGTGGCAAAACTGCCATCCTCTGCCCCATCACCAAGCCCTCCTTTCCCACAGCCAGCGGGCTAAGGGACTGCAATGCAGGCACTGCTGCTGGGTATTCTGCCATCCTTAGGCATCATGCATAGCTTTTCCACAGAAAGGCATAGGGTGGAAGTCAACCTGTCTCAATTGTTCTGCACCTCAGCTAGCCATATGTAACCACACACACCGCCTAAGCGTCACGCAGCCCTTCCCAGGCTCTCCTGTATCTCATAAACAACTCAGAAATCTTCTTGAATGAAGAGAGGAACAAATCTACCCTTGAAACGTTTCAGGCATGTCCACCTTTCTTCACTGAGTAGAGAAAAGAAGCAAAGTGGGAGCACAGTATAATCAGCAGGACTAGGGAGGGGATCTCCCTCTGTACTCAGCACTGATGAGGCTGCACCTTGAGTATTCTGTTCAGTTTGGGGCCCTTCATTACAAGAAAGACATTGAGGCCCAGGAGCATGTCCAGAGAAGGGCAATGAAGCTGTGAAGGGTCTGGAGCAAAGTCTTACGGAGAATGGCTGAGGGAACTGGGATTGTTCTATCTGGAGAAGAGAATGGTCAGGGGAGATCTTATGTCTCTCTACAACTACTGGAAGGAGGTTGTGGTGGCATGGGGTTGGCCTCTTCTTCCAGGTAACAGTGGTAGGATGAGAGAGAATAGCCGTAAGTTGCATTAAGGGAGGATCAGGTTAGATATACTAGGAAGAATTTCTTCTCAGAGTGGTGCTGCACTGGCACAGGTTACCCAGGGAACTGGTGGAATCACTGTCCCTGAAGCTGTTCAAGAACACTGTAGATGTGGCACTGCGGGACAAGGTAGCAGGCAAGGTGGGGATGGGTTGACAGTTGGACTAGATGATCTTACAAGTCTTTTCCAGCTTTAATGATTCTATGATCCTATGATTCTGTAAATACCATAATCATGCCAGATCTCACCTCCAAATGTTTTGCAGGAGTATATAATTACGCTTTATTATTATATTCATTTATGATTGTCTGACTACGGGACATCCCTAGGTGATGCCTGCATTTGGCCCACTAACCTGTGAATGTGATAAAAGTACTGCTATGTATTCATCACATCAAATCATGCATCACCAGTTAAGGCTCCAACAGAGTCAGGTACAGGGAGTATGAGTAAAGGGGGTTTTCTGAGAAGGAGAAAGGTAGGGAGGAGAGAGAGCATGGGCAGGAAAAACAGAACAAGGAGGGGGAGATGCAAAAAAACACCACTGAAAGCAACTTTCACTGCAGCTTAAGATTAATGATTGCTCA